>NW_020837952.1:50091286-50092927 GCF_003676395.1 Aethalodelphis obliquidens
AGGAGGTAAACAAAGTGGGTTTTGCCACTAACTGAGCATTTACTTCTAAGAAGGAGAAAGCTTCCAGGTCCCTTGCTATATCTCACGAGGCAGAAGAGATTGGCTGGGAGAAGGAGGTGGAATCACACTTTTGTTACATTATTCAAGGCAGGTTTAATGAGCTGGCTCTTTTCTGTACTTTAGTAGCAGCATTAAACAGCAAGTGGGCACAATTGTTGGACAAAGATTTCTCCTAGGAACTTTGCAAGCATTGCATGTTCCAGTTGCAACAATCATATAATTTTCTTACAAAGGTGCACGGAGATCTCGGTGTGACTTACTTGAGTACAAAGTGGTCTCAATTTGTTCATCTTTTTGCTACCAAGAAGAGAAGGAAAAACTCATTACTGGGGGGACTTGTAGGCTCTGAAAAGGAATTTGGCTTCCTTGGGAAAATGTGCTGAGGAGGGGGGCCAGGGGCCTCTATCCAAGTGAAGCCTAGAGTCCTCTGATTTTCCATTTCACGATTCATTTCTGAAGGTTCCATTTCATTGTCACGGTTACAGAATCCTGTAATGGGAACTGCCCACTACATAAGAGATGATGCAAAAAAATTGTATTTCCCTCCACCAGGGTTTCTCAGCCTCAGCACTATTGACATCTTGGGCTGGATCGTTCTTTGTAGTGGGGGATGTCCTGTGCATTGTAAGATGTTTAGCAGCATCTTTTGCCTCTACCTACTAGACGCCAGTAGCAGGTCCCTAGTTGTCACAGCCAAAAATGTCTCCAGACAATGCCAAATGTTCCCTGGGAGACAAAATCACCCCCGTTTGAGAATCACTGCCCTGCAAAACCTACAGGTATCCATCCATAGAGAGACTTGCTAAATGACCTTAAAAGAAGACATGAATTCTGCTCCTAAATACATCTTTGACCCCTAAAAATTAGTTAACCCTTCTCAGGCTTCCAGTTTCCTGATCTGAAGAAGGTAGAGAGTTGAGCTGAGTGCTCTCCTTCAGCACTGACCTTCTGGGATTCTGCAGGTCAGAAGCTGCGATCTGGGACTTGGGTCTAGAATACAACTTGAAGGAAAGCAGATTCAGGGGAGAGAATTTGTAGTGAGGGACACACCATGCATGCAGGCAAGAAAGCGGTAGGGAAATGTGTATATGAAGTGGGAAGAGACCCAGTGGCTGGAATGGTGAGAAGGAAGAAATGGTTGAGAAATGGGGAACTTTCCAGAGAGGCCACTGCCAGACAGCCTTGAATTTGAAGCCTGTGGTTGGGAATTTAGATTTCTTTGGCACCCAACTCAGGACCAGGCGTCTAGTAGTTACCCACGCAGCATTTGAACAGAATCTAAGTGAACGTGGAAGGCCTTTGGTAACACAGAGAGGCAGGGGAGTGAGGCAGTAAGAGCAGGGCTCCAGCAACAGTCGGCCTGGTTCAAATCTCAGTTCTACTTACTACTTTCAGGCTCTGTCACCTGGGGCAAGTTTCTTAGCCTCTCTATGCTGCAGTTTCTTCTTCTGAGCAGCGAAGATAAATTTTCTAGGGTTAAAGTAAGGATTAGATAAGTTCACATATATGAATGAGTATATAGGAGGGTGTTCGTGGAGGGGCGGGGGTATATATATATATATATATATATATATATATATA
>NW_020837952.1:50093327-50453613 GCF_003676395.1 Aethalodelphis obliquidens
ATGTGTTTGGTATTGTTATTACTAGTATTACTATTATTTGAGAACCAATAAAATACTTTTAGTATGCCTTGCATACTGCTTGACATACAATAGGTGATCAGAATGAATTAATGAAGATTTCTTAAAACATTAGCTCCTTAATACCCATCTATGATACTAGAACTTATCCCATATCACCCTTCCCTAGTCCACGGTCCAAACTCAGATGCCCCAGAGCCAGACAGGGAACACCAATGAGTGGACCCAGCTGGACGTGAGATAAGAGCTAGGCATATGTATGCCCCACATCAAAGTTTTCCAACTGTTTTCAAACCCTGTGCCAGTCAGCAGCATAGGTGCTAGGACTGCACTGGCCTAGAGTTTGCCCTTCTGCTCCCAAGCCCAGCACCTCTCCCTCCTTCCTGAAATTCTCTTCCTGGGCAGACTCCTGTGCTTCACAGCAGGGACAGAGTGTGGCTTTCTTTGTTGTGCTTTGAGAACCACTGGGCTGCTTTTAAATGAAAGTGTAAACTGGCAAATTCTTGGCCTTGTTTCTCCTCAAGCTGACCTCATCCAGGTGCCCAGTAAGCTGGGAAACTAGACGCATTTCTTGCCCAGGTGATCCACTTGGCTACAGTAATAAGTGTTTGCATGAAATTAGAGCAAAAACCAAGAAGCTAAAACGTCAGGATGGAGTCAGGGAGAAGAGCTGTTGCACAGTAAAGAGTGGTACGTGAACACCAGAAAACATGTGATAAACTCAGAGAATGTCCGTGCTTGGAGGTACCCAAGAGCTTGACTAGCCCAACACCCGCATTTTATAGATAAGGATACTGAAGCTGTCAGTGGAAATGTGATGTATCCAAGGTCACAGCTAATGGGTGGTACAGCCACGACTTAAACCAGTGGCCCTATTCCTGCCTTACCAGTTGCTTTCAGAACCATTACGTAGGCCCCTGTTCTGTAGGGTTCCTCTTTCTTGGCTAAATCTGGTCATGGCCTCAGAATCCTGCTTAACACCTTTACTCTAATCATCCAATGAATCAGAGTTTGCCCAAGATGAACCCCATTCCATCCCTAGCTTAGGTGTTGTTCACAGACAACACAACATTACCCTGAATTCCTAAAGAGGTAGTGGGAGTGCTGACTCCTTGTAATGTTTCTCCTGCATTTCCGATGACTGACATACGCCCACATCTTCTAGAAATTCATAGTCTGTGTCACACATCCCACATCTCCAGTTACGTATCTGTATTCAAACAGTAGAGTAGATTCGTAGGCACCCTCTCACTGATTCCTCACAAAAACCTTGACACGTATGTACTTCTCTCCCATTTCATGAATAGTTTTTTCTGCCACCCTTGGGTGAGTTCCAGGGTCGGCAGATAAATGAAATCAGCATTGTCATCTTGCTCCTGGATGTCAGAAAGCTCCACGCCCACAGAGAAATATGAAGGGATGGCGACTTGATCCGCAATTACTATTTTGAGTTACTGTTGTACTCTCAACCCTAGGCAACTTCATTTCCAGTTACATAGTCACCTATGTAGCCAAACATCTTGCTTAATATCCTTCTCCATGACAGCCTGGGAGGGCAGGGCCCGTGTCTGGTCCACTTGCTGCGGGACCCCAGCACCTAACCCAGCGCCTGGCCTGTAGCTGGTGCTCAATACGTGGAATGAATGAATCATGGCACTTCGCTTAGCCTCTGAGGTTCTCCGGAGCCGAAATCTCATCCTATTGGCCCCTCTGTATTCCCAGGGTGTGGCTCGTGGCATTCGATAGTGTTGGATTCAGAGGAGTTGGCCTGGGACCAGGTGGGGACTCCTCACCAACCCGAGTCTTACTTAGGCCTAACTTTGTGACGAGACAGGCCTGGTGACTTGGAGATAGAGGAGCCAAGTGACTTTGGGGCAGGTTACTTAACGCCTCTCGGTCTCTGTTTCCTCACCTGTGAAATGGGCGTGTGGAAACCAGCCTTTTGGGTTTAACGGTTTTGGCAGGAAGTGAGCATGGGCTCAGGAGTCAGACCAGCTGAGTTGAACCAGGCCTTGCCACCTACAAGCTGTGCGGCCTTGGGCGGGTGACATAACCTCCATGCCTCTGTTTTTTCATCTGTAAAATGAACACTGCCCAGTTTCGAGGGCCATGTTGAGGATGAGATGGGTTATTACATGTGAAATGCTTAGCACGTGGAAAGCTATCTATAAATGTCAGTTAGTAGTAGTAGTAGTATATTAACTAGAGTGTGTTGGGAAACTGTAAATATTTACTAAATATTTACCCCAGGCCACTGCCTCTGAGAGGGGTCTCGAAAGTTGCTCTGTCTCAGGTTGCCAGCCTGCTGGCGAGACCTTGATGAACAAGAATAGAAACACGGGGAAAGGGAAGTGAGAAGCCATGAGAGAAACCGCAGAACTTTCACAAGGCCCAGCAAACATGAGGCTTCAGGGAGGGCTGGGTTCTGAGGGGCCGGGCCCTGGGATAGCTGGAAATCGCCTCGGGGGCCAAGGAAAGACCTGCCCTGGGACTGGAGGATTGTGTGGTTGGAGGATGGGGGAGGGGGAAGGGGGAAAGGGGAGATTCCAGATGGCCTGATTAAATCCCTAGAAAGAGGACCTGCAGTTATAAAATAATAGTATCGTAATAAATATGCCTCCCATGTATCAGGCAATTATGATCACACACTGTGCTGAGTGGTTCGAAAGTATCACCTCCTTTAATCCTCATTGCAGATATAGACGTTAAGTACTGGTGTTGTCAAGCCTGCTTTGCAGATAGAGGCTTAGAGAGGTTAAGCTACCTGCCCAAGATAGCAAGTAAGAAGCCAAACAGGGATGTGGACTCTGGTGCTGGGGCCTGGGCTCTGCCTGCTGCGTAGGTGCACAGGCTTTGGTGTCAGACACTCAAACCTGGGCTTCAGCTTCCAGCAGTTCCTTCAAGGAGAGAATCCATTGAAGTGGTGGGAACCAAGCACTTTGTACAGCGCTTGGCATATAATGAGCGTGCAGTGAAGGGTAGCTTTTTTTTATTACTGATGAGAAAGTCATGGTTATGGGAACTGCTTAGGCCTTTTGGAGTTCAGATCCCAGGGTCATGAGGAGTCCCTTTGGAAGCCCAGTGGTTGCCAGCACATCACTAAGAACTGAGCAGTACGGACTAGTCAGTGGGACTGACCCCGGATCCAGACTGTCTCAGTTCACGTCCTGACTCCTCCTTATTAGCTGTGTGACAATGCGCAAATTAATTAACCTCTCTGTGCCTCATTTTCCTTATCTGTAAAATAGGTTAGTAATAATAATGCTTTCCTCATAAGGATATCATGAGAGTTAAACAAGTCAATATTTGTAAAAAAAAAAAAAAAAACCTTAAAATATGCCTGGTCCATGGTCATTGCTTTCTAAGTCTTTGTTGGATAAGTAAAACATGTAATGTTAGTGTCCCTATTTTACAGAGGAGAAAAATAAAGGAGATTGAGTAACCTGTGCAGCATTACCCAGGGAGTGAGGGCAGAGCCAAGCAGTGAACCCAGGCAGTCTGGTTTCTGAGCGCACACCCTGGGGGACGGGCTTAGCAGAGTTCCACTGGAGCTCAGGGATCCTGGGAGCTGCAGGTTACCTTCTCGTACCAGCGGGGTCAGGATTGGTCCTGGTGGTGGAGGAGGAAAGAGGGTGTGGGAGCCTGGCTGGGCAGGCCCATAGCATCCTGAGAGGCTCTGGCTTTTCTTGCTGTTGAACTGTTCCAGAAACTGTGCTTTCATCAAGTGTGACTCCCATTCCCCCCTCCCTCCCCAACCTCTGTCGTCATTTACAGTTTGCTTGCAGAAGCATACAGGACAGGAATGACAGCCCTTCTGGGGGCATGGTTTCCCCACTAGGAAAAGGACCGCCTTTATTCTGGTAGAATTTGTTAAATACAGTGTCTAATCTGAGACCTTAAGAAGTGCTATTCCTAAAACATTCTTTAGTCTCTGTGTCTCTGCATTTGCTTCTTTGAGATACAGTGTATTTTCTCCAGTCTGCACCTTGCTTTGTGATTTGTAATAATGATTATGGTATGAGATCTCTAACATTTAATGAGAGCTGTGTGCCAAGCTCTGTTCTCTTCCACACGCTGTACGTGGCTTATCTCATTTAATCCACACCCAAAATCCTACAAGGAAGGTATCGTTACTAAAAGCTCATTTTACAGATGAGAAAACTGAATAACACAGAGGTTAAATAACTTGCCCCAAGGTCACATAGCTGCTAAACAGTAGAGCTGGGAAAACCAGAGTTCATGCTGGTAACTTCGGTGCTAGCTTTTAAAATTCATAAATGCATAAAATGTGTCTGACGCCACACCAGCTTGCATTTGTCACTTGGACTGCATCAAGATATCAGCAGAATGTGTCAGCTCTCACCTCAACGCCGCCTCCTTCCCCGGGGGAGAAAAGGCAGTGCAATCACTGCTGTCCTCAGGCCTGCAGGCCTCCTGGAAAACATCTTTCTGAAGTCATGTTCCTGAAGTAGTGGGAAATATTGAACCAGTCTCTTGGGGCCGGGGTCCTTGAGAAGTCAGAGAAATTGACCACCTTGGTAGCTGACCACTCTTACTTAAATTGATCAGATTTTTTTATGGCATCATTGAAAGCCACTCAGAGGGAAAAACCACAAAGTTGATCACCTTCTATTGAAGCCCCAGGTGACCGGCTTAATAGATTTCTACATAAATAAGTCCTGTACTTAGGCAGGCATGCTCATTTGTCCAGGCCACGGGGAACCTGCTGGTCTTCCGGGGCAGATCCCTCAGAGACTTTCCAGAAAGAGTAAATGGAGCTCTGAGTCGTGTCTGCAAGAATGCTGCAGGAATTAAGACTTTGCAGAGTTAAATTTTCTAACAAACCCAGTTGAACAGAAAGCCACATTTTCACGTACCGCTATGGAAGATGTTTCTTACCTGTTTCAGTTTGCTGGCCTGCATTGGCTGGCAGAATTCAGTAGCCAGAACCATTACTTACTTTGTGTGGCCGAGGGATTCTTGATGAACAGACGTTTCCTGGGGTCTGCTCTCAAGAATGAACAGTGGGTTGTGCGTGGATCACACATCTGTTAATGCCGTTATGCTTCAGGCACTGTTGGGGATACAACAGACAATAAGGTAGATGTGGTCCTGCCCCCAGGAGGCTGACATTCTCATGGAAAAAAACCCAAAAAACAAAAAAACAAGCTTTTTACAAGTGAAAAAATAAATTAATAAAGTAGTCACAGACTTTGAAAGGTGCCAAGAAGGAGACAGATGAAATTGACCTGGAGCCAAGGTGTACAGAGATAGGGGAGAAACTTACCTCCTTTAGATGGTCAGAGAAGACATCCTTTGGACATGACCTCCAAGCTCACACTTGAGGGGAGAGAAGGAGTCAGCCCTGCAAAGAGCCAGGGGAAGGGCCTTCTAGCCAGGGGGAACAGCAGGAGTAAAGTCCTCTGGGCAGGACAGACGTTGGCCAGCTGAAGGTACAGAAGAGAGAGGAGAATTGCTCATACAGAGTGAAGGAGGCAGGGAAGTGCTGGAGAGCAGGGCCGGGCCGGTACCCCAGAGCCCGGCAGGCCATGCGTGGAGAGCTGGATTCTATTCTCAGTACATGGGAAGGCATTGAAAGGTGTTAAGCAGAGGCAGAACATGGTCCTATAGACTTTTTTTTTCCTTGGCCATGCTCCATGGCTTGTGGGATCTTAGTTCCCTGACCAGGGATTGAACCTGGGCCCTCGGCAGTGAGAGCGCAGAGTCCTAACCACTGGACCACCAGGGAATTCCCCTTATAGACGTTTTAAGTTCACTCTCACCTTGTGTAAGAGACTGGTTTGGATAGAGAGAAGAGTCAAATCACACGGAAAACTTTTTTTAAATTTATTTTATTTATTTATTTTTTGGCTGCGTTGGGTCTTCGTTGCTGTGCACGGGCTTTCTCTAGTTGTGGCGAGCAGGGGCTACTCTTCGTTGTGGTGCATGGGCTTCTCATGTTGTGGAGCACGGGTTCGAGGCGCGTGGGCTTCAGTAGTTGTGGCATGCGGGCTCAGTAGTTATGGCACATGGGCTTAGTTGCTCCACGGCATGTAGGATCTTCCCAGCCCAGGGATTGAACCCGTGTCCCCTGCATTGGCAGGCGAATTCTTAACCACTGTGCCACCAGGGAAGTCCCTCACACAGAAAACTTTTATTAAAGCATTTCAAAATACAACTTTCCAATATATAAAAGTCTAAACAACTGTCCCTTCCCAACCCTCCCCTGCCAATGACCCAAGCCAAAGCACTGTCACGAGAATTTGTCATCACAAATTCTTATGCCTATGCTTGGTGCAAGGCAGTCCTTGTTTGTCAGCAGCTGTCTAGGATATCACAGGCCTAAGAATTAAAATATGCCCAGACCTGAAAGTCTCTGCACTATGAGCACTTTAATAGGACTGCAATTATGACCTCTAGGCAAGAGATGCTGGTGTTGTATGGACACCAAGGGGGGAAAGCAGGAGTGGGGAGGTGGGATGAATTGGGAGATTGAGATTGACGTATATACACTAATATGTATAAAAGAGATAACTAATAAGAACCTGCTGTATCGCCCAGGGGACTCTACTTCACTTCGCTGTATGGTAGAAACTAACACAACGTTGTAAAACAACCATCCCCCCCCCCCAAAAAAAAGATGCTGGTGTTTAGAAGCAGGGTACGGGTGGTGGAGGTGGAGAGAAGCGGGCGGATTTGGGATTTGGGTGGGAACATTAACAGCTGATGGAATGAATATGGGCATGAGAGAAGGTTCTGGCCTGAGCGCCTTGGGTGGACGGTGATGCCATTTACGGAGATGGGATGACTGGAGGACAAGGACGGAGGGTGGGGATGGACATAGAAACCTCCATTCTGGACGGGCCCAATTTGAGGGTCTGAGAGCCATCCAAGCAGCTTGGTCCAGTAGACGGTTGTATATGCCAGCATGATGGAGAAGTACCAGTGTCAGGCCGGGGTCTCAGATCAGCCAGGTCAGATCCTGGCTCGCCGCGTACCAGCCCTGTGACTTGGACAGTTTCCTCATCTCTGGAACGGGGCTCCCAATATCACCTACATTGTGGGCTTGTTGTACTGATCGTATGAGTTAATACGTGGGAAGAGCTTAGATTTCAATAGTCAGTATTCAATAAGTGTTGGATTCCTATAATAACAATTATCATCATCATCATCATCATCTTAGCGACAGTAATTTCTTGCCATTTCTCTCTTTCTAATTAAAATCAAGGACCTTTGTAGCTGGTAAACACTTCTCCTGCTGTTCCAGGAATTATCGCTTTACCAGTCTGGGAGCTCCGTGAACACGGGGTAGGGTCTGTGTCTCTCCTCCATAACCTCCCCTCCTGGTGCCCACACGCAGGATGTGCCGCAGTAACCCTCATCCAGTCACATGGAATTTAGCGTGATTCCGGAAAAGATGCTTATTTGAGAGAATCAATCAGGCATTGAAGAGAGCAGAAGGGGCTTGGACACAGACGGGAGAGAGGAAACTGCAAATTCAGTGACGGTGACGATTCACAGCATCTTTGCTCCCCAAGAAGGAGGCTCTTGATTTCACAGAGCAACCTCTTCCAGAATTAGTTAGTGGTCTGTTAGAAGAAAGGTTTCCCTTCCAATTAGTCAAATCAGATACCTCCCCAAGATTTGCACACACACACCCCCATCAAGGCTCCAGACACCTCGGTGTGACACCTGCAGGCCCCCGTCTCTCCCTCTCCGGAAGCCTCTGTGATGTGTGCCCCAGGATCTCACCCTGTTGCTCTCACCTTCTTCTCTCTGTTGTGTTCATTTTGCCTGAAGCATCTGCCTTAACCAGTTTCGGGGGAACATGGGTCCCTTAGATGCAGCCCACTGCCACACCAGGCACCTCCCCTCTTCCCCTGGAGATGGGTGCTGTCTACATTCAGTGAGATCCATGATCTCACCGTGTGCTCTTTTCAAATCATGGCACGTGGCTCTGCCCTTTCCCAGATTTATTTTTTTAAGTTAAATTTCAATTTCAGATAAACAGTGAATAATGTTCTAGTATAAGTTTGTGTCACTCAGTATTTGCTAAAGTATATTTATTTGCTAAATCTGGCCACCGTAGCTGTAAGAATCCCAAGTCCAAATTCCCATGAACTGGACCAAGAAGCCCTAGGGCACAGCCCCATTATGTGTCCTTAGAAGTTCACATCTTGGGTGCTGATGCCATGGTCTAAAGCCAGACCCGGAGTCTTCAGCCCTCCCCTACCCACACCTGGAGAGCTCTCAGGCTTCCTCGGAGAGTCTTCCAACTGAGGTAGTCTTGGCTCCCCGACCTAACATGAAAAGGTCTAATCCTGGAGTCCAGGGTCCAGGTCCAAGTCTCCTAAATACCTTTCTTAGTTCCTCCCAGGGCTGTCATACAAACAAGCCCTCGGATGGCCTGGCCTGACACGCAGTTCCTGAAGCACGTATGCAGATTAGACCCCACGTCAACACCAAGCTTCCTCTTTCTCTGGATTCCACCGTCACTGCATCAGCGCCCTCTGGTCCTCTAAGAGCCCTAACATCTCCTGTGACTGTGTTCCTATTTCCGGACAGCCTTCCTCCAAGGCTCCTTTGCCAGCTGAGATGATTGATAGGTCAGGAACCCAGTGAAGAGTCACGGGCACACCCATCCCACGTGATTCCTAAGGTTCCCTCTGTTCTTCATCCCTCAGGTCCTCTGCCCCAGATCCTAGCCGTTCTGAGGAGCCTTAGTGCCATAAACTTTCAGAACAACAGTCCGTCTCATTTCCTTCAAGGATTAACAAGAAGCTAGTTCCCTGGCAAAGTTAACCCTTCCTCACACCAGAAAGTGGGTTATTTAGAGGCAGGAGTGGAACCAGGAATTCTGGAGCCCTGGCTCCTTTCCTGGGTATCCATGCCCAGCATTAGCAAAGAGCAGGAATATGAAGGGGTCCGGGACAGCACAGACTCCTGATGATGCAGGGCGTGTAGCTCACCAGCCTGAGGACAAGGGCCATCGCCTGAGAAATGGGCACCTGCTCGTAGAAAAATGGAATCTTCGTCCTCTGCTCCGTCCCAGCACCCACTACCTTCACTCAGCCCCTTGTCACTTCACACTTGGGCAGTGACTTCTTTCTGTTTGGCTGTTTCTTTTAGCACTAACATCTCCCCACCTCTAGGGTCAGCTCCCCTCAAATCCATCCTCCACGGTCTCCCAGAGTTGGCCATCCAACCGTATCACTCCCCTGCCTGCTTAGAAACCTTCAGTGGCTCTTACGGATAAAGTCTTAGGATTAAGTAAAGTTCCCCACCCTCAGCTTCTGGCCCTCTGCCTGGAAGTTTATGCCCCAGAAACACTAAAACTTCCATAGTTAGCTCTCAGAGCCCGCCACGTCTCGTGTCCATACCTTTGCTCATGCAAGCCCTGCTCCAAGTTCTCCTACCCTCTGTCCCTCTCTCTCCTTATTTAAGACACAGTTCAGTCTGTCATACAGAGTGAAGTAAGTCAGAAAGAGAAAAACAAATACCGTATGCTAATGCACATATATGGAATCTAAAAAAGACGGTACTGATGAACCTAGTGGCGAGGCAGGAATAAAGACGGAGACGTAGAGAACGGACTTGAGGACACAGGTGGGGGAAGGGGAAGCTGGAATGAAGTGAGAGAGTAGCATGGACATATATACACTACCAAATGTAAAATAGATAGCTAGTGGGAAGCAGCCGCATAGCACAGAGAGATCAGCTCTGTGCTTTGTGACTACCTACAGGGGTGAAATAGGGAGGGTGGGAGGGAGATGCAACAGGGAGGAGATATGGGGATATATGTAAAGCTGATTCACTTTGTTATAAAGCAGAAACTAACACACCATTGTAAAGCAATTATACTCCAATAAAGATATATATTTTAAAAAAGCCAAAGCTCAGGGGTCACCTTCCCCAGGAAGCCTTGCTGGATCCCCTAGGCTCTGTTTGGTGTGTGTCTCTGAACACCTCAATCACTGCAATTGCCACATGGCATTATGGTTGCCAGGGCCTGTGCCCTCTCCCCTTCCAGGCATTGTGCGCCTCTTGCAAACAGGTGCTCAGTAAATGCTTGGTGATTTGATTTGACAATTCACCATAAGAAGGAAGTAACATCCTTTGCAAGTGTAGTTTGTATCCCCTTCTTGAATTCCTTGATTCTCCTCCCCACCCTTCCCTAACCTGGCTCACTTCGCCCAACTGGCTCGGTTAGTTTCCAAAGCATCTCACCACTAGTACTCTTATTTCATCTTGCCAGGTCTCCGCCCTGCTTCCACTTTGAAAGTAGAGACTCCAGCCATTCTGTGTTCACTCGGCTAACGTTTTTAACACCTCCACGTGCTGGGTACTGTCTGGACTGTGATGCAGAGACTTGCTGGACAAGGTCCCTGCTCTCAGAAGTCCCCAGCCTGGAGGGGAAGTCAGACAAGGAAAGAGGCAAATAGTAGTATATGCTGTGATGGGGGGACGGGGGGACACAGTATATACCCAGGTCAGCTCTCCACAGACTGCCTTGGGCTCCCATCCCAGCTCACTGCTTTTTGCTGTGTGGCCTTGGGCAAGTCCCTTATCTGTGTCTGTTTCCCATGGTTAAAAGAGAGGGTAATGATAGTACTTACCTCTTAGGGTTATGTGGGGAGTAAACGAATTAACTCATGTAAAGAGTTTAACCATAGTGAACAGTCAGTAAATATTAGCCATTATTATTCTTAGGTCAATATGCTGTGGGAGCAGAGGAGAGATAAGACAGATAAGCTGCAGTTATAAAGGACAAGGATCAAGAGATATCCACATTCTAACTGGAGCCCAGAAACAAGCAATTGACATGAAAAGCAAATGGAAAGTCTCCTTGGTGCTTCCTAACTCGAGAGCCAGTCCTGGCGAAGCTGCTGCACACACCTGACCATCTCTCCCTTCCTTAGGGCTGACGACTGCTTTTGCGCTTCTCGGAAGCTGGACGCAGTGGCCATCGAAGCCAAGTTTAAGCAGGACCTGGGTTTCCGGATGCTGAACTGTGGGCGGACGGACCTGGTGAAGCAGGCAGTGTCTCTCCTGGGGCCCGATGGGATCAACACCATGAGCGAACAGGTACAGGGTCCTCGGAGTGTCTGAACAGGCACCCCACCTCCACCATGTGCCCTGCCCCAGGGCAGGATGGAAACAGCAGGCACTGAACAGAGGCTCCCCCTTCTGGTGACGTAGGGTGATTGTGTTGTTGTTGTTGTTTTCTTTTTTTTTTTAAGTTTTTAAAATAGCTTATAAAAATATCCTTGTTCATCTGTACAGAAGTTGCACGTGATCCTTGCAGCTGAAATGGAAAATAGAGAAAAATAGACCTATTCCAGAAAGGAAATCATACCATCATCATCCACCATCATTTATATTTAGCTTGTGTCCTTCAAGCCCTTTTTCCAGCATAGTTAAAATTAGTTCCCTGCATCACAGAACAAATCCAAGCAGATTTTCACCAAACTTTCAGGGTGTGTTTAAGATACACAAAAGTCATTCTGAGGGACCCTAGGAGACACCTCAGAGACAGGCAGCCATCCCCCAAACCACTGACACAGGTACAGTGAGAGGCTTGTGTATCTATCAGGGAGACACCCCGGGTGGGTGAAGATGTCACGGATGGAGAAAACAAACAGCAGCTTTCAATGTGAGCCCCAGATGGAAAGTCACAAAGGACAAATGGAACTGCTTCTCACATGGGCAGCTCATGCAGCAAGTTCCAGGGAAGGGATAACAGCTAATAATTTTCTTGAGCAACACAAAGGAGCCGTAATACACACACACACACACATACACACACACACACACACACACACACATTATTTTTTAAGAACAAGGATTTATTATCTTTCTGGTTTTGGTATTTTGTATTAAAGATACTTTGCAGTATCATTAAATATTCTTTTTTTAACTCACTCTTAATGGCTACATAAAATGGTCATATTATTTGTTCAGTGAACCATACCTCAGCTGTTGAATACTTAGATTGTTTCTAATTACTTATATCAGTAATGCTGAGCTACATATACTTACGCAAACCTTTGTTCAAATCTCTGATTATTTCATTAGGGAACTTTTTTTTAAGTGGAAATAGTCACTCAAATGTATCAACTTATCTTAAAGTTTTTGATCTCAAATTACTTTCCCGGAGACTGTTTCCTTGTACACACTCTCCAACTATTTATGTGTACCCTGTTAATCTTTTACTTAATTTAATTATCTTTTGCCTGTTTTTCATTAGAGCTTAAGTGTTTTTCTTCTTTATTTCAAAGAGCTCTTTACATATTAGACATATAACCCTCTGTTACAATATGACAAATATGTCTCAATTTATTTTGTTTACCTCTTAATTTTGTTTATGTTTTCAATTGCGTGTCCTCAACACTATAATGATTTTCTTTTGTGATTTCTTCCATTACTTTTATGCCTAGAAACGGATCCAGTTAGATGTCTTTTATGGTTTTAATTTTTTTCTCTATATCTCTAATCAAACTGGAAATGATTTTGGTGTATAGTGTGAGATAAGGCTCTAACCTGAACATTTTCCCAAATAGCCACCTTCACAACACTGTTTATTGAAAAATCTATCCCTTACTTCTGTTGGTTGTGGTACTTTGTAATAAGCAGGAATCGTGGGCAGATATGGAATTCCTGAAAGTCATTCCTCATTCCCTTGCCTTTTGCTTGTAAATGATAATGTCAAAGCTGACGTCGTGCTGGGGTCATACTCAGAGGCACCAATTTCCCTTGACACTGACCAGCAGCTCACATAGAGCAAAGATGACACTTATATTGTGAAAGAGAAAATGTCAAGGAAACAGTGTTTACCAATTAGATAGCTTAGGGCTGATATTGCAGAATCCAGAAAGTTCCTAAGAGCTTTCAGTTGAAACCAGCCACTTGTTTCAGCAAACACTTTTAGATCTGTTGCACCCTAAGGCAAACAAAAAATCCTCCGACTTAAGCCAAGATAAATGCAAAAATAAGGCAATGTATGTTTCCCTTCTTGCTTCCCTTTTGGTTTTCAAAATATGGAGGATTATGACCTTATAGGGCTGTACATTTACTTTAAAATACTGGATTTTGAGTACAGTTATAGCCTTCTTCACACAAGTAAGATTTTCCGTTTGTTTTGTCAAGTGACACAGCCACCTGGTAAACCTCCATTCTCTGGTTTTTAACTCACTGCAGGGCATGACCCCCCTGATGTACGCCTGCGTCCGCGGGGACGAGGCAATGGTTCAGATGCTGCTGGATGCCGGAGCTGACCTGAATGTGGAGGTGAGGGTGCAGAGGGCTGCAGGGCCCCTGGGCCTGGCAGTCCCTCGGGAAGGCGAGCAAAGAGAGGGGGGCTTTATCTCCCAAAGAGCCACCACTGAGGGTGCTCAGTCCAGCAAATAGGTCAGACCAGCTTTTGGATTTCCTCCATCCTGAGGCCCCAGCCCAACCAAACTCCAAGGAGCTGCCCCAAAACATTTTTCATTTAAAAACAACCAACGAGGCCACAAGGAGCCCTAGCTTTTCCCTCAGTTCAGCTGTACCCAATCTCTGATTCTTCTTGCTGATCCATTCCTTCTGGGGTCGGGAAGAGAGAGCTCTCCTGAGCCATCAGCCCTTTCCTCTGCCAAATACAAAGTTGGTCCACGTACCCTGAGCTCAGGTGTAGCTCCCCCAGATCTTCCACCCTCCCCCACCGAATCCCGATTGGCTCACCCAGTTGGCCGGTTTAAACCACAGGTCTTAAAGCTAATTGCAAAGCTTCCATGAGGCAGTGTGGTATAGTGGAAAGCACACTCCCCGCAGGCTTTAGAATTTGACACCTGGATTCAAATTCTGAAACTGCTGCATCTTAGTAACTTGCTTTTCTGCTTGGGCAAATAGTTTAACCTTCCTGAGCTTCGGTGTTCCCCTTTGCAAAATGGGAGAACAATTGCACCCATCTCAGAGAGTTGTTGGAAGAAATAAGTACAGAGTAGCATCAATTTAGGACTCAGTTATTATTGGTTCCTGCCCCCGCCAAGGCTTATAATAGGTAAAATTACACTTTTTGACCATGTTCTACGCTGACTTAAGACCCACTCTCACAAAAAAAAAAAAAAAAAAAAGACCCACTCTCTTCCGGCAGCCTAATATTGGCAGTCTCAGAAGCTGAGAAGATCGATTGACATGCTGCACTCCTAACTCAGCCACCCCAGGAAACTTTTTTTAGTTCAAAATTAGATGCTCTTGTAGTCTTAGTACTGTGGTTAAAAAAAAATAAAGCATGCTTTATATTCATCTGAGGAAAGCAGGCAATAGACATGGTTTTGGATCCAGAACCATTTTGGATCTTATAAACTTCAGGTATTGGGGATTTTTTTTCCTGCTATGAATCCCCCAAGCACTGTGCACATCCCTGCAAAGGCTCGCCAACTTTGGGTCCTGGTGGGGTTCTCTGGTCCTCTAGCCCATCCCACAGCTCCCAGCTCAAGGTCCTCCCCCCGCCGGTGATTAATGAAATCAACTGCTATGAAAGCAGCAGGCATCGTGGCTATATGGCCCCAGGAATGTTTGGAAGAAAAGCCATGTGTAGGTGGCAATCCTGCAGGACCCTAACCTTTAGCTGTCCTGCAGCCTCTCTCTTGGCCTGGGGTGTTTTGAGGTCCCCATATGGGAAGGCCAGTATCAGATTGCTCATTCGTGGTGTGCCCAGGGAAGGTTTGTGCCTAGGTTTCCAGTAGCATGAGGGTCCTTGTCAACCAGGAAGCCAGCAGAAGAATGAAGTGAGGACAGTGTGGGGTGAGCTGTGACCAGATGGTGATATCCTCCATCAGAAGGCTGGTGGTATTGCTTGGCTTGAAAGCTCGAAGCAGACCTCCCCTTGCACGGGGTTTGCCACTGCCAAGAATTTCCCCTAAAGATGTGGATGTGATGGTAGTGGCCTCACACTACCTGACATCCTGTAGCTCTCAGAAGCATCACCCTCCCTTAAGCAGGAAGAGGAAACAGGCAGGGGAGCAGGCTCATTGTAGCCACCATTACAGCTTCTCCAAGGCTCCTTAGAGGTGGTCAGAAATCATCCATTCAACTCTTTTCAGATGAGAAGCAAAGGAGTCCTTATTGCGACGGAGGATATAAAGTCACTACCCCACATCTCCAGTGTTTCCCGAGGCGCCTTCTAGGACGTCCTTTTGTACATATCTGGCCCACATGCCCAGCCACAGATAGGTCAGATTTGCTGGTCTAAGTATTGTGAAGGTCACATTTTGAAAATAACTTCAATTTGTTTATAGGTTGTCAGTACTCCTCATAAATATCCATCCGTCCACCCTGAGACCCGCCATTGGACGGCTCTGACTTTTGCTGTGTTGCATGGACATATTCCTGTAGTTCAGGTATTAACATATTTCCCTATCCACATCTGACCTTTAATTTTACCTCTTTCATGCAAATTTGTACCTCTCCCAGCATGCCTATTCCCTAAGAGATTCATATTGGTTAATTGCAGTTAAATATAGCACATTCATATCATATGAATGAAAATATTATATGTAATGCTCTATATGGCCTGGCTCTAACCAATATGAACTTAACACATACCCACATGCAGCCTCACACGCAGAGTGGCAAACTTATCAAGTTGTTCCCAGTTGCTCGGGGGTGGGGCCTGAGCTGTGATTTTGTGGATTTGTTCATTTTTGCTTGTTGTAACATGAACGTAAGACCTGGCTGGTGTGAGACCTTAGAACCTTCCCTTAGGTGTGACCCCAGTGTTTGCATAGAGTCTAGTGGTTTCCAACCACTGGAAAGAAACATCCAGGTCTCCAAGGGAGTGGTTCCAAAAGATACTTGCTTGGATCCCACTTATGGAGAAGCCCATCCGAGAGGTCTAGAGTAGGGTCTTCACATGTGTCTTCTGAAACAGCTCCCCGAGTATGTCCGCATCTGAGGTCCTTTGGGCACGTAAGTGTGTTTTGCCTGCACCTTCTCTGGCTGTTGTAGAGTTGGTGTTCGATGAATACCCATCTAGTATATTCTAGATCTTAAGCTCGGTTTATTCTAGATCTTAAAACTTTACTTCATTGGAAAAAAGAGATCAGCATCCAGGTCCCTGACCACATCTGACCCCCTAATAAACGCTGAGCTTTGGGTACATCGGGAACTCACCTCCTTTTACGTGGTCCAAGCCTCTTAGAAGTATGCAGAGCAGAAAATAGTGTGCTAGGGACCCCTAGGCAATGTTGGAGTGCCACAGGAATCCTTCGTTGTTTCCTAGGTCGTGGGAATCCTTAAGACAGATCCGAAGTCATGTTTCAGGAGGTTGAGTGTGTGACATGTCACACCGAGAGCTGGCTTCTGCCTGTAGAATGTCATGACCAGCCCACTCCTAGTGGAGGGATCTAAGAAAGGAGGGGTCAGAGGGTGGCCTAGTGGACACCAATGCCATCCCTTAACATGCAGTGGAATCCCCAGCCTTTAAATCAGGAATAGGAGCAGTGGGTAGCCAAGCAAAGCCAAACAGAAGTCAGGTCACCTCTGTGCAGCAGGTGCACACATCATGGGATGCCAGGTAGGCAGCCCCTTCCTGGCTGTGCCCTCAGGTAGCCCTGAACAGGTAAGACAGATGTTTCCCCCTCATTGTACATCAGCAGTGCTGACAGCACGTTCACTGTGAGATCCGGCATGGACAGCATCTCTGTGTTTAGGAAGCCCAGATCTCTCAGAGATGCACAGAATGGAATCATATTCAGCAGCGCTCTTGGAAGCTCACTCTGCCACTTTACTCACTGATCTTCCTGGCCAGAAAACTCAGCATCTGCTGAGCTGTCCTCAGAGCCCTCCAGGATGTTCTAGAAGTGATTCTTATCCTGGTTGGCCCTGGTGGTCCCCGAAGAGTTCTTCAGAACTCTTGCGTTGCTATGGCTCTAAGAGACCCCACTAATACTCTCCGAGGCTTTGTGTCACCGACCCCGAAAGGAAGTCCTCCAACCCTCTGGTGCCACGAGCTTCTAGCTCAGTGCTTCTAGAAACTTCTAATGTACATATAAATCACTTGGAGAACTTGCTGAAGTGCAGATTCCCATCATTCGGTCTGGGGTGGAGCCTCAGAGCCAGCATTTCAAACAAGCTCCCAGGGGATGCCGATGCTACTGTCCGTGGACCACAATTTGAGTGATCTGAGGCTCTAGAAGATACGAGAGGCTCTCGGTTTTTCCTCTGAGGTGCAATTGCCCTCCCCCGTGCACATGCTCACAGACCCAGAGGGAGGGCAGGAACACTGACATCACACTGATTTCCACCACCTTTTCCTGACGTCCCCTCGCATGCATGTCCTTTAAACATCTCAATGGCCACTCTTCCTCCGCAGCTCCTCCTGGACGCTGGGGCCAAGGTGGAGGGCTCTGTGGAGCATGGCGAGGAGAACTATTCAGAAACGCCCCTCCAGCTCGCAGCCGCCGTAGGTAAGAGTTGCTGATGCTCACGCCGGCCAAGGGGCTCCAGCGCGCTGGCCCTTGATGTGTCTGTGACTGTGTGTTTGCTTGATTCTCTTATAAAACCCCCTTCTCTGGGCTTGCAGGAAATTTTGAGCTGGTTAGTTTGCTGTTGGAGCGTGGCGCGGACCCCCTGATAGGAACCATGTACAGGAATGGAATTTCTACCACCCCCCAGGGTGATATGAACTCTTTCAGCCAGGCCGCAGCCCACGGACACAGGTAGGCTAGGACGGCCCAAAGCCACGAGGTCCCAAGTGGTGCTTGTTAAAAATGTAGATTCCCAAGCCTACCCCAGACCCACTGTATCTCTGGATGTGGGACCCAGAGGCAGACCAGTCCTGGCCAGCCAGCTTCATGCAGCACACGTCCACTCAGACTGGCTTGTCTGGTCCTTTCCCAACCGGCTTTCCTATCACAGAGACGTCACTCTCTGCCAGGGTTGGTCAGCACTCATCCTATCACCTGTCGTGAAGTGAGAAGAATCCATTTTAAAGAATCGTAAAACCTCTCATGTTTGGTTACCTCCTGTCTACATTTCCTTCAGGATTTACCCCATCAGATTTTACTACACGTAACCCCAAGTGAAGCAAATTCACTATGGGGGGGGGGGAACCGCAGGCAGACGGTTCTAGAACCTTCTAGATATTTGGGGAATGCACTTAGCTCCAAGTTGTCCTCAAGGAAACACAGCCAGACCTGCCCCACCATCTCTTCCATCCACCAAACGTAGCACCTGTGGTCAGGCCTCTGAAACCGCCACCCCGGAGTTGGTCCCGTCCTTCCCTTGTCCCAAGTGAGAGGTCTCCCCACGTCCCCTGCCTAGTCCCTGCCCTGGCTCAGCCCTTCCATCTCTGAGTGTCTTCATCTCTGGGTTTATGATTGACAGGAATGTGTTCCGCAAACTGCTCGCTCAGCCAGAGAAGGAGAAGAGTGATATCCTGTCCCTGGAGGAGATTCTGGCCGAGGGGACAGACCTGGCGGAGACAACCCCGCCCCCCCTGTGTGCCAGCCGCAACAGCAAGGCCAAACTCAGAGCCCTGAGGGAGGCCATGTATCACAGCGCTGAGCATGGCTACGTGGATGTCACAATTGATATCAGGAGCATAGGTCAGTCTGGGGACCCTCCAAGGCTGGGCACAGAGCCTTTGCCCAGCTCCAGGTCACACGCACACACACACGCACGCACGCACGCACACACACCCCACGCAGCCCAGGGAACTTCTCATTTGCTGGTTGGAGCACTTCCAGGCTAAGTTCCCACACCATCCCCATAGACAGCAGCATCCTGCCAGCCCCGAAGTCCCATCCTCAGGTCACCTTTCCACGATTCCCAAACTCTGGACCCTGAGTTAGAAATTTGAATCACCTGGGGAGCTTGTCTGAATACAGATTGCCAGGCCCTACACCCAGAGGCTCTGCTTTCAAGGGTCTGGATGGATAAAGGCTGGAAATCTTTATATTTAACAATCATCCCAGGTGGTTCCCAGTGGTTGGGGAATCGCTGCCTGAGAGCCCCCAAATCCATGAAGCGGCCGCCGGCACCAGCTAGGATGAGGGCATCTCTTCCCTAGCAAGGCTGCACCCACTTCAGGGGCAAAGCCACCCTCGGGCAAAGTTAGGGGTGGCTCTCCCTTGAGTGAGCTATGCCGGAGCCATCTCCTCCGTGCGTCTGGGGAACAGGCTGGCCTGGCCTTCACCCCTCTAATGGCGCTAGCCCCGGCCCAGACACAGCAGGATGGAGCACGGGCTGCAAACACAGGCTGTGGCAGCTCAGGGTAGGCTGAGGCCCCAAGGAGGGGCCCCCGGTGCTGTTCTGGAAACTGGTCTCTCTTGGAGGGTGGCCGTTGAGTGTGGCGGACGTTTATGCCATCGCCCTGGGAGCCTGTGACGCTTGATTCTGAAGCTCAAGACCCTGAATCGTGTGCTTGTTATAAACAGTAGCGAGTGCCTCAGTCTCACAGTGAGGGGGGAGAAGCAAATCACAGCGATCAGCTGCTGGAGAGGCTTCTGTCCAGGGAGAGAGAACTGATGAAGTGCCTGCAGGTGGAAATGTCGTTTTGCACATGGGGGCGGCAGCAGCATCCTCCCGTGTCTTCACATTCAGATGGAAATACCTGCCCTGACCAGAGCAGCGGATGGTGAGGTTTCACCACCTCTAAGCTCTGGGCACGGATGTAGAGGGGATGGAGACGAAGGAAGTCAGAACTCAGAAGGATGGGATCTGCATAAAGAGTGTGCATTAGAATTCCAATATTCTACACAAGAATTATACCTTGTAAAATGCAGCCCCTAATAACGTGAGTAGCGTGCAGACCTAAACACCCATAGTTAAGGGAATCGAATTACGACCTTTAATTTCAACTTCTGCGGGTCTTTGGGGGGGAAAAAAAAGCAACACTGGCTCTATTCATTGAAAGGCAGGCTCTTGGTCTCATGATGTGGTAATGTCCCCCGGAAAGGCCAGCTTCCAGATAAAAACACGCCTTCTCCTCTGGTTGTTTTCTGCCCTCCCCTCCCCTCCCCCACCTGCCCCCTTTCCAGGTGTCCCGTGGACCCTGCACACCTGGCTGGAGTCTTTGCGGATCGCCTTCCAGCAGCACCGCCGGCCTCTCATTCAGTGCCTGTTGAAGGAGTTTAAGACCATTCAGGAGGAAGAGTACACGGAGGAGCTCGTCACCCAGGGCCTGCCCCTCATGTTCGAGATCTTGAAAGCCAGCAAGGTACGAGGGCTTAATGCCGTTGTGCTTGTGGGCAGAGAGAAAGGCTGGGGGCTCTGATCTCCATGCTCCCTGAGCCTGACCCTGTCCCACGGCGGGGGGGGGGGGGGGGGTGGCTGCCTGCAGTCACAGCGCTGGCACAAATGTACCCCAGCTGGTTACAGCTATTTGTAGAGCCTTTCATGGGGCAGCCGCTTTACTGAACACCTGTTATGTCCCAAGGCACTTGGGCACGTGGGACAAAGTAAAAGATACCTTCCAGCCTGGGGAATTTGCATGAAAGCTGGGGAGCTAAAGCCCACCCATGGGCCCCAAGGACATCTGAGGTGGTTTGTGAAACAATGTTAAATTGGGTGGCACAGGCTCTGAGGGGTGTGAGATGCTCAGGGAAGGCGTCACTGAGGCGCTGAGACCAGGGCAGGCCTGGATGGACATTAGGAACCCAGCAGGAAGAGAGAAATGGGTGTAGCTCTCTAGGTCGACAGGATGCAGACCTGCCAAGGTCCCTGGAAAGCCAGGCCCTGAGAAGACTTTTCAGGTCTGAGGATCGCATGAGCCTAGCGCTTGAGGCTCACGCCTTCCTCAAGGGCCTCTGAATTCCTGCTGGCACTATGTTCCCAGCAACGGGGAAATGCCGCAACCCCTTCACAACAGGCTGTGCAGGACCCGGGGGTCCTAAGATAGTGGGAGCCTGTGAAGTGTCAGGGAAGTAGGCAGGCCTCTGAACCAAAAGGGCAGCGTGGGTTCCCCTGCCAGGCTTGGCCAACAAGCTGTCACGAGTGGAGAGGGGGAGCAGCCTTCTCCAGGTGGCAGGGATGGCCCTGCAGCAAAGCAGCAGCAGCAACACACCCAGCTGCTCCCTGAGCCTTGGAGCACCTGGCCTGGGGTCCAGAGCGGGTCCCATTAGGTATTCTCATTAGCACCAGAGTCTCAGCCTCTGGGGGCTGGATTTGTGCTTGATGTCAGGCCCCACTGAGACCCAAAACGGGAGGAGGTGTGCCGGCCCTCGGGTAATGAGCCTCAGTGATTCCACAAAGAGCAAAACCTGCTGGAAGTATTTCAAAACCAAACTCTCCCTGCCCCTCACCCCGCAACTTGAAAAATAAATAAATAAGGCCTGAAACTACCTAAGAAACCACCTTAGTGAAAAATCATTGCTAGGTCTGTTCCCAGGGTCTTGGTGTTCTAATTGGTTTTTGGTTTGGTTTTGTTTTTTTCTCTTCTACGGGCTGTAGTGGGAGTTCCAGAAATTACTAAGGCATCCTATGTATTGAGGAAAGCTAATCTATGGATTTTTTAAAGTAAACTTCACTTTGAAGAATGAGATACATCAGAAAAGTGCCCAGATCGTAACTATAGATCCTAATGAATTTTCACAAGGTAAACTTACCTGTGTGGTCAGCACCCAGACTGAGAAACGGAACATTGCTAGCACGCCAGCAGGCCCCTTATACCCCACTCAGCCACCACCCAGAAAGGGCAGCCAACAGCCTCTGAAAGTAGCACCTGGAGGCCTGGAAGAAGCCAGGGGCCTTTGGCAGATGTAGACTAGAGCCTGCTCCCTGTCAGCTGTACTGATCTGGAGGGTGGGGGGAGCCAGGGATGGGGCAGGAGCAGCGTGTGGTCAGGAGCGGGGGGCAAGTCTGGGGAAAAGGGTGCTTTCAAGAGTCAAGTTTGCCCTTACGGTGGGGGGGGGGGGGTCAATGGTAACCCCTACTGGTGAGATGTGGTATTACACCACCATGTACACTGACCACAGGGGACAAAGAGGTGATCAATTTCCCTTGGCTGCCGGGGCAAGTCAAGCAGTCCCCAAACATGGTGATGTTCCTGGGGTCAAAAGATGTCTAGAGAGAGATGGTGGCAGAGAAGTTCAGAGAGTTGAGAAAGTGCTGCAAAGCTCTGCCTTCAGAAAGTGTCCTATTGGAGGAAAGGAGTAGCCATGCATCACACAACTAGCTAGCATTGTCCCTTCTCCCTCCATTAACGGATTCCTGTTCAAATCATGTCTGCTGTTCTGTGGGCACAAATACCTGGTTCTATCAGAGTAGTGGGTAAGAATATAGAATTCCTGTAAATAAATCCACTTTATGGTCAACTCACAGAAATACAGCCATCCTGTAAAGTGAGGCGATGCCTTCTCCGCATCCGTGACTCTTGCTCGGTCAAACGTTACTTGAAATCTAGTTGCAGATGTGCTTTTTTGCCCCCAGTTATAAATTTTATCTTTAAAAGGGTTCAGTGTCTCTAGAGTTCCCCAGGAGTAGAACAATACAGTCATTTTTTAAAATACATCTATTTAAAGAGAGCTCCTGGCCCGTTTCTCCCACACATAGCTCCTCTGGACATTTATTCATTCTGTAGTCATGAGTGCCTCCTAGGCTACAGGGGTGACAGGACCTTCTTTACCTTCTTTATGGAACTTACTGTGGCCAGGGGAGGGGCAGACACATAGTACGCAAGGAAATACGTCAGCAAAAGAGAGTGAGAGCATGATAAATGCTATGAAAAAAATGAACTTGGACAACGCTGTAGTCTCTGGTGCAAGGTCTAATTTAGAGAGGATGGTAAGAAAAGTCTCCCAGAGGAGGGAGCATGTGAACAACCACCTAAGTGAGGAAAAGCTTCCAGCCACGCAGAGGTCTGGAGGGAAAGCATTCCAAGTGGGGGAACTGCAGGAGCTCAGGCTCCAGGTGGGAACGTGCTTGATGTGCTGGGGCAGCAGGAAGCTGCGGGACACAGGAGAAAGTGTAGGAGATGAAATCAAATGGCATGGAGCCTTTCTCAGAACATGGTGGACATTTGGGGTTTCTCTCCACGTGAACTGAATAGAACAACGCTGGAGGCTAAAGCCTCCAGCGTTGTTCTATTCAGTTCACGTGGAGAGAAAAAAAAGACAAAACACATAGCTCATGTCCAGGGTGAGACATAAGCTATGTGTTTTGGGTTTTTTTTTCCTTGTGGTTTATACACGTTTTTAGGGGGTTTTCCCACTGTTTTAAAATTGAGTTTTGTAAATTAAACTTTTTATTTTGAGACAATTGTAGAGTCATATGCAGTTGTAGGAAAACATACAGAGAGATACTTCATTTCCCCCATGGGCAATATCTTGCAAAATGACAGTTAAATATCACAACCAAGATATTGACATGATACAGTGAACATGCAGAAAACTCCCATCACCATAAGGACCCCTCATGTTGCCCTTCTACAGCCACACCCGTATCTCTTCTGCCCTCACTCCCTCCTTATGCCCCGGTAACCACTAATCCGGTCTCCATTTCTCTAATTTTGTCATTTCAAGAATGTGATTTAAATGGAATCATACAGTATGTAACTTTTTAGGATTGGATTTTCTCACTCAGCATAATTCTCTGAAGATTCTTCCAGGTCGTTGCATGTGTTGATAGTTAGATTCTTTCTATTGCTGACTAGTACTCTGTGGTATGGACAGATCACAGTTTATTAACCACTCACCACTGAAGGACATCTGAGTTGTTTCCAGTGCTGAGCTATTACAAATAAAGCTGTTTAAACATTCCTGCACAGGTTTTTGATATGAATATAAGTCTTCATTTCTCTGGGATAAATGCTCAGGAGTGCAACTGCTGGATTGTATGGAAGTTGCATGTTTAGTTTTTAAAGAAACTGCTAAACTGGTTTTGAGAGTGGCTGCACCATTTTATATTCCCACCAGCAAAGTATGGGTAATGAAGTTTCTCCACATCCTCCCTGTTTGATGCTACTGCTATTTTTTATATTAGCCATTCTGGTAGATGTATAAGTGGTATCTCATTGTGGTTTTAATTTGCATTTCCCTAAATGGCTAATGATGTTGAACATATTTTCATGTGTTTATTTGCCATCTGTATATCCTCTTCAGTGAAATGTCTCTTTGTGTCTTTTGCCCGTGTTCTAATTAAATTGTTTGGTTTTTCACTGTTGAATTTTGAGAGTTCTTTGTAAATTCTAGAAAATAGTCTTTTGTCAGATACATGGTTTGCAAATACTTTCTCCCACTCTGCAGCTTGTCTTCTTATCCTCTTAACAGGGTCTTTCATGGAGCTTCCATTTCGAGGAAGTCCAGTTTAAGTTTTTCCTTTTATGGAGCTTATGCTTTTGATGACAAGTATTAGAATGCTTTGCCTAGCCCTAAATCATGAAGATTTCCTCCTGCATTTTTCTCCTAGAACTTTTATAGTTTTCTGTTTTACGCTGAAGTCTGTGATTCATTTTCATTTTGAGTTAATTT
Organism: Aethalodelphis obliquidens; assembly: GCF_003676395.1. Lineage (NCBI taxonomy): Eukaryota > Metazoa > Chordata > Mammalia > Artiodactyla > Delphinidae > Aethalodelphis > Aethalodelphis obliquidens. The sequence continues at coordinate 50,117,795 of NW_020837952.1, forward strand.
TTGTATGAAATGCAGAACTCAGAGCAAAGTTGTTTTGTTTTTGTTTTGCCAGTGGATGTTCAATTGCTCCAGCACCATTTGTTGAAAAGACTATCTCTCTTTCATCAAATTACTATTGCAACTTTGTCAAGTCAGTTGGGCATATTTGTGTGGGTCTGTTTCTGAGTTTTCCATTCTGTTCCATTGATCTATGTGTCTGTCCCTCCACCATTACCACACAGTCTTAATTACTATAGCTATAAAATAAATCTTGAAATTGGGTAAATTTGTTCCTTCCATTTTATTCTTCTTTCACAAAATGAATTTAGCTATGTTAGTTCTTTGCCTTTCCATATAAATTTTGGAACAAATTTGCTATATGAACAACAACAGAAATCTTGCTGAGACTGATAGGAATTGTGTTAAACCTCTATATCAGTTTAGGGAGAATTGACATCTTTTCTATGTTAAGTCTTTCAATCCATGAACGTGTTAGTCTCTTGGTGTCTTTAGATCTTCTTTGATTTCTTTCATCAATATTGTGAGTTTTCAGGGTACAAGTCCTGGACATGTTTTTTTCTCTTTTTTTTTGCTGTACGTGGGCCTCTCACTGTTGTGGCCTCTCCCGTGGCGGAGGCAGAGCACAGGCTCCGGACCCGCAGGCCCAGCGGCCATGGCTCACGGGCCTAGCCGCTCCGCGGTATGTGGGATCCTCCCGGACTGGGGCACGAACCCATGTCCCCTGCATCGGCAGGCGGACTCTCAACCACTGCGCCACCAGGGAAGCCCCTGGACATGTTTTATTAGACTTACACATAACTATTTCTCTTTTTTTAACAATTGTAAATGGTGTTATATTTTTAATTTTTTGTCCATGTGTTCATTGCTAGCATATGGAAATACAATTGATTTTTGTATGTTTATCTTGTATCCTGTGACCTTGCTGAACTCATTTATTAGTTCTAGGAGTTTTTTGCAGATTTATTGGGATTTTTCTACTTAGATAATCATGTAATCTGCAAGTAGAGATGGTTTCATTTCTTCCTTTTCAATCTGGTCTTGGAGATTTCTTTAAGGGAAGTTTTTTAAATTATAAATTCAATTTCTTTAATAGTTACAGAGCTATTCAAATTATCTACTCAATATTGAGTGAGGTGGGGTACTTTGTGTTTTTCAGGGAATTGGTCCGTTTCATCTACGTTGTCAAATGTATGTGTGTAGAGTTGCTCATCACATTCCCTTATTACCCTTCTGATGTCTACAGAGTCTGTAGTGATAGCCCCTGTTTCATTCTTGATTTTGTTAATTTGTGTCTTCTCTCTCTGCTACTCTTCTTTTTTAAGTTTCATTGATTGCTGCTCTTATCTTTATTATTTGCTTGCTTTGGACTTGTTTTGCTTTTCTTTTTTTTTCTTATTTTGTTTTTCTTTTTCCAGGTTCTTTAGGTAGAAGCTTAGAATATTTATTTGAGACCTTTCCTCTTGTCTTATGTATGCATATCTTTCTCAGCACTACTCTGGCTGTGTACCACAAAATTTGATACCTTTTATTCTCATTTTCATTCAGTTCAGTGTGTTTTTTATTTCCCTTGGAACTTCCTTTTTGACTTATGAATTATTTAGAAATGTGTTGTTTAGTTTCCAAGTATTTGGAGATTTTCCTGTTATCTTTCTGTTATTGATTTCTAGGTTGATTCCATTGTGGTCAGAGAACACAGTCTGTATTATTTCAATCCTTTTAAAATTTTGAGGTTGGTTTTATGGCCCAGGATATGGTCTATCTTGGTTTCACGGGCACTTAAAAAGAATGTTTTCAGAAATTCCCTGGTGGTCCAGTGGTTAGGACTCAGTGCTTTCACTGCCGGGAACCTGGGTTCGATCCCTGGCCTGGGAACTAAAATCCCACAAGCCATGCAATGTGGCCAAAAAAAAGAAAAGACTGTTTTCTGCCATTGTTGAGTGGAGTGTTTCCATAACTGTCGATAAGACCCTGTTGGTTGATGGTATTGTTGAGTTCTTCCATTGCCTACAGATTTTCTGTCTAGTTATTCTATCAGTTGAGAAAGAACCCAACTGTAATTGTGGGTTTGTCTATTTCTTCTTTTGGTTCTGTCAGTTTTTGATTCACATATTTTGCAGATCTGTTGTTTGGTGCATACACATTTAGGACTGCAATATCTTCTTGGTGAATTAACCCTTTTATCATCATATAATGCCCCTCTCTGCTTCTGCTAATTTTCCTTGCTCTGACATCTACTTTATCTAATATTTATATAGCCACTCCTGCTTTCCTTTGATTAATGTTCATGTGATATATTTTTTCCATCCTTTACTGTCACTTTGCCTGTTTTATTAGATTTGAAGTGACTTTCTTGTAAAAAGCATATAGTGGGGCTTTTCATCCACTCTGCCAATCTCTGTTTTTTAACTGGTATTTTGAGCCCATTTATATTTTACTCAGTTATTGCTACTTTAGGGCTTAAGCCTGCCATCTTATTTTGGGTTTTCTGTTTGGTCTCTCTGTCTTTTTTCTCTTTTCTTTTTATGCCTTCTTGTGGAGTTACTTGAACACTTTTTAAATTCCATTTTTATATGTCTATAGTGTTTTTGATTGTATGCCTTTGTATAGTTTTTCTAGTGGTTGCTTGCAGTATTATAGTGTGTGTGTGTGTGTGTGTGTGTGTGTGTGTGTGTGTGTGTGTGTAACATCATAGACTACTGGTGTCTTCATTTTACCAGTTCAAGTAAAGTACAGAAACATTACTTCCCTTTATGTCCCTTTACCTCCCCCATTTATGACATAATTGTCTTTAAATATTTCATCTACATATTTAGAACCACATCAGACACTTATAATTTTTGCATCAACCATCAAACATAATTAGGAAACTCAAGAGAAGAAAGAAAACCTATTATGTTTAGCCATATTTTTGTTTACCAGTTCTTTCTTCCTGATGTCCCAAGATTCCTTCCTCTATCCTTTCTGTTTAGAGAACTTTCTTCAGCTATTCTTTTAGGGTAGGTCTCCTGGTGACAAATTCTTTGAGTTTTCCTTCATCTGATAATATCTGATTTCCCTTTCATTCCTCAAGGGTATTTCCACTGATATTTTTCTTTAAATCAATTTGCCTTCCATTAAATGTAGTTAGAAAGGAAACATTGTATTACTACCATGAATTGAAAACCTTCCTCACTTGACATGAATAAAAGGTGCATATCAAAACATATGGATGACTATTTAAAAGCACTTGAGTTCATTGTGTGTTCAATTTCATCCTGTGCACAACTCCAGTGGGGCTACATGCTGACCTCGCAGAATCCTCTGGAGGCGGGGACACTTCCCACCTCCACCTTTCCCAGGGGTGTGGCAGCGCAGAGCAGCTCACTGCTCACAGGTCAGTGCATCCTGCAAGGGAGGGGCCTCTGTAGGGAAGAGTCAGTCGCTGTTGACAGTGGACTGAGGCAGAGAACTCCCTGCCAGTGTCCCCAGATAGTAACAGTAATTCCGCATTCTCTTGATTCTGAGACACAGCTTTTTCCACCTTCCAATATTTCTCAAGTTAAATGGATCTTAAAAATGGGTGTGTGTGTTTAATGTGGTGAGTTTCTTTTTCCTCTTCCTAAAAGCTGCCATTAATTTTATGACATTTTAGGGTCTAGAAAAATAGGCATTCGTCTGAATTATGGGAAATTGCTGTTTTGGGGGTTAAAAATGGTCGAATCTCAGCACTTTCCTTTGGCTCAGTATATTGGGATGTGTTATCCTTTTTAGCTCTCATAGCAACCTCACCAAGCAGGTAGTTTTAATCCACTTTAGAAGAGAATACCAAAACCCAGAGAGGCCGAGTCACTTTCCTAAGGTCACAGAGCTAGTGGGTGAGGAACCAGGACTGGGACCCAGTCCCATCTGGCCCCCTTGTCCAGGTTTTTACCACTGTGTAGAACCCCCGCCTAAGCCACCTGAAAAGGACCTTTGGGATCAATCCTAGCACTCCTTTGTGCAGAAGAGAAGGTGTTTCAGTATCTTTTTAGGAGAGGAGTGAGGGGGTAGAGGAGGAGAGGAAGGATGTCAGCCCCAAAATCCACAGGAATCCATCTCAGGGGAGTCTCCTGGTAACCCTGGTGTTAGGAACTTGGCTTCATTCCTGTCTAGTTCTATGTAGCCACACAGTTCCGAGTCCCGAGGACCCAAGTTCACCCCACGAGCACACATACCCAGCATTTTCCGTGAGAAACCTGAATTCCAGGTCCCCAGCGGCACGCCAATAACAACTGCTAACCGGCTGCCATGTACGTGAGTCTGGCCAGACCTACCTCTCCCAGCCCAGGCCTCCCAGGTCAGGGCCTACATGCTGAGGCTGGCCTGCTGCCCCTGGGGCTTGAGCCTTGTGGCCCTTTGAGCTAAAAGCGCCATGCTTAAATGTGTCGCTCAGAGGAGAGCGTCAGCGTCTGTCCCAGCACAGCCACCCAACCCACGCCCGCCCCCAGAATACAGTGAGCCTCAAGCTTGGCTAATTCCAGCCACTGTCTTCAGGTTTGGGTCCAGAGCTACCCAAATCCTTAGGGTAGACCAACCCCACAAGAGTTGTTAACTTATACGAATTACAGCGTGCCAGGGAAGCAGAGTGAATTATCCCAACGATCCCACAGTCTGGAGGAAGTGCACAGAAAAGGGCACAGAGCAGACACCTCGACAAACACAGATGAGTTCAAGGACACAGTGGGGAGGCTTCTCTTAGGGTTCTCATCTCTGACAGAGAAGCGGCCAGAAAACCTCGGAAATGGCAGCATCTTTGGTGCTGGCGTTGGGCTCATCAACACCATCCTTCACACAGTGTCCAGCCCTCAGGGTCTAGCCAGTGCCTGGCGCTTAGCAGATGCTCAATAAATATTTTGAAGAAAATTCATGAATGGATGAAAGCATAGCTTAGCGCATGAGGGAAAGTTTACATTCACGAAACCTTTGGGGGATGAATGAGTCAAGCCTAGGGAACTGTTGATGACCCGTCTTCTTTCCCTTTCTCTCCTGAACTTTTAGTGCTTTCATCATAATTTTCCTATTTCCTCATTGGGAAGCTTTTCTTATAATCATAGACTTCATTTTTTGGAGTGACTTTAGATTTACAGAAAAATGGAGAAGATAGCACAGAGAGTTCCCATACAACCCCTCACCTGCTTCCCCCAGTATGAACATCCTGCATTAGTGTGGTACATTTGCTATAATCAGTGAACCAACATGGATACGTTATTGTTAGCTAAATACTTTATACCTGTTTCCTCGGTTTTTATCTAGTGTCTTTTTCTGCTCCGGGACACCAGGTTGCCTTTAGTCGTCGTGCCTCCTTAAGCTCCTCTTGGCTGAGACAGTTTCTCAGATTTGCCTTGTTTTTGATGACCATGACCATTTCTGAGGAGTACTGGTCACATATTTTATAGGCTGCCCCTCTAGTGGAGTACGCAGTATTTGTCTCATGATTTAGACCGAGATTGTGGGTTTGGGAAGGATGCCCACCGAGGTAAAGCGCCTTTCTCATCACATCAGGTGTACATGCGATCGATATGACTCATCACCGGTGATGATGACCTTGACCACCTGGCTGAGATTGTGTTTGTCGAGTTTCTCCACGGCAAACTTACTGTTGCCTCCCCCTCGCTTTCCAGACTGTGCTCTTTGGAATCAAGTCACTGTATGCAGCCCTCACTTAGGAGTGGGGAGTTACGTGCCTCCCAGATAATTTTTAAGTGCTTGAGGATTGTCCCTGTGGAACAGACAGCCCTTGTCTTTACTTTCTCAGGTGATACAACACATAGTGAAGTTAGGAAGTGAGGCCGAGCTGTGAGTTCCTGGAGAGACGGGATCTTGCTCTGCTGCCTCTGCTTGCCCCCAGTATGGCTCCTTTCACAGTGCCGGTCACCTCTTAGATGCTGAGTACAGCTTCTCTTACGGGTCACGAAATCCAGGAAATGGATCTTCATTCCTTGCCCCGAGTTGATGAGATGGGCTGACTCACCAGCAAGCCTCCCAAGACAACCCCAGGTGCAGGTAGTGAGACCAGCACCGTTCATCACACAGTCTGCACAGAGCATCTTGCAGGTCACAGGTCTCATCTTTCTTGTGATCTGCAAGTATTCACTGTGCATCCCCAGTGTGTCGGGCACGCTGCGGTCAGAAGGAAGGTGAAATAGGCAAACTCTAGATGAGCTGGATTAGTTTCTATTGCTGCGGTAACAAATGACCACAATCTAGAGGCTGAAGACAACAGCCATTTACTCTCTCATGGTTTCCATTGGTCAGAAGTCCAGGCACAAGGTCTCGGCTGGGCTCTCTACTTAGGGTCTCACAGGACCAAAATCAGGCGTATCAGCAGGGCTGAGTTCCTTTCTAGAGACCCGGGAAGAATCCACTTGCAAGCTTATTCAGGTTTGGGTAGAATTCAGTTCCTTGTGGCTGTAGGACTGAGGTCCCATTTCCTTCCTGGGGGTCAGCTGGGGGGTCACATTTTGTTCCTAGTGTTGGGGCCTGCATTCCCTCTCAAGCTCACCATGTGGCCCCCACTGTCTTCAAGCAACAGTGCATCAAGTCCTTCTCAGGCTGCCAGACCCTCTGACTTCCACGTCTCCCCCATCCCTTCTGAATTCCTCTTCTGCCTCTGATTTTAAAGGCTCATGTGATTACAGTGAGCCCACCCAGATAATCCAAAGTAATCGCCCCCTTTTAAGGTCAACTACTTAGTGACCTTAATTACTCCTGCCAAGTCCCTTTTGCTCTGAAAGAGAACATATTCACAGCCATGGTATCTCATGATATCACAGTCCCAGGGGTTAGGGCACGCAGTCCTCTAGGGGCCACAGTACTGCCAACCACCCCCCGTGCTTCTCCAACATGAGTATGCGTGGGGATCACCTGTAGAGCGTGTTAATGCGGATTCTGATTCAGTGGGCCTAGGAGGAGAGTCCGCATTTCTTGCAAGCTCCCGGGCAATACTGCTGCTGCTGGTCGATGGGGCACGTTTGTGTGGCAAGACTTTAGACCAAAGGAAACAAATTGACAGTCCCCAGCCCAGGTCAAACCCAAGACAGAATTTCAATATATGAAACGTGTGGGTCTCAAAACAAAGGGAGCATCAGAAAACTTGTTAAAATATTGACTGGTGGGCCCCACCCCCAGCCCACCTGAGGCTGAAGTCTGGGATGGGACCTGCGGATCTGCAGTTCTAACGAGCTCCCAGGTGATGCTGATGCTGCTGGTCATAAGGTATCATCTTTGAGAGCAGAATCCCTTTTTCTGTCCAATAGGATTGCATCTCCTTAGGCACCTCTGTGGACCCCCTCTGAGGTAACATGGTGCCTTGCAGGATCAAAGGGTTGGGTTTTCTTTCCATAGGTTGAGCTGTGATCCCTCTCTTTCAGGAACACAGTGAAGCAGATTCAAGAATCAGAACTGCTAACATCATTAATAGTCCCAAACCTGTCTTTTAAAATGAAAAATAACATTTATTGTTTTTATGACCAAAGCAACACTTGTTTATTACAGAAAATATAGATAAAAAGAAAAGGGAAGACATCATCATCCCACCCAACGGTAGCTACTCTTTTTCCAGACCTTTCTTTATACATCCAAATATATATGTAGCATTTTACTTCCAAAAATACATGGTACAAATTGTGTTGTAACCTACTTTTCTTAATATACTGTAAATGTCTAGCTATCTACCTCTGATTTTAGCCCCTAGTTTCAACCCCCTTCACCCAGTAAAAAGCATCCCCAAAAATGCTCTGATTCCTGAGCTTCCTTCCTGCACACCTGCAGTTGGAGGGAGATTAATGAACAGCACGGGCCCCAACGGGAAAGGAGGAGAGAACGTGAAGGGCGAAGGGCGATCAGAAACAGGCTCCCTGAGCAACTGGGGCAGCTGTAGTTTTGCATCACAGAACTATTCCCCTCCCCACACACACTTTTTTTTGGAGGAAGTGATTCAGCTGAGCACTCCTGGATCTGGAAATGCCTCAGCGCCAGAATCAAATTCAGAAGAAAACCGAATCAGGAGCGTTTGTATCTTGGTCATGGAGAGCACAAGAACAGGACCCAAAGGGCTTCCTGCTGTGATTTTCGGGATAATGACCTGCTGCCAGAATTTTGGAGTATTAATAAAGGTGTGTTTAGGGTGAAAAACTTATTTTCCATCCTGTGAGTTACAAAACTTGTTTTCTAATGGATAGTAAAGAAATGATTGGAGCAAGAAAGGATTTAATTACAAATTAAACTTCCACCAATGAACCTGCTAGAAATAGTGGACAAACAGAGCAAGCAAATCCAGGGCCTGAGGGGCAAAGTGAACGTGTGATGTCAGGGGAATTTCTCTGAGAATCTGCAGTAAGTCTGTGGGCTCCTCTCGCCTGGGGGGAGGAACTCATTGTTACAGCACAGCTTGGATGAGTGCACAGCCCCCAGCAGTGTGAGCCGTTCTTTCCTTTCCACAGAACGAAGTGATCAGCCAGCAGCTGTGTGTCATCTTCACTCACTGCTACGGGCCCTACCCCATCCCCAAGCTCACAGAGATCAAACGGAAACAGACCTCGCGCCTGGGTAAGTGCTTCCCGGGTCCTGCCCTGCGCTGTTGCTTTGTGATTGGAGGGCAGGGAGCAAGCAAACGCCATAAAAGAAGGTGGGAGTGTTGGAGGGCAAACGAGGTGGAGACTGGAGTGAGGTAGGTGGAGATCGGGATGTCACCTTTGTTATGCGATTAAACTGTTTGGAGAACAGACCTTGGGGGTGTGGACAAGGGAACTCGCCAAAATCTCATCCCTCCATTGAGTGCCTTTCTACTGCAAGTCACCGACAGTGACGGGCTGCCCAAGACCTTCTGAGCCCACGCACTTCCAGCAGCCAGGTAAAGTCCCAGAGAAGGCTGAGCTGTGCATGCATAGCTGCTCTCCCCCAGCCTCCCCTCTAAGAAGTCCCTCCTCCCTGAGATGGAACAAGCTGGGGACAGTGACAGTACTTTTCACCCTTCTTTGACCCTGGCATTGAGCTGGCCACAGCAAAGCCCCTCACCTACTCTCTCTCAAGCAATCCCTGGGCCACCGCAGGAGGCACACAGTGTCATCCTGGTCAAAGCTGAAGAAAGAGAGGCTCTCAGAAGCTGCAGCATCAGTTCAGGTGGAACTGGAGCTTGAACCCAGGTCCCCCCAAAGCCACAATTCCATCATTCTCCAGTCCGGCTTCTGGGGTTTTCCAGAAGAAACCTTTCCATCAGGCACTGATTTCATTTGGAAGATCCTGAGTCTGCTTGCAACCTGGTTGATCAGCCTGGCAAGAAGGCAAACACCCGGCTGCCTTGAATCCTGAAGCATGAACCTTCTGTTGTGAGGGCCTCTCTCTCACTGCCTGGGGGTTATAAAATATTAAAGATAAAGGACTCCCTTTGCCATGAAGGTTGGGGACTTTCCTACTTCCTGTTTCCTCTTCCTGTAAAGACCAGGAAACTTTGGAGAAATGGAAGCATCTGAAAAATTCTACCCTTTAGCAAAACCCCTACTTTTGAAACAGGTGAGCTAGTTTAAATTAATGAAAAGGCTAAATTCATGAAACTTTTAAAGTATTTTTGTTCCTGTCATGAATAACCTGTTAATTTAAATGATACAACTTTTATGCTAAAATGAAAAACTGAGCAGTTGAATCCAAATTGTCTGGTTTTCTTTAGGCCCATTCATGTAGGCAAACCAGAATGTACTAAAACTGCTGGTAGTTCTTACCTTGTAGAAAACAGGTGTTAATTAAAATATTATCAGGGCAACAAATTATAAAGATCAATCAAATTAACAGACTTTAGAGATTGAAGGTTACATTGCCAGGACATAGCAATAATCTCTGACAGCTGGTGCCTTACAAGACACCCTTGTTAGAGCAAACATTTGCAAGGGCTGTTTCACTGATGCAGCATAAAATCTGCTTTCCTGTAGCTATAGGAGAGGAGGGAACATTTTTTTTCCTCCTGAACTTGCTGAGATTTCTTTCACCAGCGATTAAAAGGGCCTGGTTTTCAGCCCAAGCATCGGAATCCCAAGGGTTATTAGCACCAAGAGAATAAAGGCAGGCCTGAGAGGCTCAAAGCTCACAAGATGAAAGAAAAAGGACATAATTACTAATAAGTGGAATATGGAACAAATAGTGTTTTGCATCTTCAATACAGCATTTCAGGCTCAGATAACTAAAGGTGGCCAAATAGTAGTTCCTTAGGAATCTACTTGAAAGGAAAGATAAGAGTAGTGACAAAGGTTCCAAACTGGCATCTCTGTAGGGCCAGGCAGGTCATAAAAATGATTGAAATGAGTTTGGTGTAAGACAATAGGGGAGTGGTGGGGACTATGGCAAACTGGAGAGCACATGCCTTATTTTTTATAGTATGTTGTCCTCTTGCCCTCCCAGTGAATTCTGGGGGAGAATGGCAAAAAGAGCTAAAGGTAGGAGATATTAGCAATTTGGGAAGCAGGAGTGGGGGCTAGTTGGAAGTGGACAGTGGGAATGAGAGAGACCCAGAGGAGGGAGGCAGGTGGCTGAGAAGAGGGAGAAAGTCACTCCAACCTGTTAACGGTCTTTAAAGCAAGTGGAGAAGTGTTAGTCAACGCTGGGGCCTTCCCCTATAGCCTCTCTTCCCTTTACCTGGAGAGTTTTAGAAGTTTGGGTTTTGTTGTTTTTTTGTATTTTTGCGGTACGCGGGCCTCTCACTTCTGTGGCCTCTCCCGTCGCGGAGCACAGGCTCCGGACGCGCAGGCTCAGCGGCCATGGCTCATGGGCCCAGCCGCTCCGCGGCATGTGGGATCTTCCCGGACCGGGTCACGCACGAACCGGGTCCCCTGCATCGGCAGGCGGACTCTCAACCACTGCGTCACCAGGGAAGCCCTTGTTGTATTTTTTTTGTTAATAAAAAAAATTTTTTTTAAGATAGAGGGATTACAGGTGATTTTGACTTCTTAATGCTTTTTTTGATATGTTTTAAGTTAAAACTTTTTTATTGGGAAGAGGTGAGGTGGCTGTAGGTACAGACAGAGAAATATGAGTGGAGGACATCCAGGACCACCCGCTGGGGCGAATCAGCCAGGAAGGCAAATTCTGGGTCCAAGTTACAGCAGGGCCTGGGCAAAATGGGGCCAGGCCAGGGGTCTGACTTAGAAGCCAGGTGGGGTGGAGCCGTGTAGGGGTGCACGGGAGTGTTGGTGGATTTTCCCAGTGAGACAGAAGTGCTGAGCTGAAGACAGACTGGCACCTTCTGTAGCCCCAGGAAAAATGGCCAACACGACAGGCAAATCGGAGGATCCCAGTGCTTAGCAATGCAGGCCCTGGAGTCAGAATGTCTAGGTTCACATCCTGGCCTCTCCACCTGCCATTTGCTTGGCCAAGTCACTGTGACTCCTGGCGTCTGTGTCCCCAGCTGCACACCTGACAGCCGTCCCTTTCTCCCAGGACTGAATGAGTTTACACGTGTAAGTGGCAGCTCAGTAAGTACTAGAGTACTCGTTGTACAAGTAGTTATACAACTTCTTTATTCTTGGAGTTGAGGGCAGGGGCCTGGCTCGTTTGCCTCTGACTCTGAGAAAAGGGCTTGGATTTCGGATCGCCTGGAATGCAGCAGCAAGGGGACAGCTCTTCAGAAGCACTTCTGTCCGGCAGGAGGGCACCGAGCTTGAGGAGGAGCGAGGTGGGGGGGTGACTTCCTTGGAGGTCAGCGGGGTGGATGGTCACCTTCCACACCTGACAGTCATCTGAACTCGGGCTGGGGGCGAGGCTTCTAAGGGGAAATGCTACTTTTAGTCGCGAGTAAGCTATGAAGGTTTCCTACGAGAAACTGAATTTCAGTGATTTGAATGTTCCTTTAACTGATTCTGTCTCCTGTTTGGTCACTTTCTCTCCAATGAGTATTTTATCGCCATAGCCTCCCTGTCAGCTCTTACGGGCACTTTTCCAAAAGGGGAATCCAAACCTCACCCTTCTCTCCTCTAAAGCTACCCTCTCTCCCTTTCCTGTTCCAGATCCTCATTTCCTGAACAATAAAGAAATGTCAGATGTTACCTTTCTGGTAGAAGGAAGACCATTTTATGCCCACAAAGTGCTGTTATTTACAGCCTCTCCAAGGTATGTGTCATCAATTTTGAAAGCACTGAATTACGAGGGTGGCTATTACTGTTCTCTGAAATTCAATTTGGGTGGTATCGTCACTGAACTGGCAGGTTTTCTTCTCAAAATCAAGGATCCAAGAGTACAGGGCATTTGTATACCGTGTTCAGGCAGCATGATTCACAAAGACAAAAGGGGGAAGCCACCCAGGAGTCCATCAGTGGAGGAATGAATTAAAAAATACATAGTGTATACATGTTGTTCAGCCTTAAAAAGGAAGGCAGTTTTGACACATGCTACAATATGAATGAACTTGGGAACATTATATGAAGTGAAATACGCTCGTCACAAAAAGACAAATACTGTATGTTTCCATTTATATGAACCTAGAGTAATCAACTTCATAGAGACAGCAAGTAGAAGGGTGGGGATGGTGGAGCTGGAGAGGGGAATGGGGAGTTGTTTAACGGGGACAGGGTAAGTCCTGGAGACTGATTGCACAGCGATGTGAGCACACTTCACGTGAACATTACACTTAAGAATGGTTAATACAGTAAATTTTATGTTACATGTTTAACCACAATTTGGAAAAAGAGTACAGGGCTGACACTAGCATAATCAGCAGCCTGATTATGTGGCTTAGACAGGGCACCGTTCCTCTAGGCAGACGGGGCACATATCGGGCAAAGAGCTTCGTGAGCAGAGCGTGGATTGGATTGTAGCTCCCTCAGCCAGGTGTCCTCATGCGGCCTGAAAGCTCATACACAGAAGCCTTGAAAGGCCTGCTCTCCAAATATCAGGGAACTTTGACATAAGCCACCCAAAACACAGAGGTCCTGAACCTTACTTTTCCCTGACTCTGGAGTGACAGTAGTATAACACCGTCCCTGCTAGCTCTGCTACAGCCCTTGCTTCTCCTTTTGATTTGAGTAGAGATAGAGTTGACCATTTAGAACTGCATTATCCCGGGACCTGAACAGGGATCGGTGAAGGTGGGCAGAGAAGAAAGTGATGCTGAATGAGGAGAAGGCAGGCTGCCAGGGGGTGAGCAGAGGGTAAGGACACTGGGATCCAGAAACGGAACCCACTTCCAGGTCACTAATGAAGCTGTGTGGCCAACACTCCCTGGGTTCCTAAAAGCCTCCTGGCACCTCCGGTGTCCCCCCCAAAACCTAATACCCCAAATGTCTGCTTTGCCACTGCAAGAAAAATACACTGTCCCTTGCAAGGTTCTCGGTTGTGACACCATAGAAGAACTAGATCAGTATTGTACCAATGTTAATTTCTTAGTTTCAACAAAGGTGCCGTGGCTGTGTAGGATGTAACATCGGGGGGAAGCTGGGTGAAGGGCATCCTGGAAGTCTCTGTATGATGTTTGCAACTCTTCTGTAAATCTAAAATTATTTCAGATTTAAAGTTTAATTTATAAAAAGAGACACAGCTTAGCTTATTTCTAAAGGTATTGAGTATCCATGTGTTCCACTGACTGAGTCTCTACCCACAAGGAGCTTAGTTTAGTCAGTGGCAGGAAAATGCACCTCAAACCCCAGACAGAAGATCACCCACATAGGGAGATGGTTAGGTAATCCACAGATGTTGATGAAATACCTACAGTGCATCAGGTCCAGCCTGGCATAGGCTCTGAGGAGGCAGCAGAGGCAGAAATGGCAGAAGTCCCTGCCCTCTTGGAGCAAAGGTTGGGGGGGGGGGGGGAGAGGGAGGTGGAGAGCTCCGTGGGCGCCTGAGGAGCTTGAGGCCTGAATCAGGAAGGACTCCAGGAAGAAGGCAGCCTTTGTGATGGGCCCTACAAGGTGGACGGGGTTTTAAAAGACATTTGGTCTTTTCCAATCACCTGTTTGAGAAATAATTTAACAGTTCCAAACACTGTTTTTAACTTTAGAGTTTTAGTTTTAACTTCAGATTGAATTATGGTATCATATCAGAAGGGGGAGCATTATGTTAAACCATCTATGGATATGTCATTGTATTTCAGAGTGGGAGGGGATACAAGACATTACGTGTTCTGTCATCAGAGAGCTGAGTCTCTTGCAAGCTGTTGATGTCTTTTTGAGTCTTCTTATCTCCCTCTTTATGTTCCTCCTCAGGTTCAAAGCCCTCCTCTCTAACAAACCAACAAATGACAACACCTGCATAGAGATCGGATATGTGAAGTACCCCATCTTTCAGGTAAGCCCCTGCTGTGGCCTGGAACCCTGCTGGTAGGTGCGGGGCACCGGTGGGTCCCTCCAACCCTCCACCTGTGGATGAGCCACTGTACTGAGTCATCAGCTCCTGCACTCTTGGCCCCCATCCGCACACTGCCCCTCCCACTTACCATCCATTCATGCCCACAGCATTAACTGAGCACCTACTATGTGCCCGACACTGTGTTGGGACCTGGAGACACAAGGATAAAGGACATTCTTCTCCTGGGGACTCACAGTCCAGAGGGGGTAACTCTGAGTTACAGTATAAAGTGGGCTGTGCATGAGAGAGGGGTGAACCAACAAGCTATGGCGACTCAGACCCGGGAGACTGGGGAAGGCCCCTGGATGAGGTGTCGCTGAAATATTGCAGGCTGAGGAGAAGCTGGCAAACCACGGGGAGGCTTAGGGCTTGAGAAAGGGAGTTGGAACATTCCAGGCAGAGAACAGCAGGTATGAAGGCCCCAAAGGCGGTTGAGCCCAGTGTGATCAGGAACCAGTGGACTTCAGGGAATCCAGTGTCATTTTAACATTGGTCTGAACCTAATGTAAATAGGAAAGGAAGGTTTGTCAGAGGCCAGATGACATTGCCGTGTCTCCCTCCATTTGAAATCAATACCGTTTGGTTTATGGGGCACCTCTAAGGGGGCACAGCAGCTTTCTTCCCCTTTCCTCCATTCTTTATGCCTGATTCTTTTTTTTTTCTTTTTGGTGGTGGTGTCTTTGTCTGGTTTTGGTATCAGGCTAATGGTGGCTTCATAGAATGTCTTCGAGAGTGTTCCTTCCTCTTCAGTCTTTTGGAAGAGTTTCAGAAGGATTGGTATAAATTCTTCTCTGTACGTTTGGTAGAATTTGCCTGTGAAGCCATCTGGCCCTGGATTTCATGCCTGATTCATAAGTCCAGCCTTGCAATGACATTCTTGCCACTAGGAGAAATTCTCGCCACTAGGAGAAATTCACACCCCCATCTGGCCTTGCAGCCCTATCTCTGAAGCTCTGAGTCTCACTGGGGGCATGGAGGCTGGTGGGCTGCTTACGTCCAGCAGGGGGCCTACCGGGGAGACTGTGGCCCCTCCGTGCTGTCTTCCCACAGCCAGGGTTCGTCGGCCAACGTGGGTGATCTGGGGATGGAGTTTATAGGATTCTGAACAGGATCTGTTTCCTCTGGTTCAGTTCTGGAAGGACAGCCCTGGGGAAATGTGGGTAAGACTCAGGCTGGCCCTCGGGAGGCTCACATTCCAAGAGGGTTGAGGAGACCACTCAGACATAAGCAGGAGGCAAGCACGGCCATAACCAGGGTCATAGGGCGGAGGTCCTGATCTGGGCTTTGAAGGACAGAGCTGCGTTTCAGGATCTAAATGCTACCTTCCCCAGTTTAAACAGCTGCATTCCCCTGTTTGAAACCATTGTCCCTCGTGTGACCTTGAACAAATTACCCAGACTATCTGAGCCTCAGCTTCCTCATCTGGTGAATAGGAGAGAGAGGGTATTCCAGAGGGAGAAACAGCATAAACAAAGGCACAAAAGTGGGAAATTGCGGTGTGTATTTGAGGGAAAGTGATAATAGTCCATTCGGCTGTGTCTTAAGGTATACTGGAGATGGAAAAGATGCATTGGAACCACATACTATAAGCCAAGTGTGGCTGGCCAGATGATGGTTCTTCCCTCCACTGGTGATTGACCCTGGTCCCCCAGATCCTGTGATTCAGAGGGCTGCCAGGAAGCCACCATGACCTCACACTAAAGCCCTAAAGCCCACTGAGGTGTCAGTATTTCCACCATTAGAGATGCATTCCTTTGGTTATGTTGAAACTTCAAAATAAAGAATCCTTATGGAATAACCATGCACAAGACACTGTCTTCTCTGAGCCTCATTTT
This sequence comes from Aethalodelphis obliquidens, assembly GCF_003676395.1. NCBI lineage: Eukaryota > Metazoa > Chordata > Mammalia > Artiodactyla > Delphinidae > Aethalodelphis > Aethalodelphis obliquidens. The sequence goes on from NW_020837952.1 coordinate 50,133,970, forward strand.
CCCCATTTTTAACTCCAACTATGAATGAGGCACTGACCTTTGCTTGCATGTGGTTATCTGGATTAATCTTGCCACTTTTAGAGGTGGGGAACTGAGACCCAGAGAAATTAGTGCTCGTCAGTGACAGAGCCATTATTTGCACCCAGTCTGGTCCAAAGAGGAACAATAATAAGAGCAGCTCCCATTTCATGTGCTCCAGCTACGTGCAGGGCTCGAAACCAGTGGTTCTCAACCTCAGCTGAGCAGTGGAATCATTTGAGGAACTTTGACGATCCCCAGTGTCCAGGCTGTAAATCAGAATCTGGGCTGCGGCCCAGGCATCAGCATTTTGAAGTATCCACCCTCTGCCATCATCCAGAGGCATGTGCAGCCAAGGTGGAGAACCAGTGCTCTAAGTTACAGTGGTTCTCGAAATTTAGGAGGCATCAGAAACTCCAGGGGAAGTGCTGGGGGGGTGAAGGGAGTTGCTTGTTAAGATGCAGAAAACTCTCTAAGATGCAGATTCCTGGGCCGCACCCCCCAGAGTTCCTGATTCTGTAGGCCTGGGGTGGGGCCCGAGAATTCATGTTTCTTACAAGATCCCAGGTAATGCTGATGCTGCTGCAGGGAGCCACTCTGAGCACCACTGCCCCACATCATCTCGTTCAGTCCTCCCAGCTCCCCCTCCAGGTGGCTCTTCTCCCACCCAGCAGACAAGGTAGAGGAAGTGGCCCGAGCTCCCACGGCTCATCACAGCCAAGCTGAGCTTCAGACCCAGGCCTGGCTGACTCCCAGACCTGACCTCTTAACTGCGTCCCTGCTCTGGGGCCTTGGGTCCTCCCTAAAAATCGCCCAGCCCAGGGGAAAGGTCCATTAGCATTTGGAGCATGAGCCAGATGCTGGAAACCACGTGCCCCCCCAGCTCTCCAAGTGCTCATGGAGGGAGCACGTACGCCATCAAGCATGGGACTAATTGGGGAGGTTCTTGTCATCAGAACCCGGCTTGTAGTAGGCACTCAATAAATGTGTGCTGTGGGAGCTGGTTAAATGAGACACCTACGTGGAAAGGCACAGCCCCAGAGGAATCATAGGCCTGTAATTGCTTTTGGCTGGATTAGGCTTCCCAGCCACATTAGCCTCCAGTTACTGTAATGGGCAGAGAAGATTGAGCAGGCCCTGGGGACTCTTCCATGTGCCTGCCCCTTCCCCATAAAAGAAGAAAAGCCTTATTTGTGGCTCAAAATAGGCCAAGTAGGGCTGAATCTGACCCAGAAGGAGGCTCCCAGGGGCCTGCTCCCTTCACTTCCATGCTGAACAGAAGAACTTTAGTAAATGAGGCAGCTTTGAGTTTCCTCCCTGCAAGAATATTTAACATCATACACGGGCAAGAGCCCCATGCAGCTGAGGCTGCACCTGGGAGCAGGGCCTCCACGAGGCTGTGGACGCCGTTTACATCCTGCTTCATGCAGGCGGACCGCTGCCAAGAAAAACAACTCCATAAACAGGCCCTTTGGCCTAATAAGGGTCCATTTCGCCCCCTTGCAGGAAAGGCTTGTGCTGGCCAAGTCTGAAGGTGACATGGCTCAGCCCAGTTTAAATTCCATGAGCCCCAGGTTCTCCATCCGTGCTCTTGAAAGAAGCATTTCAAGTCAACAACCCAACGTGAGGAAATGAGATAACATGCTTTGTAACTGGAGCGGCCCTGTGTTCAGGACAGTTATTATTATGGCTCTTACCGTTATTATTCTTGGTTTGGCCTTTATAAAAGAGAGATGCTAGGGGAATAAATGGATTCTAATAAACCAAATGTCCCAGCATTCACCGATGTGGTGTTTTAGATGCTTATGACCCATCAGGTTTGGGGGAGCGGGGCGGCTAAATAACGCTACGATATCATTTCACAAAGCCTCAGCCATCACCATTAAAGCACCGCCATCTCTGCAACAGGCAGGTGGCCAGAGCTTGGGAGACTCAAATGCAAAAGAGGACGGGCAGGCACTGGGGAGGCAGAGATGGACGAGACCCAGTCTGTGCCCTCAGACTCCAGCGGGAAGTAACACCGCAGTCACGCGTGATGGGCTGCCCGGCACGGGGTGGGAGGCAGCTGAGAGATCTGAGCAGATCTGAGGAGGCTTCACAGAGGTGACCACTGAGCTAGATCCCGAAGGAGGGGCCAGAGATCAACAGGTGGAGAAGAAGGGAAGGGCATCCAAGCAGAGGGAACAGCGTGGGCAAAAGCAGAGGAGTGAAAGTGACGGTGGTGGTAGGTTCTGATCAAGGCAAATGGTTGGGAGCGGTCAGAGTGAAAAAGGCAGATGTTATCAAGGTTAGGAGGCGAGAAGGGCAGAGTGGCAGGTGAGATCTGAAAAAGTAAATTGAGCCGTAGTAGCCGTATTCATAACAGCAGAAAAGTGGAAACAACCCAAATGTCCATCGGCTGATGAATGGATACACAAAATGTGGTACATCCACACAACGGGATATTGTTCAGCAATAGAAAAGAGGTGAAAGTGATACATGTGACAGCAGGGTGAACCTTGAAAACATTCACACTAAGTGACAGAAGCCAGACACAAAAGAGCACATGCTGTATGATTCCGTCTGTATGAAATGTCCGGAACAGGCAAATCACAGTGGTTGTCAGCACAAGTAGGAAATGGGAGAGACTACTGGTGGGCGTGGGGTTTTTCCTGGGGGTGTTGAAAATGTTCTAAAATTAGATTGTGGTGATGGTTGCACAACATTGTGAATATTCTAAAAACCATTGAACTGTATACTTTAGATCAAAGCATTTTGTGTCATATGAACTCTATTTCAATACAACTAAATAATATATACATGTTTTTTGAACAATTACTGTTTTACTGAAGTATAGTTGATTTACAATGTTGCGTTTGTTTCTGGTGTACAACAAAGTGATTCAGTTATACATATTCTTTTTCATATTCTTTTCCGTTATGGTTTATTACAGGATATTGAATATAGTTCCCTGTGCTGTACAGTAGGACCTTGTTGTTTATCTATTTTATATATAGTAGTGTGTATATGTTGATCCCAAGCTCCTAATTTATCCCTCCCCCTCCCCCTTCCCCCTTTGGTAACCATAAGTTTGTTTTCTATGTCTGTGAGTCTGCTTCTGTTTCGTAAATAAGTTCATTTGTGTCATTTTAGATTCCACTTATAAGTGATATATGGTATTTGTCTTTCTCTGACTTAACTTCACTTAGTATGATAATCTCTAGGCCCACCCATGTTGCTGCAAATGGCATTATTTCATTCTTTTTGTGGCTGAGTAATATACCACATCTTCTTTGTCTATTCATCTGTCAGTGGACATTTAGGTTGTTTCCATGTCTTGGCTATTGTAAATAGTGCTGCTGTGAGCATTGGGGTGCATGTATCTTCTCGAATTAGAGTTTTCTCTGGATATATGCCCAGGAGTGGGATTGCTGGGTCATATGGTATCTCTATTTTTAGTTTTTTAAGGAACCTCCATACTGTTCTCCATAGTGCCTGCACCAATTTACATTCCCACCAACAGTGTAGGAGGGTTCCCTTCCTCCACACCCTCTCCAGCATTTATTGTTTGTAGATTTTTTAATAATGGCCATTCTGACCTGTGTGAGGTGGTACCTCGTTATAGTTTTGATTTGCATTTCTCTAATATTTAGCAGTATTGAGCATCTTTGCATGTGCCTATTGGCCATCTGTATGTCTTCTTTGGAGAAATGTCTGTTTTAGTCTTCTGCCCAGTTTTGGGTTGGGTTGTCTTTTTTTGTTATTGAGTTATATGAGCTGAAAAATGATTACTTTAAACACACATGCAAAAAGTAGATTGAGATCAGTCACAAAGGATGTTAAATGGCCTGAGTAAGAAAGTGGCAGCACATGGCAGAAGCACTCCTGGAAGAAGGTTTTTCAACCGCAGAGAAAATTGAAGAGCTAACATTTATTGAGTTCTTGCCATGCACCTGCCAGGCCCCTGTTAGGCCTGTTACATATATTAACTCATTTAATCCTGATCACAACTCCATGACGTAGGTCATATTATCCCCACTTTACAGATGATGAAACTGAGGCACAGAGAGCCTAACTTAATTCAGGTCACCCAGCTTTTAAGTGGCAGAGCCAGATCAGAAACTGAGGCAGCCCAGCTCCAGGTTCCTTGCTCCTAACCACTGTTCTATATTAGTCACAGACTCTCAGAGCCTGAAGGGACCATAGAGGGCAGCCCAGTCCAAGCACCTCATTTTATAGGCGCCCCAAAATGGAATGTAACAGTCTACAGATTTTTCCAACACACCTTTATTAAGCCCAGGCAGGTAAAGTCAGCATGTCATACAGGCAGGCAGAAAACATTAGAGAGTAGTGGAGACAGTAGCCAACTGGGAAGGATACACACCACCTAAAAAATTTATACTCAGCTCCATGGGAGGTGGTGACAGCCAATACTAACACATCCTTAGGCTTCATTCTACTTGAGGGACACCAGTTTGCAAAGCTCTGGGACTCTGCACACCATCCCGCATCCTGAGTCCCATGTACAAAGCCTGGCTTGGACAGTTCACACCATCAATGAAACGTTGAAACCCTGGACCCCTGATGTCAAGTTATAATAAGCAGGTGGTTTCACCGTGGCTCAGTCACCCTCTGGAACTTAAACAAGAGGTTTCTAGTCAAACCAGGCCATGTTCCCAGGGGGACTGCCGCTGGTGTAGGGTCTTTAAGCCACACCACGTGTGCTGCAGTTCTGGGCAGCTCGGTGGGGTGGGAGGTAGGAGGACAACCCGTGATTATCACTCATAGATGGGGGAAAACCATCCTGGAGAGCAGAGCTTAGAATTGTTTAATTTGGCCCCGAGGGTGAACCACAGGGAGACAGATGGCAGCACGGTGTAAGGAAAACTGTCCAGCCTATACAACGTTTAAAGGGAGCTTCTCCTGAAAGGCAGTGATCCGGCGGGAATGGCCGCCCTTAAACAGGGGTGTCATACAGGGACTCAGAGCCAGCCCGAGGGTTTGAGTGGATGGCTTCAAGATGACTGTGTCTGTGTGCCATTGACACTCTGCGCACTGTGTTCTGTCTTCCAGCTGGTCATGCAGTACCTCTACTACGGTGGCCCAGAGTCGCTTCTCATTAAAAACAACGAGATCATGGAGGTAAGGAATCCGCTGTGTCATTGGGTGGGTGGCACGCACGGGCGGTGTCTGGGGGGAGGCTGTGCTGGGTCTTCACTTGGATGCAGGCTTTGGGGTCCTGCCTGCCTCCTTAGATCTCCCAAGGGCTTCTCATCAGAGCCCCTCCCCCGGAAGGCTGGGGCGCTGGGGGCGCTAGTCTGATCCCTTTCAATAGCAACTGAGTGAAGCTGAGTGAAGCCCAATTTTAACTGGCTTTGGCGGGTGGAGGAAAGGAAATTTACTGAAGAGTCTGAGGCTAGCGCTAGCTTCAGGCACAGCTGGGGCTCAAATAGCATCATCAGGAACTATCTTTGACGACTTCTCCCTTGTCATTTGTAAGAGAAATATATGGTCTGAAAGCATTCCTCAAATCTCAGCACGTCCACTGAGGCAGAAGCCAAGAACCAGTTACAAAGCTCTCCTGGCCTCACTCAGGCCCCTCATTCCTGCAGCTCCCTGGCTCTCCCTGTCTCCTGTCCACCTCTCGTAACTCTGCCTCTTCTGCCCTCCCTGCTCCTTCCTAGAAGTGGAACTCGTGTCAAAGCTGGTAGCTTTGAACCAGAAGCCAAAATCACTTTGATATTCCTGAGCGAGAGAGCCAGGAGCCCATTCAGGTGCCTGAAGTCCAGGGTGGCTGATGAGAGATGTCAGAACACTATGAGTTGTTCAAGAGGTGACACCACATGGTGGTTCAGACATGGGCTCTGGGCCAGACTGGGTTCAGCTCCAGGCTCTACCCCTTCTGAGCTGTGTGATCTTGGAGCAGTAATTTAACCTCTCTGATCCTCAGTTTCCCAACCTGTAGAATGGGGATAACAATATCTACCCCATTGGGTTTTGAAGATCTTAAGAGTTTCTATTTGTAAGGTGCTTACTACAGTGCCTGGCTCGTGTCACAGGGGCTGTGTGTTCACTGGGGGCCATTTATCCTTTTGTTCTTACTCTGTGAAACCTTCTGTGGTCACTCCCCCGCCCCCCAAAGTTACTCTCCTGTCTCTCTGGACGGCTCCTCTGACTCGTTACAACCTCAGGACTAAACTACACTCTGAGGACTCAGACTCTTTTGTAAACCTTTTTAAAAATTATTTTCAAATTGAAATAATGAACATACATTTCAATCATGTAGATAATACAGAAGAGCTTTACAATACATAAAAAGCACCTCACCCAGCCACCCCCCACCCCATCCTCCCAGTCCTTTCCCCAAAGGCAATCCCTTTGAACTCTTGCTTCAGCCCTTTCTTCCCCTCCCCAGAGCCTCTGTTCAGCATCTTCCACGGCCAGGTGCCGTGCTCAGGGCTGGAATACAGCAGCTATGCAAAGGGACAGAGATGCCTGCCCTCCTGGTCTCTGGAGAGGGCGACAGGCATGACATCATGTCTGGTGTGAGAAGGGCTGTGAGGAAAACTCAGACAGGGTAGGGGGGCCGGATCGTGATGGAGGGAGGAGTCCTGAGGTGACATGTGTGTGGAGACATGCATAAATGGAGGGAGTGAGCCACATTGATACCCACCTTGCGGAATAAGAGCGTCACCCTTATTTCTGGATGTAACAATTTTAGGCATTTCTGCTTGACCTCTTGCTGTAATAAATGTAAATTTGATTCACTTCGACCCCACCCCTCCCCCCTGCCATCTTCCCCTGCAGTTGAATTCTGTCACTGAGTCTTTAGTCCTCTCATGCCAGCAACAGCTCTAGTGTAACCTTCCGGCTTTAGAGTGATGTCCGACACTTTATTCCCGGTGCCTTCACCTTGGGTACCGCTGTGGGAGGTGAAGAGTTTTCTCACCATGGGCGTTGCTTTCCTTCCACCTCCCAACCTCTAACAGGCTCTTTTCATGGTTTTTAGCTTCTGTCTGCTGCTAAATTTTTCCAGCTGGAGGCTTTGCAGCGACACTGTGAGATTATCTGCGCAAAGAGCATCAATACCGACAACTGTGTGGATATTTACAACCACGCCAAGGTAATCGATCCCGTTCTCGCTTCCCGAGCACCGCCCCCCCCCCCCCCGCCCTGACGCGGGAGAGACTTTCTTTGCACACACTCTGAGTCCGGGTAGAGCGCGGATGCTGGGCCTGTGCATTTAGGCCAGCCGTCATCACTCCTCCCAAGGTCTGCTTCCTGCTTAGAAGAGATGTCTTTCCCTTCATCTGCCCCTCCAGAACACAATGAAAGCAAGCAAGCAGAAGTTTCAAAAGCAGTCATTCTCAAACTGTGGCATGTGTATGAGTCACATCGCAGACTCTGATTCAGCAGGCTCTGGGGTGGGCGCTGGTCCTGCGTTTCTAACAGGCTCCCAGGTGAAGCCTCTGCAGCTGGTCTAGGCCACACCTTGAGCAGCAAGCTTCTCGAACAGTGGTTCTCCAAGTGTTGTCTCCAATCCAGCAGCATCAGTATCAACCAGAAACTTGTCAGGAATGTAAATTGTAGGCCCCACCCAGACCTGCTGAATCAGAAACTTTGTGAGTGAGGTCTGGCCGTCTATGGCTTCCCAGGCCCTCCAGGTGATTCGGGGGTGTTCCCAGGTGAGAACCATTATGCTAGAACTGAGGTTCCCAATGCTGGCTGCACGGTAGAATCACCTGGGCACTCACTTAAAATCCCCATGCCTGGGGCTTCCCTGGTGGCGCAGTGGTTGAGAGTCCGCCTGCCGATGCAGGGGACACGGGTTCGTGCCCCGGTCAGGGAGGATCCCACATGCCGCGGAGTGGCTGGGCCCGTGAGCCATGGCCGCTGAGCCTGCGCGTCCTGAGCCTGTGCTCCGCAACGGGAGAGGCCACAGCAGTGAGAGGCCCACGTACCGCAAAAAAAAAAAAAAAAATTCCCCATGCCTGGGACCTATCACAGACCAATTCATCAATCTCTGGGGGTGGAGCCTGGAAAAAAGGTATTTTTTTCATAGCTTCCTGGGTGATTCTCAGATGTGCCAAGATTGAGAACAGGCTGTCAACACTAGAGAGGTCCAAGGATTCCTCCTACTCAGGTGGCCCCAACACCTGGGGAGACATCTGGAATCTCGGTGTGGCCCTTCACCCCAAAGATCTCTGCAGGGAAGCCCAGGAATCTGTATTTTTAACAGGCTCCCAGGGCAACCTTTGTGATTTCAGCCCTAAGGCCAGTCTTCACTCCAGTTTCTGGAGTAAAATCAGTGAACCACCAATTTCATCCAATTCACTTCACAAGTGGGGATACCGGGACCAAGAGAATTAAAATCGTGTGTCCAGGTGCCACTTCATTTTGGTTCATGCGCTCAGGACAGGAGGATTAGCATCTGCTGGGAAGAAACAATGAAATAAATTAAGATCAGGAGTTAATTTAAAACAAAGCACTCTTCTTTGGTATAACTGGAGCTCAGCACACATGCCTCCCACATCCACGGTTATAGAGTGACAACTGATGTGAATAATGGTTACTCTGCTCGTTGTGAAAACACAGGTTGCGTTTGAGATGTTATTTTCTGTTTTACACCAACATTCCCTGAGTCCTTTCCAGGTGCAGGCCTCTGTGCTTAAAGCTTTGTTGCATTACCTTTTTAAATCCTCACCACAACCCTTTCATTAGTCCCATGTTATAATAAGGAAACTGAGGCACAGAGAGGTGAAGTAACTTGCTTAAGGTCACACAGCTATTACAGAGATTTTTTTCCATTGTGGTAAAACATACGTAATATGAAACTTACCATTTTAACCATTTCTAAGTGTACACTTCAGCGGTATTACGTACATTCGCATTGTTGTGCAACCATCACTGCCATCCATCTCCAGAATTTTTCATCTTCCCAAACTGAAAATCTATACCCATTAAACACTAACTCCCCATTCCCCCCTCCTCCCCAGCCCTGGCAACCATCATTCTACTTTCTGTCTCTGTGAGTTTGCTCTAGGTACTTCATATAAATGGAATCATATGGTATTTGTCTGGCTTATTTTTCAGGCTGGCTTCTTTCAGTTAGCACCGTGTCCTCAGGGTTCATCCATGTTGTAGTGTGCGTCAGAATTTCATTTCTTTTTCAGGCTGAATGATATTCCATTGTACGTATGTACCACACTGTGTTTATCCATTCATCCATCAGTGGATACCTGGGTTGCATCCACCTTTTGGCTCTTGTGAATAATGCTGCTATGAACAGGGGTGTGCAAATATCTGTTCCAGTCCCTTCTTTCAGTTCTTTGGGATATTTGCTCAGAATGTAAACCTAGATTTGCCTCACTCCAAAGCACAGGTTCTTCCTTGTGTTTATTGTCTGGCCTAATAAATGTTCAAAATATTTGCAATAATCCTTGCAATAATACTCAGAAAAGATTTTCTGATTGCTCATCAGTAAATCAAAAGGTTCAGTCAGGCTACTGTCTACCCACACACACTGGATGTTTGGGTTAAGTAAGGGTTTTACCAAAATCTGGTTTCTTGGGACACAGCAAAAAAAATTTTTTTTTAAATCTTGAACTGGTTACTTTGCAAAAAGTAACCAGAGAAACTGGTTACTGGCATCCAGAGAAATGGCATCCAGAGAAACTCTCTACCCAGGAAGGGGCCCAATTAGTCTCACGGTCCTCTGCCCCCTCCCCTGGCCATTGGACACCCAGACTGCCCTGTGAACCCCACATCCACAGTGGCTTTGCTGTGGCCTATCTCCTTGGCAGCAAGGCCTGCGTTCCACAGTCCCATTTTAATAACTTCAGGCTCCTTGGCAGGCAGCTTCTGTAGCTCTCTTTTTATTTAATAACACACCGGATGCAATGTGAGCCCGGGCTGGGAATACCTTAGTGCTACAGGCTTGGAACACCTATGGCAAAGAACTGCCTCTTTCATGGATGTGCCTCTGCAGCCAGAGCTTGGTCTTTTGCAGACGCCAGCCTCTGTCTACCCTCCCAGGCCTCATCCTGGAATGTTTCCAAGGTCAACGCCTGCCCTTCCTGACACTTGCATGGAGAACGGGACAATGCCAGCACCCCTTGCCCTTTCTATGTGCCGCTTCCCCTGTGCTGTGGATTCTGCAGCTCCCGCTAATGATAACCTGCCACGTGGATTCTGTTACTGCCAGATTGTGCTGCATGCTGAGGCTAGTTTAGTAAAAGAGGCAGAAAAGAAACCAATACTCGGTTTGGAACCCCAGGAAATGCAGGCGTTGAGATACTAACAGCCATGCTTCAAATGTCAACAAGTTCTTGGCAACATTACCTCTGTTCTGCACCTAACCATTGGAGACAGCTGTGGAGTTTTCCAGCCCAGAGGAGAAGCCTAGCCCATAAATGCATGGCTTCCTCATCTTTCTTTTGCTAGCAAAGCTGTCCCGAACTATTCAGTCATGAAGAAGAGGCCCTGGAGCTTCTGATGGCCCTTTCAGGGTGTCTTTCAACTTGAGAATAAGAACAAGCTGGTTCATCAAATTGAATCTAAGCTAACGCAGTAAGCTCAACGGGGCACTGTGATGGGAAGAACATGTGTTTGGAAACCAAGGGATTCATTCCCTAGTGTTTATTGTGAGCCCACTGTTTACCAGGAAGTGTATATACATCTGAATAAGAAATTAGTAAGATATGGTCTCTGCACTTGAAAAAGGTACTGTCTAGGACAGGGGTCAGCACACTTCTTCTATGAAGGTCCAGATAAGTATTTTCACAGAGGCCATGCTGTCACTTTGATCCTACTCAATTCTGCCATTGTAGTGAAAAGCAGCCAGAGACAATATGTAAATGAATGGATGTGGCTGTCTCCCAATAAAACTTTATTTACAAAAACAGGTGGTGGGCCAGATTTGGCCCACAGGCCTGTAGTTTGTCAACCATTGGTCTAGAAGGTGAGAGGTCTGGTCCCAGTTCTGTCTGTAATTAGCTGTGTAAAGGTAGGCAAGCATCTGATATATACTCACCATTCAATAAATATCACCAAATATAAATGTAAGTACTTATTGTGCTTATTCTTCTCCAATTACACTAACTTGTGATGAGAGACACCCCTATACAAAGCAAGTGGCTAGGTGTGGTAAGGGGTGTCCACAGAATCAGAGATAGGCAACTCTGAGCCTTAGTTTCCCCACAGGTACAATGAGGCCTTTTCTCTGTGACTCTAAAAGGAGGGTTCATGTTGAAAGAATGAAAGCATTCCTAAGAACTCTTCCAGCTCCAGGATGCTGTGCGTCTCTGTGAACATTTGTGTGATAACAATCCTGCCCACCTGATAAAGCTCACCAGGCCCCCTAAGCCTCTCAGAGACCACAGAATTACCCGGTGTGTCCGTGTCCTGAATGCACAGAGCATGGTACCCTCCAGTTCACACCCCCTCATTTTGTAGCTTGGGAAACTGAGGCCCAGAGAAGTGATTTGACTTGCCCAAAGTTGCACATGATTTTTATGAAGATAGGTCATTGACTCAGTGAATTAGCACATGGTGTCAGTGAGTTCGAGGTACAGGCTTGGGGGAGTTCCCTAGTGGCCTAGTGGTTAGGATTCCAGGCTTTCACTGCCGTGGCCTGGATTCAGTCCCTGGTCGGAGAACTGAGATCCCGCAAGCCATGTGATGCAGCCAAAAAATAATAATAATAGTTTTAAAAAAAAGAAAAAAAGGTTACAGGCTTGTTCCTTCTATGGGCCAGTTAGCTGAACTAGGTTCCATAGATACAGTCAACTCCTCTTATCCCAACCTAGGCACCTAGTTTGTCCACGTGGGTCCCTGGATTTAAATGAGTGAGATGAGGGTAATAATTATGAATAGTTTACATTTAGCATGCCAGCTAACATTGAGTGAGCACTGACTACAATGAGCCATTGTTCTGAATGTGCCATGTATTATCTCATTTAATGCCAGCGACAGCTTATTAGGTAGGTATTATTATCTTCCCCCATTTTAGGGACAGGAATATGGAGGCACAGAGAGATTAAATAACTTGCCCAGCAGCAGATGGCTGGAGGTGGCAAAGTCTGGATTAAAAACTCATGCAGGTTCCAAAGCTCCCTCCCTTAGCTCCCTTCCTAACCTGCATCCCCTAAGTGTGACAGATGACAACTCTGCCATCAGTTATGTTCCATTCAATCCCCTCAACAGGTCTATGATGCAAGTGACATAGTTCCCATTTTGAAAATGAGGAACCTAAAGCCAGAGGCCAAGTGACCCAGCCCTGGTCACATATTCAGAAAAGTGGGGGAGCCTCAACTTGAATCCAGGTGTCCCGCTCATTCCACCATCGCCCTGTTGGCGCTGCCTCATCGTAATTCCACCATCCCACATGGGGCAGCTTAAAGTGCATCTCTGGCTTAAGGACAGCATATTGGGGAGTTCAGAATGGTAAATTCCACATTTAGATAATTTAGATAATTTAGCATCTAAATAAAGCAGCAGGATATCATCTCAGGGAACATTCAACTACTGAGCGTCCAGCTCATTGCAAAAGAGAGACTTACAGGCTTTGAAAACTGTAGAAAAGGTCTGAATACGGACACAGCGGACCTCGTATGCACATTTGCTTCTGCATCTCAAACAGCACACTTCCACCGAGCACGCTTCCGCCAAGCACGCTTCCACCAAGCACGCTTCCAAGGTTGAATGGTATCAGGCCGGAGGCAGTGCATCCTAATGGTTAAACACACAGCCTTCAGGACTTGAGTTACCAGGGTTCAGCTCCTGGTTCTGTCCTTGACATGTGTGAATTGTTGTCAGCTACTCCCTTGTCTCACTTTCCTCATCTATAAATCGAAGGTGGTAATAGTACCTGCCTCAAGGAAATTTGAGGACTTTGAGATGATGCACGTGAAGTGCCTAGCACGGTGCTCAGCACATGATATGCTGTCACTCAGTGTTTGCTGCTGGTGTCACTACTCTGAGAATTAACTGTTCATTCATACATTCAACAAATCCATATTGTGGCTACTGTCTACCAAGCCTTCTTCTTGGGCTTGTAAAGTGAGGCAGGTCAATGTCATCCCTTCCGTATTGGTTTAGTCTGTCAGGAGCTATGTCTCTTGATCGGTTTCTCAACCTTGGCACTACTGACAAAGTGAGCTGCGTAATTCTCTGCCAGGGGGTCTGTCCTCTACTGGTGGGGTATTTAGTGGCATCCCTGGCTTCTGCCCACTAGATGCCAGTAGTACACGCTCCACCCCTGCCCCCGAGTTGTGACAACCAAAAATGTGTCCAGACTTCCAGATGTCGCCTGAGAGACAAAATCACCCCTGGTCGAGAACCACTGCCCTAAATACAGGGGGTAGGTAGGCAGTGCCCACTCATAGGATGGTTGTGAGAATTAAGTGAGCTAATTGATACTTGTAAAGAGATTAGAACTGTGTCTGCAACTCCGTCAGTGCCCCAGTTATCTGTAGTGGAGCAAAGAGACTCAAAACCCAGTGTTAGTGCATGAGTTGACAGCATGGGTGGGCTCTTCTGGTCTCAGCCAGCCTTGCTTCTGAGGTCAGCTGGCCGGTCGGCTGTGGCTGGCTGTGCTGATCCTGGCTGGGCTCTGTCGCTGTCGGGTCAGTTTCATGTGGTTGTTGAAGCTGCAAGCAGGCTAGCTCAGGCTTGTTTTTGAGGCAGAGGCAGGGTTCTGAGAGAGAGCACAGAAGCACACATGGCCACTTGAAGCCAGCTCAGAGCTGGCAACTCTCACTTCAACCACGTTCTCTTGGCCTGAGCAACTCACAAGGCCAAGGCAGGGAGAAATGGACTCAGCCCTTTGACGGGAGGAGCTGCAAAGTCACATACCCTGGGTGTGAATACAGCAAAGGATGCAGAATCGGGGCCACTGTCGCAGTCTCCTTTAACAGGTGTTCGCCATCAACACGTGTGAAAACAGGTGCTTTCAGAAACATAACCATCTCCTGCTTCTTCTCCACTCTCCACAGTTTCTTGGAGTCATGGAGCTCTCAGCATATTGCGAAGGCTACTTTCTCAAAAACATGATGGTCCTCATCGAAAACGAAGCATTCAAGCAGCTCCTATATGACAAAAATGGCGAAGGGACGGGCCAGGATGTGCTCCAGGACTTACAGAGGACGTTGGCCATCAGGATTCAGTCAATCCACTTGTCATCTTCCAAAGGTTCTGTTGTATGAAACGTCCAGTCCAAAGAATGTTCCCCGGGGACTTGCCAGTTCTGCTGCTGCATTGGCTTCACACAAACATACGAGTCTCACCTGGCGTCTGTTTTTGGCTGGGCCAAGGAGCTGCTTTTCCTGCCTCAGCTGCTCTTGAATAAGCAAATGCAGCTCTCATGAGCTCCTGTTGAGAAACAAAGGACATGCCACTGGCCTGCAGGTCAGATTACGGCTGGATCCAGAGCTAGAAGGCCAACGTGGGGCAGCCGAGCTGACCTCATCTGAAAGCACCCCTGGGGCAGTTGAACACCCCTTGCCAGGGACCGCTGTCCAGCAGATAGACTGAGAACTAAAGGTCGTTCAGGTTCCAGGTTGACAGTTGGAGAACTTCACTGCATCGACCCTGAAAAGCATTATATTTATTACACATTACCTTAGTAGCTGCAATTCCGCAAGAGTTAAACCATGGTAGCAAATTGGTGAGACTGTTACCAATGACGAAGACATCATTTGGCATATTTTTAGGGGTGGGAACTTTTTAAAATGTTCATTAAAAAAAAAAAACCCAAAACAGGGTAGCCTTGTAGTTTAAAATATATTTCTAAAAGCTTAACAGTTCATTTTCAACTGGATTGTGTTTAGGGATCTGTGTTTTGAGATTTCTTTTTTTAAAGATACAGTTGCAGGTCTACACTGTATAAACATGCATCTGAGAAGATATTACTATATTCTGCACAAGGTGAAATAATAACCTTGCCTTAGTGATCATGGTTACCCAAAAGAGCTGCACTGCCAATAATTAACTCAATAGTTGAAAAAAACCTGCATGCTAATCGTGATTTCGGGGTGAGAATAAAATCCCCCACATAAAAAAAAAACATGCATTTGCATGGGCCTGAACCTGTAAAATGTTATGTTTGTGCTTCATTTTTGCCAAGGTAAAAATGTCCCATCACTTCTTGCTAAAAGTCCATTTGGTGAAACTAACATATCCATTTCCTTTCCTAGTTAGGAATGATGCTGGGATGCTTTTGCAGAAATGTGTTCATAGATGATGCTGCATAGGGGATGGGGGGGGCACGTCAGAGAATTTACTATTAACCCCAGAGTTTCCTCTGTATTCTCAGAAGATGTTCATAGTTTGTTACTAGCCAGAGGATATGACTATGTTAGATTATTTTTAAAGATGAAACATGTATGATAGGATGGATTCTTTCTGTATTCTGAGAGTGTACAGTATAGGGTTATCTATAATGAGAGTTTATGTCGACAGGGTTCTGTTTGCTTTGCCATATCTTATAAGCAAAAGAGATTAGTGAAGTGCCACAATATTCCAAATAATTTTTGAGTCGCTGCCTTTTTTTTCTTGTCCTGTCATTTGAAACCTAGATAACATGCAGTAAAAACTAGGAGAATGACTCTTACCCTTTAGGGTGGCAAAGTTTCGTTGACAAAACTATTTCCTAGCATGCCTTTGGGAACTTGTGCGCAGACCCCAGAGTCTAAAGGAGCTGCTGTTCAAACGTTGTACTAGCTCCCTGAGCCATTGTTCAGAGGACCAATGTCAAGTCGTATTTCATGGGTATGACCCATGGAGTACCCGGGCCACATCTGTCTACAGCATTGGCTCTTCTGTGATGCTGATACACAAGGCCTCTCTTCCACTCGGTCATTTGCAAACCTCCCCAGCCCCCAGCATCCGATGAGGAAGGGGGAAAAAAAACTGCCTACAGAGGAGTCCAAGTCACAGATACACAGCACATCCTGAGTCATTGCTGTCTCTCGCCTCCTCCTGTCCGAGATGCTGCGTGGATGTTTCCTTAACCGCGACTGACTTCCCTGTGAATGTCTGATGCTAGCTCTGGGCCTCTGGGCATTGATTTGTACAGTGGCAACTCCTGACGGGCTTCTGTCATAGTTTGGTGTGCTTTCTCTGTCATTAAAAGAAATGATTTTCCCAAGCCGTGCATTGTTTGTATGGTACCAGTGAGCTCTCACCCCACAGTTGGAGCCTGAGAACTTCACTCAGTTAAGAGATCGGAAAATGTGACCCTGCAGAAAAAAAAAATCAAGGGAAATGAAGATGCTAGATAAAAGATGGTTGCTCGTGTCGCTGACTGCCTTCCACTCTGCCAACTAGAACTTGGCTAACCAAGCTCTAGTCCCCTGGGTCTGCAGACACCTCTGGGTGCCACCCTTGGATTTCCTTCCCATCAGGCAGAGGACATACAGGTGCCGCCTGTCATTGCCTCTTGCCTCCTGCAGCTAACTCGCCTGCAAAGGATGGAGTTCTGACTGTCATTGTGTGCCTTGATGAAGCTTTTGGGGAGTGGGGGAATGGAGAAAAACAGGTTATCTCAACCTGGCATGTCCCACCCCAAAGGGCAGCATGAAGTGATATTTGTGGATGGTGGCAGCATTCTGGGATTAGGGGTGAGGGTCATGGAGGGACAAGCAGCTCTCCCCTTGGGGGTCAAACCAAGTCCCCAGCTGGTCCCCTCTGGCTCCTGACCCAGCCTGGGCCCAACCCAGGCCTGGTGGAGATGAATACCTCTGGCCTATCCACAGAGGCCTACAGGAAGCCAGGGAGAGGTCCAGGCAGCCCCTGGAGCCCTGGGCCAGTGAGGCCTGGTCAACAGCTGACATCACAAGCACCTCTGGCAAAGACTGATCACCCCTGCTTAGCAGTCGAGGTCTGTTTCTTCTTTAGGAAGCAACCCAAGCAACTGAGTGCCAGGAGCCAGAACTCAGAGTCAGGCCAGGAGAACAGAAGGTCAGTTTATTTTTGACTGTGCATCACCCCCTGTGTATCCTCGGAGTGAATGAGGCATGTGATGTGTTCCTTTTGGAAAGATAAAGCGTGTGCTGTGGCATTTGCCTTTCACTTGTCGGATAGGGGGTTTGTCCCTCTGTTCTTAGCGACTGCACAAGGGCCCCTTAGCATGGGGGGGTAGGCGTAGGTGGGGGAGCCTACCTTCCTGCCACGTAGCTCCCCTGCGCCCCTTCCGTTCGCAGTGGAAAACCAGAAGGCTCGTGTGCCTGCAGCCCCGGGAATCAACATGAAGGGCTTGACTTGGCTTCTGCTACCCCCTCCCCAACTCAACGTGGGAAGGGTCTTATATACACCATGCTTGGGTGCCATCCGTTCTCCCCAAAAGAAGGAGGATTCTCCACCCAAAATAAGATCAAGGTGTGAGCTCCCAACACAAGAGGGGCCCAGGCAGAAGCTGGAGGAAAGTGCAGTCGGGCCTCTACCAGAGTCTCTCCACCCCTGGGACTCTGGAGTCCTGTGACTCTTGTAGCTTGCGTTTCTTTCCTGGGAAGCCCCAGGCAAAAGTGTTACTCCAGCTGGGTGATATGTCATCCAGAGTTGTCTCATCAAAGCTGTTATCACACAGCGCTTACTAACCTCAGGCCTCGTGCTTTCAGGGTGGGTGAAAGGTAAGGATCCTAGGCAATTCTTTGAGGAAAATCTCCTCTATCACCCATCTTGGGCTCCCAGCCTTCTTCAGAATCCAGTGCGCAGCTCCCCCGACCCCTCGCCCTACGTTCGCCAGCTTGAGTCACATATGAGTGGTCAGAGAAGTGTTCACAGCCTCCCACTCCTACCTCCCCTTCCCACCCGCCCCGACGTGGACACCACCCCCCCCCCCCCACCCCCGCCCGCCCGCTAGCAGACCGTTTCCTGAGCTTGTCAGCTTCAGCGTTCAAGTCGGGGAGAAATTCACCCAGCCCTTCTGTGCAGCGCCCACTACTGGACGTCAGGCTCCAGTGCAGGCCTGAAACCTTCCCTTTCCCAGCTGATTCAGCCCCGGACTCACTTTGAAAACAGTGGACAGGTTATTACGCCATCAAGTTTTCATTTTCCTCTTTTGAGAAATTGGGTTTAAAAATAACTAGTGAACAGGGTTGTTGGGAGGATTAGAGGAGGTATTCTGTACAGGGCCTCTGCTTGTAGTAGCGGAGAAAAAGCGTTCCGAATTTCTAAGACTGAGCAGAGAGGAGAACATGATGACTCACACGAGGAAAGGAAGGTTAATGATTTTACCATTCATTTCTAGAACTTTTTTTTTTTTTAATTTTTTGGCTGCGTTGGGTCTTCGTTGCTGCACACAGCCTTTCTCTAGTTGCGGCGAGCGGGGGCTGCTCGTTTTTGTAGTGCGCGGGCTTCTCATTGCGGTGGCTTCTCTTGTTGCGGAGCACGGGCTCTAGGCGCGCCGGCTCAGTAGTTGTGGCTCGCGGGCTCTAGGGCGCAGGCTCAGCAGTTGTGGAGCACGGGCTTAGCTGCTCTGCAGCATGTGGGAACTTCCCGGGCCAGGGATTGAACCCGTGTCCCCTGCACTGGCAGGCAGATTCTTAACCACTGCGCCACCAGGGAAGTCACTTTCTAGAACTTTCTACGGCAGAATTTCCCATGGTGGTTTGTGATTCTCTGAGTTTTGTTGCTCTTCCAGGCGACGTGGGGAAATTGCCCCCAAAAAATTCTATTGCCAACCTCGTTCCTACTACAGTGCCTTAACACAAAGTCGGTGATCAAGAAATGTGTAACTTAATGGAAGCCAAGTTCAACTGGATTTCCTTTCAGATAAATACTCGATTTCCTAAGTACTAGAGTTGCAGGGGTTTGCTCTCCCAAACTCCTCATCAACTCAAGAATGTGAGACTCACGTTTGTGACTCATATGACACAAGGCCCCAAAAATGACCGGGCAGGGAACAGACTCATTGGGGCCAACTCTCAGTTCAGGTCTGGCGACCAACACGCTTTGGGGAGGAAGTGAGAGTCATAAATTCCCAAATGAAACAAACTGCTGGATGTCACCACCAAAAACACCCTGGATCTCTGTCCTCGCCAAGTCAACAGCTAAGCTCAGGTCCTTTGCTGCCACTTCAGTGTGTGGACACTCATCCCCAGTCCCTCCACCAGGAAATCTCCCTGGTAAGACTTCATGCCACCCCTGTTCCTCCGCAGCTGGCCAATGCCTTGAATAAAGTAGCACGTGCCTTTGGACAGGGCCGTTACAGAAGCTGGTAGGATGCCTATTTTTTCACCATCTTAAAATATAACCCAGCACATTTTAAACTTCCTGCTTCACAGGAAAAAAAAAAAAAATAGAACTCAAACTCAGCAATCACATTGCACATTAGTTCCATTCCTGATGAGGCAGTCAGATAACGAGAACCCTGCAAAAGGACACGTCTCCAAGTTTAGCTCTGAATATGAAAAGTCAATCTGTCCACGTGAATAGGCAATTAAAAGAGGTGCCCTGATGTCACTGATACGTGCTTTGGGTGTTGCTTTTCAGAGTTAACCTTTGGATGAGTTCTGCATTTTAATGCCGTCTCAAACCTCTGGTACTAAGCTGCAGGTGGGATAACAGAGGGGCTCTGGGCTGGGTACCAGACCTCACCTGTGGGCTCACTGCTGCCATCAGCTACTTGGGTAACCTTGACCGGGCCTCTTCTCCACCCTGGACCAGTTTCCTCAACTCTAAATGGGAGTCCTTCTGAGATGATATTCTGTCACCTAGACCGGCACATGTCACACACACTCCTCTTACTACATATATATATTATATATTACATATATTAGAATGGTGGTGACGCTGTTTAGTGTGATAGGACATACTGGATTGCATCCAGGATGACTTCAGTAAAGGGACCTCAGTGTATGATGATGTCTTCGGTAAAACAGGTGGGAAACCAAGTAAAGCCCTACAACCTGGGTCCAAGGACATTTTACTCTGAGGATGCATCTCACCAGATCACGGCCTCCTGACTACCATCTCCTTTTGTTTTTCTCACTTTTTGTTTTTAAATAATTATAGATTCACAGGGAGTCACAAAGAGAGTACAGAGAGGTCCTGTGTACCCTTCACCCAGTTTCCCCCAATGGTAGCATCTCAAGTATCTCTAGTATAGCATCAAACCAGGAAGTGGACGTTGGCACAATGTGAGTTTATAGCTCTGTGCCATTTTATGACGTGTGTAGATCTGTTTAACCACCACCACCATCACTATTCCATCACCACAAAGATCTCCTTCGTGCCACCCCTTTATAGTCACTCCTACCCCCTTCCTCCACGCATACCATCCATAAGCCCTAGCAACCACTAATCTGTTTTCCATCTCCATAGTGTTGTCATTTTGAGAATGTTATATGAATGGAACCATACAGTAAGTGGCTTTCTTCACTCAGCACAATGCCCTTGAGATCCATCCAAGCATGTTACATGTATCAAGAGTCTGTTCCTTTTTTATTGCTGAGCAGTATTCCCCGGTGTCTCATCTCCTTTTTACCTAATGCTCCAGCACGTCAGGAAGTATGGCAGTGAGACATACTGCCATACTCTGCCAGAGAGGCTCTGGCAGCTGCCTCTCTGGTCAGAGATCCCAGAAAACAATTCTGTCTCCTGAGAGCTGGACATGACTGCCTCACCCTGCAGCATCGAGGAATGTCCCATGATGTTAGTCCTACAATTCAGCGTTGGTGATGGATCACGGAGGTCCACTGCTCTCACTTGGGCTCACCTGGGCCTTTCAGCTCTGCGGTGAGGTCCTTCTATGATTGACTGACTTTTCCAAACATCTCACTGATGGTATTGGGAAAGGCTTCTCACACTCACTCTGTATACATATCCCTGGGGATCTCGTTGATATGCAGGTTCTGACTTAGTGGGGCTGGTTCGGGCTTGAGCGTCAGCATTTTGAACAAGCCTCCAGGTGATGCTGATGCTTCCGGTCCAGGGACCATACTTTGAGTAGCAAAGGTGTAGAGTATAGAGATTCATCTCAAAGACTTTCTCCTGCCAGACCAACCTGTGGCTTTTGTCCTGTCATCTGGCCTTTCTGGAATTTCAATCTTGTGGATTATTACGAGCCTTTCTTTCTGACCCGGACCATGAAGACGTTTTAGCCATGTATCTGGGGGAATCATTTCAAATTATATTTTTCTAGGTGGTTCTGCATTATGCCTGAGGAATTATTCTCACAGAACTCCATACTACCCTCACCTTTTCCTGGTAGTATTTAGACCCTGCTTTGGCTCTAAATCAAATGTATTTATCGCACAGGTATTTACTGATGTCGTAAGCTGCATAAGGGACCCTCCTCTCTGCCATCAAGTACCCAAACTCTGCCCCTTTTCTTTTCCCTTTTTCCTTCAGGGATGGCAGTAGAAGGAAAGGAGAAAATGCTTCTTTATTTTAAGGCTGTTTTATGAGGCTTCTTGCTGTACTCAAGAGACACCCTGGGTCTCAGGAGGATGGAGAAGGGAACAATCAAAGACAGCTGTCCCTTCTGTGTTCGCTTGAAAACTCTTTGATAGTGGAGAGGGATGAGTGACGCATCTGGTTCAAATGGCTGCCGGGTGACCTTGAGACTTGACAGCATGTGCTGCAGGGGAAGGAGGGGGTAGGATTT
Source organism: Aethalodelphis obliquidens (assembly GCF_003676395.1). Lineage (NCBI taxonomy): Eukaryota > Metazoa > Chordata > Mammalia > Artiodactyla > Delphinidae > Aethalodelphis > Aethalodelphis obliquidens. Next base: position 50,155,574 of record NW_020837952.1, read on the forward strand.
CACGCTTAATTACTCCTCTTTCCTTTCCTTGTCAAGGGAATGAGTGCATGATTTCAATACTTCAAAGGAATCACTCTCATATACTAAATATTGTGATTGGAGGTGGGGGGAAAGCTCAGACACCGTTTTCTGTTGAACACATAGTAAGAAAGTCCATGAGCTTCTGTTTTCCTAGCAATTCCTTGGACCAGGGAGTGACTCCCTGCCCTAGAAGTGTGAGGGTTTCAGTTAACCATTAAATTGAACGTAAGTCAGGTGTGTGATGTGGTCACTTAGGAGAGTTAATTTGGCTGTAGCCTACGTCAGTCTAAGCAGGATCACTGGAATGAGGCCGTGATGGTTCTCTCTGCTCCAGAGAGATCCCCACTGGAGCTGTGCGTTCGGTTCAGGGCCGGGATGAATCAGGGTTCCCAGCAGCAAACAACTCTGACTAATTTGAGACAAAAGGGGATTTATTCAAAGATATTAGATGGTTCATACAATTGTTGAGAGGGCTAGAGAAACCATTTTAAAGGCGGGGCTTTTAGGAATAACATAAACTGTGATACAGAAAAGCCCTGATGATATCATTGCTGTCACTGCCACCACCAGATACAACGAAGGCAGAAATCAATAATGGCAGGTCTGCAGTTACCAGGAGCTTGATTTCTAAGACTGCTGTGGCCGTGAGCACCAATACCATTCCTGCATCAGGAACTCAGCCTGCTCGAGAAGCTCAATGCTTTTACCTCCACCTGTAAGAACGGAGTTTCGCCTCAGTGTATCCCACTGGCAGAACCTGGGTCATGTGACTGTGTCAGACACAGAGGAGGTTGGGAATTTCAGTTCTTACTGCTGCATTAGGGAGACAGGACCTACACCATGGGATTTCTACAAGTATAGAAAGATGATGGGTAGCCATGAACATGACACATGTCCCCTTCATTTAATGAAGGTCACAGAGAAACTGCAGCCTCATCAGAAGGAAATAGCCAGAAAGTGAAAGAACAGCTGAAGAAAATGGGATGTTTGGCCCGTAGAAGAGAAGACTTGGGTGACCATGATGGTTGCCTTTAAATAGGGGGAGAGATTTCATAGATAAGAGGAATTAGCCTGATTCAGTATGGCCACAAGGATTAGAGCTGTCCTAATGATGGACTCCTCAAGGATTCAGACTTCATCTAAGCATAAACAAGAACTTTCAAAAGTCAGATCAAAGCCTTCCCAAGACTGAATGACTTCTCTCATGGGGTAGTGAGTTCCCCATCACAGGAAGCATTCAAGAAAATGCTGGTCAACTGCAAGCAATAAAGCAGGGTAGAATTTAAAGGTCTCTTACAAGTCAGGGATTTTGTCATTATTAGTTCTCTCCTTCTGATAGTAATCATCCATTTGGCCTCAGAAAAGAAATCAATCTTGATAGATCTTATGTAGAATTTGTAATGACCTCCCAGCCTTTGCTTTTTGCCAGGGCTGCATTGTATTAAAATCTGCCACCTATTTATCCTCATCCAGTTAGTGAGGCAGCAGATCTATTCATTATTATTACTTATCTAATACAGAAGGAAGAGAAATATTCTATAAAACCTCACCAGCTGGCAAGAAAAAAAGTAGCTAGAAGTGATTCAGTCACTGAAAAATGGGACTTCTTTTTATAAAGGGGGAAAAAGTGGATTTCAGTAAAGTAATCAAGTTAGGGAGGGCCAGTTTTGAGAGTAGAAAGAAATCCAGGTATGTGAAATTGCATGTGTCAACACCACCCCTGTTATGCGTTTTTTAAACCAGACTCAACAGAGAAAAACCATGAGTGGTGCATTAGTTTGGCCACAAGTGCCTGGTGAGTGAGTGCCCCTGTCAGCCTCAGTCTTCCCACCTGCAGAATGGGAATGCCGCTGCATTGACAAAGCCAGAGGTGGAGAGGCAATCTTGCAGTAGTGCGGGGGAGGGGGGTTCTGTCAAAATGCAGAACGCGGTGTTCACCAAGGTCTGGACAAGCAGAGAGAAGCAAGAGGGAAACTAAGGTTTGTCCCTACCCTGGAGCTGGCCGCCTCCAGTCTTCTCGCTGGTTGGTTAAATCCACCTCCCCCGCAGCCTTGGGTCCCCAAAGGCCAGCAGGTGCTCTGTCAGCCATCCAGCCCGGAACAGCCTGACAGCCCCCCTCTTACTACACTATTGAGTTTGAGGAGTCACCCACTAGATTCCAGTTTGATTCATGACACCCTCTTGACAGCCTCATTCCCCGGAGTCCCCAGGGACTCCTGCTCTGAGCTCTCGGGTAAGGAATCTTACTCTGAGACTGTGAGCCGCTGTCACATTTCATTCCTGAGGCGATGGAAGCAATACCCAAATATGGTGCCCCTGTGTGCTGCTTCCATGTGACTGAAATATCATTTTCAGTGCACGAGAGAGTCGTATGTTTCCCATTCCTTTATATTTTGCGTTCCTCTTTTATATCTTTGCAGAAATTGGCATGACAGGACAGGGCTGGTTTTAGAGAATGACTTCTTGACAGGTAAAGGACCACCACAGGGCAATCGTATACATTCCTACCATGGAAAGATACTCTGCAATGTGTGTGTGTATATATATATATATATGAACAGGTAAAACCCAGCATTGTTCTGACTTGGACAGAATGGTGAGATCTAACATTTATGGAGCGTTTATCATGTGGCAGATACTGTACCAAGTACTTACATGCACTATCTCAGTCCTCACTGCGAATCCTACTTGATAAGGATCTGTATTTCCATTTTACAGATAGGGAAACTGAAGTGCAGAGAGCAAGGCTAAAAGATAAGTGCAAAGCTGGGCTGTGGATCTGGGCTGGTCTGACTTCTAAGCAAGCCCAGTCCTCTTGGTTTATGGCGTCCTGTAAAGAGAGGTGGGGAAAAAATGATGCTTCTCTCTTGTCCACTGCTTGAAAAATGACCATTCAGATAACTATTCAGAAGTGGAAGATAAAGCCTTATGGGCTAAGACAAAGGTTAATCGTGTGTACCTATGGTGAGCTATTAGGCCAAGGTCAGCTGCCTCTGGATGTAGTTTTTTTTTTTTTTTGGATGTAGTTTTGTTGTGAGTTTTGTTTGGGGGCGAAAGGATTGTTGAGTGCTGTAAGGGTTCCATTCAGATCAGCCAATATTTAACGGGTATTGATTCCACTGGGGACAGAGATGAGGACGATGCATCCCTCAAAGGTGCTCCCTGACACACAGACACAGCCTAGGTACTGAGTTGCTGCCAGGCTGACTCGGTGCAAAGTGAGGTGATGGGAGGTTGTCAGACAGCCTCCGAAGACCCACCACCCTGTCCAAGGACCCACCACCCTCCACACCTCGTTGACAGAGGGGTCACCAATTATCATCACTCTCAGCGAGGCGATGGGTCAAACAGGAGACGTGATTGGTCCCCTGTGCCTCTGAGTCCGCCCCTTTCCCAACTCAGATTTTTGGCTTTTGTTGGGCCAGGGTCCCACTGACCTGAGTTCTCAGCCTTGTTGACAAATAGAGAAAGCAGTGGGGGAATTTCCCTAAAGGCTGACTTCACCCCCAAACAGTGACTCAGTGATGGGCATCACTTCCCCAGGGGCATACACCTAAGAGGCACCTCCTGGACTCCAAGACTCTGCTACCTCGGGGTGCAGGGAGCAGAGTATGGTTGTGTTAACTCAAAGCGGGACGTAGTCCCCTTTCCAGGCACGGGGAACAACCTGAATTTGGGAGGTTTGGGTTTTAGTGTCTTGTTAGAGCTGAGAAACACTTCAAAGGCTCAGCTGCTTCTTAGAGCTTTATAAACGAGGAAAGGCCCACAGAGCCAGCAGACGAAGGCCCCCTTTATTGCCTCTGAGGCTGCAGAAGAAGGCACGCCCCGTGGCCCAGTTCCTGCAGTGCAGCAACCAGGCTGCTTATTTTGACTTCCATGTGGAGGACAAGAGACTTGTTTGCTTCCTGTTGCTGAGACTGCCCTAACCACAAATTTTGCTCTCAGTTGCAACCTTTCAGAAGCACCTCAAGAATAAACCACCAGAAACTCCTCACACTTACACAGGCATTCTAATTTTTTCCTGGTTTTTGTTTGTTTTATTGTGTTTCTTTTAGTAGATCAGCTTGAGCTGAAACACGGTTCTGTTTCTCCCATTTTCTACTGTACATACAGCATCTTCATCTTCAATACATCTGTATTCAGGGGAACAAGAGTGGATTGAGAAAGCCCAGGAGGTACTTTTTTCTTTCTTTCTTTCTTTCTTTTTTTTTTTTTTTTTAAGCAAAATCGGGAAATAAGTAAACAGCTGTGATGTCCAGGCAGTGGAAAATCAGGACATTGAACAACTTTGGTTCAGCGGTTCAGGGCTGAGCTATAGGCAGGTGTCCTCAGTGCCAGCCTGGGGTTAGACAGACCGGCCTTTGTTTCTGACTTAGTTGCGCACACCGCAACGGAGAGTAGCCCCCGCTCGCCACAACTAGAGAAAGCCCGCATGCAGCAACGAAGAACCAACACAGGTAAAAATGAAAAAAAAAAATTAAAACAACCCCCCCCAAAAGAGACCCAGAGCAGCCAAATAACTAAATAAATATTTTTAAATTTTTTTAATGTTTTATTTGTTCAGCTGTAATAAGTCTTTTTTTAAAATACATTTATTTATTCATTTATTTTGGTTGCGTTGGGTCTTTGTTGCTGAGTGCAGGCGTTTCTCTAATTGCGGCGAGCAGGGGCTACTCTTTGTTGCGGAGAACAGGCTCTAGGCACACGGCTTCAGTAGTTGTGGCGTGTGGGCTCAGTAGTTGTGGCTCGTGGGCTATAGAGCACAGGCTCAGTAGTTGTTGTGCACGGGCTTAGTTGCTCCGCGGCATGTGGGATCTTTCCGGACCAGGGCTCGAGCCCGTGTCCCCTGCATTGGCAGGCGGATTCTTAACCACTGTGCCACCAGGGAAGTCCTGTAATAAGTCATTTTAAGACCTCTGTGTTCTCAGAGACATTTTCTTTCTTTCTTTCTTTTGGCTGTGTTGAGTCTTTGTTGCTGCACGCTGGGTTTGTCTAGTTGCAGCGAGCAGGGGCTACTTTTCGTTGTGGTGCACAGGCTTCTCATTGCGGTGGCTTCTCTTGTTGTGGAGCACGGTCTCTGGGCACGTGGGCTTCCGTAGTTGCGGCACGTGGGCTCAGTAGTTGTGGCTCACGGGTTCTAGAGTGCAGGTTCAGTAGTTGTGGCACATGGGCTTAGTTGCTCCACTGCTTGTGGGATCTTCCCTGGCCAGGGATCGAACCCGTGTCCCCTGCATTGGCAGGTGGATTCTTAACCACTGCACCACAGGGACGCCCCTCAGAGACGTTTTCTAATAGTCATTTGTGCATCACTTTTTTACTGCCAATCACTTCTCCCCCGACTAGAGGTGTGAGATATTTTTCAAGTCCGCTGCAGAATGTCTGGTCAATTACCTTCCCTGCTGGGTGGCTTCTTTCCTGCTGTCTCTCACCAGGGGCATATTGTGAAGAAAGCTTTGGAACACCATATATATAAGCAATCATCCTTTCCAGCCACCTGTTTCTGCTGACAACTTTAGGAATTACCAAGCATTAGGTATAAATCACTCCATTCTGGGGAGAGATGACACAGAAAGCTAAGGGCGTTTTATAAAACCACATATGCATGCTTGAGATTTGCCAAAAGCAGCTTGTGTTCCATGTGGGACAGAGAAGCCACTCAAGGGGAAGGAGCAGAGAAGGGAATTGAAGGGAGGGAAGTGTGATGGCTTGAAAGAGGATGTTTCAAGGGTACATGGGCGGTGGGGGTGGGGGGCTGACAATCTCAAACATCTTCCTTAGAAATGTCCTTTGAGAGCATAAAAGTTAAAACAAGAAACTACGATGTGTACAGAATGCCCTAAACTCCTAGGATTTCAGCCTTTAGATTATGTCTCTACATACCTATTAATGAAACATGATCTTTTTGCTTTTTGCAAAATTGCTTTTTTGTAAAAGCAATTCTTTTCATCCAAAGGAGATCAAGGCCCTGCCTACAATGCAGGTAGAGAAGGAGTACTGATTAATTATCCGGATAAGCCACAGCCAACCTCCCCCAGCCCAACCACCTCTGCACACAAGCCATCATCATGGACTTCTCCAAAAATATCTGACCAGAGGCACTAACCACGTGATTGGGACTTGGTGTAGCACAGGGGTTCCCAACTCCCGGGGCCGCGGTCCGGTATCAGCCCTCAGCCTGTTAGGAACCGGACCGCACAGCAGGAGGTGAGTGGCAGGCGAGCGAGCGAGGCTTCATCTGCCGCCCCGCAACGCTCTCCATCGCTCGCATTACCGCCTGGACCATCGCCGCCCGCCCCCGCCCCGTCCGTGGAAAAATTGTCTTCCGGGTGCCAAAAAGGTTGGGGAGCGCTGGTTTAGCAAACCGGCTGCCTTGTGACTCCCACCATTTACTCTATGCTGGTGGTTCTCAACGAGGGGAGGGGGCTGTGAGGTTACCCCCGGGGCATTTGCCAAGGTCTGGAGACATTTTTGGTGTCATGAGAGAGAGGGTGCGGCTGGCATCTAGTGGCAGAGCTGGGGTGCTGCTAAACATTCTACAATGCACAAGACAGGCTCCACCGCAGAATTATCCGGCCCCGAGTGTCAGTAGCAATGAGGTTGAGAAGCTTTGTTCCGGGGAGATGGGTTTGAGTCTCCATTCACCGCTCAGCATGGTGGTATTGAGGGAATTTGGGTCAGAACTTCCTCCCGTAGTTTCTTGGATCACAGGCAAGTCAGCATGAACAGTCTCAAGTGATGAACCCAGGTTGCTTCGCACCCCAGGGCCAGGTCCTGGCCACTCAGCTGTGTCACCACACGGCCTCCTTGGAGGGCAGAGCCCCCTCATTTATATTTTAGTCTCCAAAGGGATTTCTGGGGTTTAGCTTCTTCCAACCCTGGTTCCTTGGCATAGATCGGGGCCTCTGGGAGGTCAAGAGAAACCCAGGTCATGTCCATTTTAGAAGCTCCAGGTATAAAAATGAAGAAAGGCAAAAACAAGATTACAAAAATATCAATTAATTTTAAATATTTGCATATAAGGAATTAATATTTCTACCCTGGAGTAATAGAATGCAATATACTTGTGCTATTAAAACATCTATAAAATTCATATATTATTTCATAGTACCCTACAGACAAGGTTGTCCCTTAATGGGATACAACCTTATAGGTACACAGTGAAGGTTTTCTTCTCTTCAGTCTTAGTGTGTCTCTGTAGCTATAAATATACTTTACTTGGAAAAATATTAAAGATCTAAATTTACAGCTCTTTGAAGCTGTGTCATTAGGAGCAGCAAAAGTTCAAAGGCCGAAAATAATAGTTAAAACATATAAAGACTTACATATGTATATATGTATATGGCTAACTATATATTTATAGTTAAAACATATAAATACTGGGTATCCTGGGTAGTATTCTGAGTTAACTAAGTAATAAATATCTGTTGTTGTCAATCCCATTTTACAGATGGGAAAACTGAAATGGAGTGAAATCAAGTGATTTGCCAAAGGTCACATGCTTTACAAGTAGGTATCTTCATAGAATCAGGTATGTAAGTAAATTTAGGATTCAAACTGAGGGAGGTTGGCTCCAGGGGCCACACCCTTAAGTCTTTTGATATACAGCCTCTCAAAAGGAGAGACACAGGTTCAAGAAGATGTGCAGAACCATCGAATGGCTTTAGAAAGCATCAATGCAATGCCAGCAGTATAGGCACTGGAGTCAGACAGATCTGAATTCAAATTCTGATTCTCACCCTTGTTAGCTGTGAGGCCTTGGGCTCCTCACTTAATCTAAAGCAGATTTCCTCTGCTGTAACATGGGCAAGGTGGTCCCCACATGTCCAGTGAGGCTGTGCTGGGATCTGAAGATTAGCGCAGGGGTACAAGGGGTACACAGCTGTGTGATGATAAAACTGAAGCTCAGAGAGAGCAAGTCAGTTGCCCAAGGCCACACAGCAAACTAGTGACAGTCCTCTGGACACCTGGTCCAGGGTTCTGGGCACAACTTCAGCCACTCTAAACCATTTCATATAGCTGGTCCCCTCCATCCTCTAACAGCATCTTTCTCAAATTGCTCATTTCAGGGCTGCATATAGGCTCTGCTCACCTGCAGGGCTAGACTTCCACACATGGTGGTCCGTGACAAACTGGGTAAAGTGGGGACAAGTAATTAGAGAAGCTACAGTTCAGGAACAAGTGGGGGCAAAATGTTCAAACTCCAGGCACAATCCTCAAGTATCCACTAGGTGGAGCCACAATTCTATTGATACGTTCAGGGGGTTCTCAAACTGTTTCCAGAGGACAGCATGAATTTGGCCCCTAAGTGAGGGATGGAGGAGGCTCACTCATTCACTCACTCATCCATTCATCCAATCAATATTTACTGAGCACCTACTCTGTACTAAGCATGGTGATACAGCAGTGAACACTGTATTTACAAACCCTGTAAGGATCTGACGACTCTGCTTCTGGAATGTCTCATAGCCAGGCAACAGCTACATCATTCTACTCACTCCATCCTTAACAGAGGTCCAGAGATATCATTCTCCCATTTCTTATTCAAATATTCACTTAGCACGTATTCTCCACCAAGCTCTGGGCATCCTAAGAGGGATCAGGCACAGTCTGGTGGACAAGAAAAACACGTGCGTTCAGCTCGACCGGTGTGATGACTGATGCTTGCCAAAAGCTAGCCAGAGGAGCCCAGAATTTGACTTGAAAGGTCTCCTGGACCCTTTAAAGTCAAGTCATTTCTCTGTTGGCACCCTGAAGTGGGGAGATCAAAACCTTTGCCCCACCCATCCTTTCTTTGCTTCTTGTGAACAACTGGATCCATTTCCCAATCCCTGTTCTCATGAAAATGGAAATAAAGTCCTGTCTCCTCAGAAACCTCTGTTAATGCCACTGGGTGGGGCTTGAGATGGCAGGGATGTGATTGATTTCTTTCATCTGGGGCTTTAGTGAAGCTTTGCTCTTCCCCGGGCACACCTTTCTGCCTTCTCTTCTAGAAGGGGCTGTGTGGGTGTGGAGGGAGCCACATAAGACTGAAGTTGGAAGACTCAGGCTCTGACCCCCATCTTGACCCATATGTGGTGTGTGGTCTTGGATCAGTCTTATCCTTTTTCTGGGCCTCAGTCTTCTCATCTGTGGTAAATTAAATACAGCCACCAGTTCTTTACAGACCATCCCATCAGGAGATGGGGACTTTCCCCACTTCCCTCCATCCTACAGTCAGCCATGCTCTAGTCCACGTGGCATCATCTCCCCCTAGATTAGCCATACAGTAGCCTCCTAATGGTTCTCCCCACATTCACTCGGCTCCCCCCCCCCATCACACAGGAGATCGAATGGCATGAAAACATAAGTTAGATGTGCCCTTTGTCTGTCCTATGCCCCCTACTCACAGCCCCCAGTGTCCCTCACCATGAATTGCAAGATTGTCACCGTCTGGCTGCCCACCACCTCTCCACCTGTCTCCTCCTTGTTCATTCTGCTCCAGCCTCATGTCTGGGATTGGGACCCCAATACCACGCAGCTGGTCACCTGGAGAGAAATTGGAGCAGAAAACCAAGGTAGAACTGGAGTTAGAAACCTTATGGTACTGAAGTTTCAATTTAAGACAGATACTGAAGTGTTACCCAGAACTACTCCTTGAACCTGGGGAAAGGTTTTTTTCCTAAGAGGTGGAGATGGTGGTGGCATAAAGCAGGAAGGGTTTGGGGAAATGCGGAGTTTCTGGTGGAAGCTAAGGGGTCAGAAACCTCAGCTGTCATTTAGCATCGGACGGGGAACAGGGTGAGTGAGTCGGCCATCAGGCTGCTGCAACCACATGTGCTTGCACATCTTAGTTTTCCCTTGACTTTACACCGCTAGTCCTCCGTTAGAGTATAAACTCCTCTCAGAAGAAGGACTATGGCATATTCATCTGTGTAGCTCCCTGTCTCTCAAACAGAGCTCTGCACAAAGATGGCAGAGAAAACGTTTGATGAATGTCCTGAGCATCGGTTCTTCCTGCCAGCCCACTGACAGGAGCAGCATCCCAATTCTCTCTAAAGAACTCTCCTGTCCCCACTCCCACTCACGTGCGCCATGTGACAGCTGACTCCTTCCCTGGCTCCAGAGCTGGACACACGCTCAGCCCCAGACAAGCAAAACATCACCTTCACCTGACCACAGTGACTGCTTCAAGAATGGGCAAGTGACCGTTGCAGAACTGAAGAGACAAATGAGGCAGAGAGAGGCAAGGATAAAGGCAAGTGCTTTTCTGCTAGGATTGCAAGTAGTAAGGATACTGCAAGCTGGAAGCTGCTGACGGCCTGAAATTAGCCAAGGCATTGGAAGATGGAGACAGAAGATGGGAGCGAGGTCAAATCCTGATGACATGGGTTAAGCCCCTGGATCCAGCTGAGCCTGAAGCCATTTATGTCATTGCATTCTTGAGTCACCCGAGCACATAAATTCCATTTCTTGCCTAAGGCAATTAGAATTGGGTTATCTGTCACTGGCATCCGAAAGAGTCCTGACAGGCAAATGAATGAATGAATGAATGAATGAATGCATCTACTGGAAAACTTGAGGCATAGAGGAAAGGATTCTGTGCTAAAAGTCAGCACGGTATGTTGCCATTCACTGGGTGACACTAGGCAAGTTGCCCGATGTCTCTGGACTTCAGTTTAGAACTCTGATATCATTCATTTATTCAACAAATATTTACAGTATTTATTGTGCCAGGCACCAAGCTAGGTGTTGGCTCTGCTGTACTAGCAAAACCCTCATGGTTCCTATTTTCATGAAAATGGAAAAAGAGTTCGGTTCTAGAAAAATAACTTTGATTGTGTCACTGTAAAATCTGTTTGTGGTAGAAGTCTCTAGCACTTGGTAACTGGTAGCTATTATTATTCCTTCCACTCCTTATCAGCTAATATTGCAGGGTTAGCTATAGGAGGGGCAAGAAATAGAGCCTAGTGTAATGGGGGAGGGGGTACCACACACTTCACTCCCTTCCCCGGCTCAGGACCCATCTGAAATCATGTTTAGGAGCCTAATTATACCCAGCACTGAGCTAGAGGGTGTAGTGAGAGCCTTGCATGGGCCTGGGTCCAATCCTCTGGGACCTTTAGCTATAAGAATAGCCAACATGCTACCAAGTACATTTTTTCTGGCCTCTGGCAAAGAGACTTTTCTGAGTTAAATATGCTCATCAGTGTGCCTAAGAATCAGGCTTAGAAATGGAACTTCTTAAGCTCAATCTCTTTCTATTCTTGTAATAAGGAACTAATGATGCCAACTGCAGTTGGATTTTCAGTTCTAAAGGGAATTCACAGCTTGGGTTGAAGTGGCAGAATGTCAGATCTAAGCGCAGTAAAAGAGTATAAGTTTAGTAGGTCAAAGTAGCCAGAGCCCTGCTGCACCTTCTCTTATTTAATTTATTCATCCATGTTAACAAATATTTATCAAGTACCTACTCTGCACCAGGCACCATCATGCGGCAGCAGCTGGCTCTGAAGAAGGCAGCCCCCAGAGAAAACAGATCTAGAGGCAAATACTCAAATATGATCCCACTCCCACGTAGCAGGTGTGCACACCTGACTAGGCTCAGCCAGGTGTTAACAAATCAGCCTTTTATATATGTCAGTTCATGTGCTCTGTTCTAAATATAGCCCAGGTTCTTGCCTGTTTCAGGTATTATTGCTGCATTTTAAAATGACCTCAAAATAAAACAAAATGACCTCAAAACTTAGTGGTTTGGTATTTAATGCCACTGACTTATACACTTAAAAATGATTAAAATGGTAAATCTAATTATTAGATTATACTATGTATATTTTACCACAATAAAGAATTACGGAAGGATAAAAAAAACTTAATGGTTTGAAACAACCATTTAACTATGCTCACAGATTTGGGGGTGTCAAAATTGGGGACAGGGCACAGTGGGGAGGATTCATCTCTGCTCCACGGTGTCTGGGCCTCAGGTGGAAAAACTCAAAGGCTGGGGGTGAGGGATTTAGTGTCTGGGTGCTGGAATCATCTGAAGGCTCTTTCAGTAATGTGTCTGGGTTGACTCAAAAACTAGGACTGTCTACTGGGGCACCCACATGTGGCCTCTCCACGTGGTTTGGCTTCCTCACAATATAGTGGCCTCAGGGTAGTCAAACTTTTTATATGGCAGCTCAGAGCACCAAACATGAGTGTGTCAGGGGAAAAAAAAGGCAAAACCTGCATCCCACCTATGACCTAACCTTGGAATGTCTGTCATATTCTATATTGGTCAAAACAGTCATAAGCCTATCCAAACTCGAGGTTGGGGGGTGGATAGAATTACACTCCATGTTTTGATGGGAGAGCATCAAGATCACATTGTGGAAGAACACATCTGAAAGAAAGATATTGTTGCAGCCACTTCTGAAAAATAGAACCTGTCATACCACCTTTCAAAATGGGCTGAAAGCAAAGAAGCTACAGAGGAATCAGTTTAGATGAACAGAGCCCTGGAAAAGCTGAACACAGTCCACCAACCCTAAGGATTAGCAGTTCACACCTGAGAGGATCCCTTCTCAGGCCGCGCAAGTGCCAAGGGCACCCGTCTGAGTGTACAGAGTTGCTGGGGTCTAGTTGTAGTTCTGTCGGTCCCTAACTGTGTGTGATCTCACAGTAGTAAGGCTTTTCATCACTGAACTTCCTCACCTTTAAAATGGAGGTAATGCGCGATCATGTTTCACCAGCATTGTTACAAGAACCAAGCAAAATATTGTATGTAAGAAAAATGTGTTGCGAAAGTGCCCGCAAATTGACCCCACAGGTGGGCAGCCCACTTTGACAATGCATCTGGGGCAAACCACATGCTGCGGGTTCACCTTTGCCACCACTCTCTCTCCATAGCAGCCACCCTCCTGTTTTTGCTTGCCTGTCTCAGAGGTAGGAGAGAGAGATGGAAGCTCAGAGAGGGCAAATGACCTGGACAGGGTCACACAGCCAAGAAAAAGTTCAAAACCTAGACCTTTATGCAATGCTAAGACTTTCCATTCTAAAGTCTCCAGCCACTGACATTTTCTAGTAGATGACTCTGACCTTAGCTGAGAAGCCTGACAGATTATAGCCAGCATGTAGAGTCACACTGCCTGGGTTAATATCCTAGCTACTTACTAGCTGTGTGACCTTGGGAAAGATAATGTTTCCCCATATGTAAAATGGGAGCAAGACCTTCCACACAGGGTTAAGAAGTAACCAAGTTAATATAAGGCACTTAAAACGCTATCAAGCACTTTGTGTTTGCTACTGCTAGCTACAACCACTACTGTATACTTAGTATATAAGTAACATCCAAGCATGTAATGAAATATAAAGGGCGGAAGTATCTCCTTGAAATGATAAATTCATTTCGGGGGAATTCCCTGGTGGTCCTAGGGTGAGGACTCAGCGCTTTCACTGCCAGAGCGGGTTCGATCCCCAGTTGGGGAATTAAGATCCCGCAAACCGCGCGTCTCGGCAGGAAAAGAAAAAAAGATAAATTCATTTTGCAGAAAGCTTTAAAAATAAACCTAAAACCTCTACCATTTGTCAGCTTTTAGGCTATGGAGGCAAAATAAAGGTCGGTGGAAATTTGCCTCTGATCCCTACAGTTCCATTTTCACTTATTTAGTCATTGCTTCCACGAAGCCTGCACACACCGTCACAGGTGTCCCGTAGAGCCCATTCACATCATCCCACACAGCAGATTCCTCGCCCAGCTGCTTCAGCTTCCAGCCCTTTCTCCACCCCTTTCCCGTTTAGGCGCCTTCGATTGACGTCAGAAACGGGCGCCGACGCCACAGGAAGCAGCGCCCCGCGCCTCTGCCCTGCCGAGGCGCCTCCTGGAGCCCGTTGGGGAGCGTGTGGACCCCAGCGCGGCGTGGCTTCGAGACCCGTTGGGGCCAAGTCTTTAGCTTGAGGCGTCGCTGCGCCGAGGACGATGAACCGCAGCCGCCAGGTGACGTGCGTGGCCTGGGTCCGCTGCGGCGTGGCCAAAGAGACGCCAGACAAGGTGAGGCCTGGTCGCTCCGAGGTAGGGGTAGCGGCCTCTTTGCAGCACCCTGAGTCAGCCCCACCTGGGGACCTGGACCCGGAACGCGCGGCCCTGGCGCGGCTGGTGGGACTGACGGGGTGAGGCCCGCTGTGGCCTGTTTGTCGTGATTAGGGCTGCGGCTCCGAGGGTCTAGGACTCCTGGGCCTGGGATCGGGGGCCCCGCCTCCTCACGGTCCCTTCCCCCAAGCCCAGCCCCACCCCCAGTTCGCAAACACGTGGACCTCACGGGCTGGAAGGGGGCGGGGTGTTGCTCGGAAGGGGAGCTCCCCCAGAGCCTTGCTGACGACACCACGGCGTCTCCCACCACCCCAGTGCGTTTCCAGGCATAAGGGGAAGAGGGGGCACATATGTGAAACTCCACTTGCCACTCCTCCGCTCGGCGTTTAGAGGAATAAACTGGATGAAAGTTGTGGTGTAGAAAAGCTGGTATGGAGACCACGGTGTCGTGAGGCTGGGAGTTGAATTAGGAATTTCTCGCAGTAGTCCAAGTGAGATGTTGATGTGGCAGTGGGGATGCGAGGTAAACGCGACACGTCATGAAGGGAAAGCCTACAGGAGTGAGAGACTGAGTCTGTAGCATTGGAGAAGATTAGTTAAGTTATTAAACAGATACTTAGGAAGCGCTTTCTCTGTACTAGGCATTGTTCAGTGTCCTGGGATAGCCATGAACCAAACAGGAAAAGTCCCTGCCTTTGTGGAGTTGATACGTGCATATATGATACTCTGTCCGTGGGAATAAATGCTGTGAAACAAATAGGGACGGGGGAGTGTTTGTTTCAATGTTACTGAGCCAATTTCACCAGGGCACAGACTGTTTTGTTCACCAGTTTCTCCAGTGTTTGGCTCACAGTAGGCATTCAGTGCGGTATATGTAGAATAGGGACAGGAAACCATCTCATATTAAAAATTATTGAAGGAGGTAAGAGTTGTTGTTTAAAAGGAACATACAGCCTTTCAAATACTTGAAGACAGTGATTTCCAAACATGTCTACACATTGGAACCACTTGTGGAGCTTAAAAAATACCAGCTCCCAAGTGTTGTGATTTAATTAGCCTGGAGTAGAGCCTGAGATTGTTAAAAGATTCCCCCATGTGATTCTAATGTGCAGACAAATTTGGAACCATTGCTTGAAGAGTTTATAGGAAGAAGAGACTGAATTTATTCTACAAAGTCCCAGAAAGGAAAACTCAAATCAATAAGAGAAATTAGAAAAATAAGTATCTTTTGATTAAACTTAAGAACCTTTAGTTTCTGGAGCTAACAGTAGAATGTCATCACTCAAGAGGATTTCCACATTATTAAAGGCCTTTTAGCACAAACTGCATGATTGTTTGATTCATCATCTATCATCTACCATGGGCAGAAAACACAGTTTCAAGGAGCTTACAGTTTAGCAGTGATACGGGCGTTTTTAAAAGGTACTGAAGCGTTGATCAGGTGAGGGAATGCCAGTTTTTAAGTGAAGAGAATGACTTCAGTTTTGAACAGGATGTCCAAGTGGAGAGTCTTATAGGCAATTGGAAAAATGGAACTACAGTATACAGGGCTAGAGAAGGGAAAGTTTGGAGTAATCTGTTCAGAGATGGTGGTTTTAGTCTTGAGAATGAATGAGCTTTGCAAGGAAGTGACAGCGTAATGAGTGAATACTTGGCAGGGATACCAGGGGAAAGAGGACCAAGGCAAGGGTGGTTTGTTTAGGAATATCCACAGGAAAAATGGGGAGAAGCGGCCAAGGAGTTGGGGTAAGTGGAAGAAAATGAGATGGGGTTTCATAGAAGCCAGTTTATACAGGTCTGTCTTTTTTGAAAAAGACTGGAGAGGTAGACCGAACATGATTTTTTTTTAACAGTTTTAGGTGAGAAGGATCTTAGTTTGTAAGGACCTGTGAAAACTCCATTTGACTTTTGATGTCTTTTGAAGCTATGTTTTATGTTAATTTGTAAACTTCTTTTAAATTCAAAGGCTTAAAATGATTTCCTTAAATATATCATAATGAAATGTTTGGTCTTTTATAGGTAGAGCTTAGTAAAGAAGAAGTGAAACGTCTCATTGCTGAAGCAAAGGAAAAATTACAGTAAGTTTTGGGATGTTGACACCTGTAGTAAAGTCCAGATGAAATGTAAATCTTAAACGATGACGACAAGGCGGTCTTGTTATTGAACGGTGCCTTTTGGGTGATCTTTTTACTTTTTATTTTTTCATTGGCCTAGAGAAGAAGGTGGCAGTGATGAAGAGGAGACAGGCGATCCTTCAGAAGATGGCATGCAGAGTGCCCGTACCCAGGCCCGACCTCAGGAGCCCCTGGAGGATGGCGACCCAGAGGATGACAGGACGCTGGATGATGATGAGCTGGCCGAGTACGCCTTAGATAAATATGATGAGGAAGGTGACCCAGGTTAGAATTCACCCACTTCTGCTGGTTTTTAATCACAAACTCAGTGCGTTAGATCATGCTTCTAGCGTTCCACCAAAGCTTTACTCTGAGAATCTGTTGTCCTTTATGTCAGTCAAATAATCGGGCTCAAGGAAGACAGCATGTTTCCTAAACTGATTTAAAAAAATCAGTTCAGCCCTCTAAGATCTAAAAAACAGGGGGCTTCCCTGGTGGCGCAGTGGTTGAGAGTCCACCTGCTGATGCAGGGGACGTGCGTTCATGCCCCGGTCCGGGAGGATCCCACGTGCTGCGGAGCGGCTGGGCCTGTGAGCCATGGCCACTGAGCCTGTGCGTCTGGAGCCTGTGCTCCGTGACGGGAGAGGCCACAGCAGTGAGAGGCCCGCGTACCGCAAAAAAAAAAAAAAAAAAAGATTTAAAAAACAAAAAAATGTTAGTGTGGTATGTTTTATTGCAAGTAGTGGTTATGATAATCTGTAATTCATTTTTCTTTACCTGCAATGAGAGAGGAATTATTACCTCCATTTTACAGAAGAGAAAACAGGCTTCCAGAGATGAAATAACTTTGCCAGTATCATGCAGCTGGTGATTAATGGAGCTGAGGTTTGAACATTCTCTGGCCCTAAAGCCTTCATGCTTTTCAGTGTACTTCACTAGATGCAGGGGATAGTTTTTTCCATTGGACTCTGGGTTATGGGCCCCTCTGGGTTGGCTTCCATCCTACTAGGACAGAGGCCATGGGAATACAGAGAAAGAAGAGCTAACCAGCCTGGAGAAAAGCCATTCAGACACTGCTCCCTGATGCTCTCTATACCCTGCAGAGTATTGACTCTGTCTTTCTCATCCAGTAGAAATTCCCCTCTCTGTTGCCTGTCAGATGTTTAAGACGTATTAGCCCTGCCTCCTTAAAGTAGCTTCTCCTGAAAATTAAGAGTATCTTCCTTCTTCTGAGTTTCATGTTATTTGGGGTCTACTCTATGTCATCTTTGCAGACATGCCATAAAAGAATGCCATAAGTTTGGTGAAAAGGGCATGTGGTATCCTCTCTTTCAGATTCATTAGGCAAGTTAGCATATCAGTGGTTATGAGACATCTTGCAATAAAGAAACCTATTTAACTTTATGAGACTTATTATTTTTCAATTTTATTTGACCAAGCAACCCTTAATTCATTGTGTTGATACCAGTGCTTTAGGGACTTATTTATTTCCAGGTCTGCGAGGCCACCTCTCTGTAGCACTTTTGAATAATGAGTACAAGGAGCAAACTAGAGGATCTGAGTAGAGTTCTAACGTTTTCTAAAAGGGAGTTTCTTGGTTTGATTTGATTCTTTTAATGGAAGATTGTGTATTCCAAGACTATCAGATGTGCATTCCAGGGCCAAATATAAATGGCTTTTAAACTCCTATTTATTATTATCCACTATTTCCTTTCCCAATTGTGGATGATCCAGTGTTAGTTATGAAATAGATGGTTGGATCTAAGTCTAAAGATGGGATGCCTTAGGAAAAATGCTTTTGTCAAAATGACTGTTTTATTCATTTTGTTTTATGAATTCTTACAGATACTGAAACTCTTGGTGAATCTCTTTTGGGTCTTACAGTCTATGGGAGTAATGATCAAGATCCTTATGTTACTCTGAAAGATACGGTAAATATCTATATGGCTTTTCTAATTATGCTCCTTAAGTGTTTGAAAAACCTTCCCAAATATCTGATTCTAGTCAATGACTTTTTCTCTCTCCACTTAGGAGCAGTACGAACGTGAAGATTTCTTGATTAAGCCCAATGACAATCTCATAGTTTGTGGCAGAGCTGAACAGGACCAGTGCAATTTAGAGGTACATGGTAAGTGGGATACATCCCTTACTAAAGTTTTCTACTTAAGTGATACTAAAATAACCATCATAGTAACTATTATGGATTTCTAAGCACCAGATCCTTCTGTATTTCATTTAAGTTGGTTACCTAGTTAAATCAGACTTCCTGGTTATTGTGCCTGGGCATGTGTAGTCCAATGTGTTAGTTTGGTACTTGACTTGACTTATGGAAATAGGTCACCTGGAAGGTTCTAACTGGGTTTTTAAAATCTTTTGTTTAAACATTTTTGCCAGTTTTTAACTTTTTCCCCTCAATGGAGAAAACCTGGAAGTAAAACTATTTTAAAATGCAAGAAAAAATTATAATCTCATTAGCGTAGGGTAACTTTTTACCCTGGCTCTTTACTCCAGTTTGCTTTCTGGCTGCTTTTTCTTTATGTGGCAAAGATTACACTCAATATAATTTATCCTGCCTTTTTTCAGAGTTATTTCAAATAGATCCCCTTTTGCAAAACATTTTATTCTTTTCATAAAACTTCAGCATAGAGGCCCACATTTTTCTGCAGAGACCAAAACATTTTGGTCACCTTTCTCGGTGCAGAGAATGTTTGCACTAAAGCCAGCGGTGAATACAGTTGAACCTTGAACAACACGGGGTTGAACTGCGTAGATCCACTTACATGCAGACTTTTGTTAATAGTAAATACTACAGTACTACACGATGCGAGTTTGGTTGGGATACAGAGGGTGGACTATAAGTTATACAGGGATTTTCTCCTGTGCAGAGGGTCAGCATCCCTAACTTCTGCATTGTTCAAGGGTCAGCTGTACTTTGAATCTGAAGTAGGCAATGATTTGAATTTTTCTTTTTTATTGGAATTCTTAAATCAGATATTTCTTAATGTTGATATTTATTAATTCAACAAACATTAATGACTGTTTTCTTAAAATAGACCTTTAAGATATCTGGAATATTCTGCCTCCATATTTTCCCTTTTTCTTTTTTTTGCCCCTTCCTGTGTGCACACGTCCTCAGACAGGTCCATTCGTGCCCAGATACTCTCCTTCCCCAACACTCTTCTGTTCATCTGTCTGAAAATTTTGAAGCTTTAAAGAGATTAATAGGCTAATGCCTTTTCTTATAGGAAACACAGTTTGAAAATTAAAACCCTTGGGTTTAATGTTTTACTCCATTTTTTAGCTTGAATTTCTTCAAGACTGCCCTCAGGAAGCCTATCAATCAGGCCATTTTTATTCCATGGCCCATTGTGATCTATTTATAAAGTCAAAAAGGCTTTAAATAGCAAATACGTCAATGTGAAGTTATTCTCCTAATTATCTTTGAACTATTTACATATTTCAAGTGTAAACCATGATGATGGAATTTTTAAAACACCAATTCTAATTTCAAAAAATTGCAACTATTACGGTTTGTCATCGTTGATTTTTATGCATTCTTATTTGAGAATTTACTGTAGTCATTCCTTTGAATCTCGTGAGCCTTAGACAGGAGCTGAGAAGTTGAAGTAAAGCAGTTGTATTCCTACGTTGTTCTAGGTTAGGTCATTAATGATATATTTTACTTGGATTTGGTGTGAATCTCCAGATTACCTAGTGTATCTCTGTTCGAGAATAATTTCAAAATTGCACTCTAAATCAAATCTGAATAATAATCTGACATGGTTAAAAGAAGATTATTTTAAGGCATCATCATCATTTTTATTTAAAATGTAAGCTGAGTACATTGACCGTAGTTGAGGTTCTTGCAGGGCCACAACCTAATCATTTTGAACACATTCTTATCATAACGTGATGTGATAGAGCATTACATGGAATCTGCTGATCCCAAGATCTGTCCCAGATGCAGTGGTCTGAAGAATTTTTTAAAAATCCTTAGCTTATCTTAACATTGCTTCTTTCTAGTAAAAAACATATTGGGGGAAATTTCTGACTACTTGGGCTCTATTTTTATCAGTGTTTCATTATATAATTTTTAAAAGGCTTCTTATTGATTTTAACAATAAATATTAAAGAAGCAATTTTTGACAGGCATTTAGACTTCTAAATATGAGTTATTTCTCTCCAGTGCTGATTTGTTCTTCTTTACTTATGACCAGATAGACCTTTAAAAGATAAAATAATAATGAAGTACTTCTTATGGAGACCTCGTTTGTTTTCTGTAATTGGTGAACCAGAAGGTAGGACCATTTTAGCCGGGGAGCATGCAGATGGATTATTCAGGCAGATGTCAATTCTCTCTCAGTGTTCCTGTTCCCCTTTGGGGCACACCAGGTGCTGGGAATATATTTGACATGAAAAATTTTTGCCTAGCAATAAATACTTTGGAATGTCTTTAATGTCATAAAATATGTCTCACTTTAAGCAAGTGTCTCCCATAGGTTTAAAAGGGAGAATCTTTCCTTTTGAGTGGGATATGATTTCTTATTCTGATGTAATAAAGTCTCTTTTCCCAATCTTCTCAGTTTATAATCAAGAAGAAGATTCTTTTTATGTCCACCATGATATCCTGTTGTCTGCATACCCTTTGAGCGTGGAATGGCTGAATTTTGATCCTAGCCCAGATGATTCAACTGGTAATTAGAAAAGTTGAGATTGCTCAATGGTTCTACTCCTATGTGTTTTTCCTAGCCACATAAGTTACCTATTTTGTATGAATGTTTTCATAATTATTGATGTTTTATGAAGTTAATGTTATTTTATGAAGTTATATAGTTCTCCAAACACAATCACTTAATTGTTTTGGGTCTGTGTGTCTCCAGACTTTGGGCAGGCTAAGGAGGTTGCTGCTCCACTATAGGCAGAAGGACAGGGCCTGGAAGCTTTGGGTCTGCAGAACTGTGTGAAGGTCTCCTAAAATCCCAAACCTATAAACTGGCATGGTGTGTCTGATGTTACCAGCTAGAGTTTAGTGCATGACCCTTTTCAGAAAACATCAAGGTAAACCAAAATGAAGAAAGAATTGGGCTCTCGTGTTAGTCCCTTTGGCCATAGCTGCACAGTACTAGTTGCCCCTGCATACTTCTTAACAAGGATAAAAACTGTTAATACTCATACCTTACATCTTGTTTGCAAAGCTTGTTCACATTCATGATATTCAAATTGTTATTCAAATTGTGGTCTGAGGACGGCAGCACAGCATTGCCATCACCTAGAAGCCAGTTAGAAATGCAGTTTTGGGGCCCCACCCAAGACCTGAAACTGAATCTGCATTTTAACAACATTCAGGTGGTGTACACACATACGAAAGTTTGAGAGAAACTGCTCTAAGCCATGACTCAGTTAATCTGAAGTGTAATGTATTTCATTAGGAGTTGTATTTTAAATCATAAGTATATCATCTCCTCCTGTAGGAAATTACATTGCTGTGGGAAACATGACCCCCGTTATTGAAGTGTGGGACCTTGATATAGTGGACTCTTTGGAGCCAGTCTTTACACTTGGAAGTAAGCTATCAAAAAAGAAGAAAAAGAAAGGAAAGAAGGTAAACAAGCTAATAGATATTTAAACTCTGATGACAAACAGAGAGAGGTTTGTGGGGCTGGGGACGGGGGATGAGAACATGCACTTTTTCAGTTAGACACTTTTGGTGAAATAGGACAGGTAATTATGAAGTTACTCTAGTTTCTAGTTTTGAAAAGCCCATCCAAAGAAAAATTGACTTCTGATTATATAAAACCTCCACTGGCACGTTATCCATCCTTACACAAAACAAATTACTCTGAAGGTTATGATCTTCCTTCATAGAGAGTAGCTGTTCACACTAAAATGCTATTTTTGAACTTTTAAAATATTTCTATTTAGCCTTGAGTACGTTGAATTCTAAATATCCATGTATTCCTGTAGCTTTGAAAACTGTCAGGTTTTTGGTGGGGGAGAGGTGGGTGGGGTAGAATTATAGCACCTAGGTTAAGAACTACTATAGTTTCTTCCCTGTAAAGAACATTTATCATGTCTCTCAAGTAAAAGGAGGAAAAGGTGTTTCTTTCCCTAGATATTTGGGCAAGTTTACTTAAAATCAAAATAAGTTTTAAAGAATCTTTCAAATTAATATACCAATTTTATTTGGGGGTGTACTTTAATACCAAAAGTAATTAAACAATTATTACAGAATTCCTCAGCAGATGGGCATACCGATGCTGTCCTTGACCTTTCTTGGAATAAGCTGATCAGGTAAAAAATACCATTTGCAGGACTGTTAAAGACGGTAACCAGCGTGGTTTTACCTCCTGTCTACACTCATCTCTCTACATTATGACTTTCACATCTTTGTGTCCATGTTTTATTTTCTTTTCCTGCAGTACAAGCTGCTGGAAGGCAGGAGCTCTGCTGTCTGTATCCTTGCACCCCCCAGCATCACCTGCCAGCTCTTCACTTAGTAGATGCTCATTACATATTTGGGGACCAAGTGCCCTCCTCTCCAACACCACTGAGAAAAAGCAGTATGTACTGCAGTGCCAGTGGTGCAGTAGAATTGTTTCTTCAGGGAAGACGTTTTTCTCACTTCATTTAGTTTTCACATCTCATCCACGTGTTCTTTATATATATATATATATATATATGTTTTTTTTTAAACTGGTAAAATATATGTAACATTACCATTTTAACCACGTTTAGGTATACAGTTCATTGGACATTTTTGCACATTGTTGTGCAAAACGATTACCACCATTCAACTCCAGAACCTTTTCATCTTCCAGAACTGAAACTATATGCCCATTAAACAGTAACTCCCCATTTCCTGCTCCCCCCAGGCCCTAGTAACTACTGTTCTACTTTCTGTCTCTATGAGTTGACTCCTCCAGGTACCTCTTTTTTTTTTTTTTAAACATCTTTATTGGAGTATAATTGCTTTACAGTGGTGTGTTAGTTTCTGCTTTATAACAAAGTGAATCAGCTATACATGTACATACATCCCCATATCTCCTCCCTCTTGCGTCTCCCTGTTATAAGTGGAATCATACAGTATTTGTCCTCTTGTGACTGGCTTACTTCACTTAGCAAAAGTTGTAGCATGTGGCAGTATTTCCTTCCTTTTTAAGGCTGAATAATATTCCATTGTACGTATATGCCATATTTTGTTTATCCATCTGTTGATGGACACCTGGGTTGCTTCCACCTCTTGGCTTTTGTGAATAATGCTGCTGTTATTGACACAGATATAAATAATGTGGGTTTATGTGTATCTGTTAGAGTCCCTGCTTTCAGTTCTTTTGAATATATAGCCAAAAATGGAATTGCTGGATCTAATGGTAGTTCTATGTTTATACCTTTTTGAGGAACCACCATACTGTTTTCTACAGCAATTGCACCATTTACCTCCCCTCCAGCAGTGCACAAGGGTTCTAGTTTTTCCACATCCTCTCCATCACTTGATACCTTCTGTTTTTGTTATTGTTGTTTTCATAATAGCCATCCAAACAGGTGTGATGCAGTATCTCTTTGCAGTTTTTTATATAAATTTATTTTATTTATTTATTTATTAGTTTTGGCTGTGTTGGGTCTTCATTGCTGTGCGTGGGCTTTCTCTAGTTGCCACGAGCAGGGGCTACTCTTCGTTGTGGTGCGCAGGCTTCTCACTGCGGTGGCTTCTCTTGTTGCAGAGCATGGGCCCTAGAGTGTGCGAGCTTCAGCAGATGTGGCGCGTGGGCTCTAGAGTGCAGGCTCAGGAGTTGTGGCGCACGGGCTTAGTTGCTCTGCGGCACGTGGGATCTTCCCGGACTAGGGCTTGAATCCGTGTCCCCTGCATTGGCAGGCGGATTCTTAACCACTGCGCCACCAGGGAAGCCCTCATTGCAGTTTTGATTTGCATTTCCTTAATGATTAGTGCTGTTGATCATCTTTTCAAGTACTTATTGGCCATTTTTATATATTCTTTGGAGAAATGTCTATCTAAGTCTTTTTGTCCATTTTTCAATTGGTTGTTTGGTTTTTTGTTGTTGAGTTGTGTGAGTTCTTTATATATTCTGAATGTTAGTCTCGTATGAGATTTATGATTTGCCAATATTTTCCCCCATTCGATTGGTTGCCTTTAACTCTATTGAAGTGTCCTTTGATGCACAGAAGTTTTTCATTTTGATGTTGTACAGTTCATTTTTACTTTTGTTGCCTGTGGTTTTAGTATTATAGCCAAGAAATCATTGCCAAATCCATTGTCATGAAGATTTTCCCCTAAAAGTTTTATAGTTTTAGCTCTTAAGTTTAAGTCTTTGATCCATTTTGAGTTAATTTTTCTATACTGTGTAAGGTAAGGGTTCACCTTAATTCTTTTGCATGTCATCCACATATTTTTCATACTTATCCTTAAACAACAATTACTGCAAAGGGGCCATTTTCCTAATAGTGTAGTTGGTTTGAGGGGCTGCTAAGGCAAGGGAGGTAAGCATTAGGTTGAGTACAGCTTACTTAAGGGGGGTAAGAACAAACTGGATTACCCAGGGCACTTTTTTTTTAAAGCATTTCTATTACACTGGACACTTTATAATTATGAGCATTCTAAGGAAGATCCCAGAGTACTGGCTTAACTGAAGGATATCCTGTCTTGTTTGTGTTCAGACCTCTTCAGAGTTACGACTATTTGGGGAAATGGACCTGAGAAAGTTGTTTAGGTTAGTATTTCCCAAACATAGCTGCAAATCAGAAACTTCTGGGTAACCCTTTAAGGTACAAGTTCCCAGTCTCTAGTCCCCCAAGATTGAGTCAGTTGTTCTGGAGCAGGGGCCCAAGAATCTGTTGGTGTTTTTGTTTTTATTTTCAAAGCTTCCCCAGATGAACCTCTTGCTGCCGGGCTACAGGCAGTTGTTTGGGTTTTGCTTGAATTGGCCCTGATCCTGAGATCAGGGGAGATAAATCCTGAGATGGGGAGATAAATAAGAGATCTAATAATGAGTGTACCTTGCTTTTAGAAACCCAATTTTATATATAAATTCTTATATAGCAACTGTTACTTTGAGCAACTGAAAGTTCTTTCTAATGGAACAACCTCTCGTCAGTATTCCAACTGACTCATCAATTCCTTTCCCCAGCCACAATTCCCTAGTTCTATTTAGACCCTTATCAGCACCTGTACTCCCTTCCATCCCCATCTGTACTCGCATCTCTTTGACTTCAGTGCCACAGATTTCTTTGCTCCTTCACTCTCCTTTCTCTATCTTATTTTAGATCTTCGTTCTCCTTTCCCCTTTCTTTACTGAAAAGGTGCAGTATGCTTTAAAATATGTCCCATACTCCAGTGCACAGAGTTTAGGATTATGGTGAGGAATAACATGTTGACCTTGTTACTGGTGGGGCCCTTGGTTTCTAGTAAAATCCTCCCAGGAAAAAAAAAAATGCATGTTCTCTGCTAATTCATACTCTTCTTGGAGTGCTCTTCTTGCGGCTGTAGTGTTCAGAAGTTTTGTTTTTGTTTTTTTCGCCTCATACAATAAGAACTTTAATGTGGGAGGAATCTCAGATATTTTTGGAATGACTGGGATGAAAAATGTACTGTGGAATTTTAACTTTTTGCTGTTGGGAGACATAGAATATAAATAAACTAGTTACTGGGACTTTAAATTAATATTTAATTTATAAAATGCTAAGGACTTAAAACATTGTGACCTGTATGTGGGACTTAATGGTAGAAAAAAGCTAGCATGACCTGAATATACATGATCCTCCTAAGAGACCTTGCATATATCACTGAAATGTGAGTTACAAAACTGAAAGTAGTTTGTATAATGGAAGTAATTTATTGAGGAAATAATATCTGAAAATGAGTCCATCAGCATTTTATTTCAACAGTATATTGGTTTTCTGAACAAAAACATTACTGTCACTAATGGCCTGATTTTGTGTTGAGCCATGTTAAAGTTCGATGCTGAAGAATGAGCTTTCAATTTCAGGAGTATCTGTATTTTTAGGAGGCAGCTAACATTTATCAAGGGCCTGCTATGTCCCACTTACTCAGCCAGGTTCTTGCATAGCAGCTCTTTGAGGTTGGTGGTTTCATTCTCGTTGGCAGGCAAGTGGCAGCACCAAGACTCCATTTCAGGTTTTCTGGGCCCTAAAGCCTGTGTTCCGCTGTAGAACTACATTATTAGCGCTTGATCCCTAAGAGGTAGACATATTGGGTTTTTTCTGTTAATAGCATTTAATGC
The DNA here is from genome assembly GCF_003676395.1 of Aethalodelphis obliquidens. Classification (NCBI taxonomy): domain Eukaryota; kingdom Metazoa; phylum Chordata; class Mammalia; order Artiodactyla; family Delphinidae; genus Aethalodelphis; species Aethalodelphis obliquidens. Next base: position 50,182,009 of record NW_020837952.1, read on the forward strand.
TCTTTTTTAAGGAAGAAAAAAAAAACAGTTGAGATGTAATTCATAATATATGACCTAAGGGCTTTCCTGGTGGCGCAGTGGTTGAGAGTCCGCCTGCCGATGCAGGGGACACGGGTTCGTGCCCCGGTCTGGGAAGATCCCACATGCCGCGGAGCAGCTGGGCCCTGTGAGCCATGGCCGCTGAGCCTGCGCGTCCAGAGCCTGAGGTCCGCAACCGGAGAGGCCACAACAGTGAGAGGCCCGCGTACCGCAAAAAACAAACAAACAAACATAATATATGACCTAGCAAGTACACGTCATAAAATCCACTCTTTTAAAGTATATAATTCAGTAGTTTTCAGTATATTCACAAAGTTATGCAGCCATCACCACTGTCTAATTCCATAACATTTTCATCAGTCCAAAACCATGCCATACCCATTAGCAGTCACTCCTCGTTCTCCTGTCCCTCCAGCCCCTGGTAGCTACTCATATGCTTTCTGTCTCTGTGGATTTGCCTATTCTGGACATTTCCTAGAAATGGAATCATATAATACGTGGCCATATGTATCTGGCTTCTGTCACTTAGCATAATGTTTTCAAGGTCCATCCATGTTGCAGCGTCTGTCAGTACCTCATTTTCTATTGCTGAATAATATTCTTTTGTATGGATATACCACATTTTGTGTATCCATTCACCAGTTAATGGACATTTAGTTTGTTTTTGCCTATTATGAATAATGCTGCTGTGAACATTCATGAACAAGTTTTTGCATGGACATATGTTTTCATTTTCTTGGATACATACCTAAGAGTTTAATTGCTAGGTCATGTGGTAGTGTCTCTACCATTTACATTCCCACCAGCAATGTAGGGGGGTTCCAGTTTCTCTTCATCTTGCTAGCGCTTGTCTATCTTTTTCATTATAGAGATCCTGTATGAAGTGGTCTCCCATTTTTTTGATTTTCATTTCCCTAATGACTAATGGTGTTGAGCATCTTTTCACGTGCTCATTGGTCATTTGTATATCTTCTTTAGAGAAATGTCTGTTCAGATCCTTTGCCCATCTTCTGATTGGGTTTGTCTGTTTATTTTTTGGTTGAGAGTGCTTTATGTATTCTAGATACAAGCACTTTATCACATATATGATTTACAAATATTTTCTCCAGTGGGTTGTTTTTTCACTTTCTTGGTAGTCTTATTTGCATCACAAAAGTTTTTCATGCTGATGATATCCAGTTTCTTTCTTTTGTTTTTGCTTTTGGTGTCATATCTAAGACTATTGCCTCACCCATTGTCATGAAGATTTATACCTGGGGTATTTTGGGGTTTTTTTTTTTTTTTTGAGTGCTTTAGAGTTTTAGCTGTTATGTTTAGTAGACCTGTGATCTATTTTGAATCCCTTTTTGTGTATAGTGTGAGGTGGGGCTCTATCTTCATTTTTTTGCTGTAGAATATCCAGTTGACCCTGAGTCATTTGTTGAAGATACTGTTTTTTTCCCCATTGAACTAAGCATAAATACTCTTGGCACCCTTGTCAAAAACCAGTGAACATAAGAACATAAATTTGAGGGTTTAATTCTGGACTTTTCTATTCTGTATGTCTGTCCTATGCCAGTACCACATTGTTACGATTACTGTTGTTTTTCAGTCAGTTTTGAAATCAGGAACTGTGAACTTTTCAACTTGCTCTCCTTTTTTCAAGATTATTTTGACTAGTCTGGGTCCCTTGGATTTCCATATCAATTTTTAAAACCAGCATTCAGTTTTCTGCAAAAGGGTCAGCTGGGATTGTGGTTGAATCTATAAATCAGTCTGTAGTTGGCAATATTTCTGTCTTAATGTTAAGCCTTCCAGTCCGTGAGCATGAAATGACCTTCCATTAATTTAGATACTCTTTAATTTCCTTCAACAATCTTTGTTTTCAGTATATTAAAAATCTTACTTTTGTTAAATTTATTCCTAAGTATTTTATTCTTTTTGATGGTATTGTAAATGGCATTCTTACATGTAATCCTCTTGATTTTTAAAAGATTACCTGATTTGTTTCCTCCCTTTCTCAGAAATGTGCTGGCCAGTGCATCAGCTGATAACACTGTTATTCTGTGGGATATGTCCTTGGGGAAACCAGCAGCCAGCCTTGCCGTACATACAGACAAGGTATGGTGATTTAATGGATAAAAGGGATTCTAAAAAATCTGAGACATATGTTGGCTACAAATAATCCCAAACATTTATATATGGCTTTTTGTGAATTACAAAGTGCTTTGACATGCTATCTCACTGGATCCTTCACAGAGCCCTTCGTGATAGTTATAATTACCCACCTGAGAGATGCAAAAATGGGTGCAGAAAGGTGAAGTGACTAGGAACATTAGTGCTTTGCAGCATTTTTACAGAGGCTCCTAAAAAGGGATGAAGGGGTATCAGTCACCAAATGGGGTTAAAGAATTTAACAGATGTTACTACAGAACCCAGGGATCTAATGTGCTAATGTACATTGTGAAACTTTCGGAACGTGTGGAGTTGCCCAGGAAGTTTGACAGCTCCCATTTTTTCTTCTGATTATAGTTTAGCATGAGGGACATAGGTATACTGCCAAGCACAATTTGGGTAGTGCTGCATTGTGTCTCTTAAGTGTCAGCCTTTATTCAGAAGTATGTTTTGTCCTTTTGATTATGCAGTACATTTACATTTCTTTAAATAGTACTACATTTCAAAGGGAAAAACCTGTAGAAACACTGCCAGATTGAGTCTCACCAAGTATAAGGCAGTTTTACCAAACCAAAACAAACATTGATCTATTCATTTATGTTTCTTCTTTTTAGGTCCAGACTCTCCAGTTTCATCCATTTGAAGCACAGACTCTGATTTCTGGATCATATGATAAGTAAGAAAGCATTTCAGGAATTATTGCTGTCGTTTTTATCCTCTTGAACTAATTCAGAAAGTGTCACTTGATGCTCAGGTAGAATTTATTACTGAGGCTTCTATGTGTTTAAATTTGTAGGACTACTTATTTGTGCTTTCAACTTGATCCTTTCAATCTGCAAGGGAATATGGTTCTGTTATAATGTAGTTCCTAACTAGCAACTACTTTGATTTTTTTAGCGGGTGTATGAGTTAGACATTGCTGTGAAATAAGCCATCCCAAAATTCAGTGACTTAAAACAGTGAACATTTATTTCTTATCACCTGCAGGGTTGAGCTAATCGAGGCTAGATTCAACTGGTAGCTCTGCTAATCTTGGCTTGTTCAGGCTGGGCCCGGAGACCTGGCTCTCCTCCCTCGTGTTTCACATCTTCCTGGGACCAGCGGGCTGGCCCACACGTGTTGCCATAGCAAGGTCAGGAGTACAAGCAGAGACACCAAGGCCTCTTAAGACCTGGGCTCAGACCTAATACACGTCTGTCTTACTCTTGGCCAAAATAGACATCACGTGGAGTGGGAAATGAACTCTGCCTTTAGGGGAGGAACTGTCAGATTACTGACAGAGGGCATGGATGTAGGGAGAGGTGAAGAATTGGGACCACTATGGTCAACCACAGGGGGGGTTTCCAGTCATGTGTGCTTTTTACAGATTGGGTCTGAAGGTAGGAGAGGTAGCTAGTAGAAACAGAAACCAACTTGCAGTCTTTATTTTGATTCCTTACCCTTTTGAAGAGTCCTATATTTACATTTTTTAGTTGGGATTCATGCAAAAATTGCAAAAGTCTATTTATCAGTTCCCCCAACACAGTAGCCTGCTTGTAAATGTGGCTGAGATGTGAGTTATCTGGCTCTGAGCACTACTGGGGAAGGGGAGATTAGAAATTGTCCCATTCTTTTGGAAATAGAGAGGATTCATCTTGGAAGTAGAGGATTCAGTCTGGGGGAGGTCAAGGCCACTGTGACATCCAGAGCTACCAGTGTCTTCAAGTGACAAGACCAGAGTCCACCAATTAGTAAAAATCAACTCTTCTACTTTTAGATGAGTTGATTTTTCTACTTAAAATAGGCTTTAAATAATTGGATCTTGATTTCATGGTGTTGTTTTATTACCATTTCATTAAAAATAAATTAAAACATACAGGAAAATTGAACCCTTAAAACCCTAACTTTGCCTGAACACATCCAGGTCGGTGGCTTTGTATGACTGCCGAAGTCCAGAGGAAAGCCATCGAATGTGGCGATTCAGTGGGCAGATCGAGAGAGTGACTTGGAATCACTTTTCACCTTGTCATTTTTTGGTAAGAGTGTGCATATCACCGTTCGTTTATCAGGTTATTAATGACTTTTTTTCTTTACTTCCATTGTAGAGAGAATCTCTGAAAAGCTTTTTCTGTATTAACAGTGTGAAGTATTTGGGTTTGGGTTTTCTTTAAAAACAAAAATATATTTTTAATAAGAGAACAGTGGATTTGCCACAAAAAGACAGTAAACATGTAAATGATTTTGCTAATTTCCAATCATTCCAAAGTGTCACATTCTATTAGTTGTAATTAGTTGATCATTTTAAAATTACTTTGAAATACTAAGCATGACTAATATTCTTTTTATGTTTTTTAATGGTTAAAGCAGTCCAAAAAAAAATTCCTTTATTTATATATTAGTACTTAAATGGAGCTCCAGTGATGCAAATGCTAGCCTATTTAACTAATATAGCACTTAATATACCACCATCTCCCAGATAGAAAGTTTACGATCATTTTGTAAATACCCTTAATATCTGTAGGATAACAGTTTTCCATGTAGGATCCAAAGATGCCACTGACATTTCAATCCATGGAAAAATAAAATCCCAGCTTTTATCCAGAAGGGAAGATTAATTAGAGAAATTGTGATACATCCATATATTGCCTAATTTTCCTAAAGCAAATACGTAGTGCTTTGTAAATGAGGAAAGGAATTCTTTAAAAAACAGCTTTCTTAAAATATGTGAACAATTTTAATAAGTTTCCCGCACTTGTGGGAACATTTAATCTCCTCTGTGTGGAGTTGCATGCAGTTCCCAGCTGAGCTCCCTTAAGCCAGATTTCATCTTACAGTTACCTGGAGTGAAGTCCCCGTTATATTTGAATGTTGTACTGTACTTTGGCTCTCACAGGCAGGCACACATATTTCCTGAGGTTATTTGCTAACAAATGGTTATCAGTACTAAATTCACAAATATTTAGGGAAATGGAAAGTAATCAGAATGGCTTACCTCTTTCCCTCCAGTCTCAAAGGATGGGATCTCCCTCTTCTGTTTTTATGCCCATCTGCAGCTCCACCTTCAAGACTGCATCAGTTGTCCTTTTTTCCCCTCCCTTTTTCCTGTCCTGGCTATTGCCCTTGGCCTGTATATAGGCTCAAGTTTCTGTCTCCTGTCCTTGACTAGGTCTCTTAATTCCTTCAAAATTTTCTCTTCCTTTCTTCAAAGTGGAACTGTAATCTGCCTTTCAGTCCTTATCTGATTAAATCTCTGCCAAAATACTGACAGCATTGTCACTCCTTTCTTCAGAACCCCTCTTTCCTTGGCTTCTTTAACACTGTCATTCCCTCCTCCCTCTTTGATTCTTACTTCTGTGAGCTCCTCCTCAGCCTCTACCGTAAGTGGCTGTGCTCTCCAGGTCTCTGTCCTCAACACAGTGCTCTTAATTATACACTCCCGGGGTGTATCCCCTCTGTTCTCAATGGATGTAACTTCTGCTTCTGTGCTTCCATATCTCTGCAGTCTGTATCACTACCACAGCTTCATACTCATATCCAACTGCCTAATAGACATGTCAGCTAAATTAGTCCTTGTAAGAACCAACTCGACTTATCCACAAGTAAATTCTTTATGTCCATGTTAATTTGTAATAAGCTCTTCAGGTAAGTCAGGTACATAGCTGATTTTCACAATGATTTATACTGTTTACTCATTGCTAAATTTTATTGTCATGTAATATTACCTTGCCCATCTTTTACTCTTTCCAGGCCAGTACAGATGACGGCTTTGTATATAATTTGGATGCACGTTCAGATAAGCCAATTTTTACACTTAATGCACACAACGATGAAATTTCTGGTGAGCAAGAATACTGTTTCTTTCGTCTCTATTAACCTATGATGAAGTGAATTTATTTCAACATGAGAGTCTCTGAACTTATCTTCCTCTAGGTCTTGATCTAAGTAGTCAAATCAAGGGCTGTCTTGTGACTGCATCAGCGGACAAGTATGTGAAGATCTGGGACATATTAGGAGATAGGCCAAGCCTAGTTCACTCTAGGGACATGAAAATGGTAAGAATATCCCTGGGCATCTTGGTTTTTTTGTTTCTGATCTGTCGTTTGTCTTTCTCTAGGAATCATTGCACTAAAGAATATGGATTTGTTGGGAGGTTAATTTGGGGCTTAGTCAAATTTGTGGAAGTTTTATAACTTAGGACACTTTGGAGAGAAATCAATGACTAGCTGGTTCCTTTTCCAACTCACATGATTAACAGTTGCTGGGAAAAACAAGGATGATGAGGGGGTGCTTTTCAAGGACACAAGTGGAATGGCCACATTTTTTTTTTTGACTTTTTATTTTATATTGGAGTACAGTTGATTAACAATGTTAGTTTCAGGTATACAGTGAAGTGATTCAGTTATACATACACATGTATCTGTTCTTTTTCAAATTCTTTTCCCATTTAGGTTGTTACATAATACTGAGCAGAGTTCCCTGTGCTATACAGTAGGTTCTTGTTGGTTATCCATATTAAATATAGCACTGTGTACATGTCAACCCAAATTCCCTAACTATCCCTCTCCCCCTTTCCCCCCAGGTAACCATAAGTTCCACAATTTTTTAACCTTAAAATCAGGACCATCCCAGGAAATCTTGAACCTTTATAGGGCACCATAGTGGTTGAGGTCAGTTTATCACCTACTTCTTTGTATAACTAGTTCTTACTACACTGATTACTACATAGTAGCAAGAGTTTTAGAAGTAACTGGAATTCAATAATTCATTCATCAAATATTTATTGAGCATATACTGTATGCCAGGCACTAAATTATAAAATTTAAATTGCAGACATAGAACACTGCACACAGCTGTTTAAAATTATATATAAATATAAATATTTGTGGAAAGGCAGGTTACAGAGTTTTTATAGCATCATTCCATGCATATATTTAAATACTTAAGTCTTTGAATGCTTATATTTAAATCTAGAAGACCCTGTCCCAAAACATGAACAGCTGGTTATCTCAGAGTGATTTTTATACTTTTTTGTATTTTCTATGATGCAAATGTTGTAATAGAGTTAAAATTTTTTAATGATTGAATGACATCTGGTATCAGTATCATTATGGGAATATTTAGCAGATTAGATTAATTAGGAGGTCCCTATTAGAATGACAATGGAGATGAGAGACCTGAGTGGTCAGAGCATACACCTGTCCTCCCGGAATGTCCATCATGCTGAACTTGTCCAGCTTTGTATTGTAGAGATAGCCCTTCCAACTTGACTGTGAACTACCTTTGCAAGAGCCTTGAAAGAGATTCTGGTGAGTTGGTTTTGAGTAACCATTCCAATCATAGGTTCTTGTAGACAGGAGTAGGGATCAAGATTAGAGCTTTCTGGAAAGACTGAAATCACTGACTTTGTATTCTCTTCTCAGGGAGTTCTCTTCTGTTCTTCCTGTTGCCCTGATTTACCATTTATTTATGCTTTTGGAGGTCAGAAAGAAGGGCTTCGGGTCTGGGATATAAGCACAATCTCTTCAGGTAAGAATCTTAATTTCCTGCTTTTTCTGGATGAGTTCTATAAGAGCTAAAGTAGTAGAATCTGTGGTTTGAATACATTAAGGAGATAACAAAGATGGATCCAGTGTTCATCCTCTAGTACAGTCTGCTTAGGAAACAGATAAGATCAAATTGTAATTTGGAAATGTTCACAAATAAATTTGTCTTCACACTTTAAATGTAGATAATTTTTAAAGACAAAATTTGAATTTTAAAAACGAAAGATTTTATTGGAAAGCTGGAAGGATATATAGTGTGGTCTCAAAGAATGGCCCTCCTCTTCCCAGTTCCCAGTGTGAATAAGTCTGCCTTTTTTCAACTACTTCCTAGAAAATCCAGCTTTCCTGAAGGGGCCACTCTGTTCCCTTCTATTACTTACTGATTCTTCCCTCCACTGGGGTCCTAAATCCACAAAGTTCTATTCTGATCATGATACAGAGAAAGATGAAGGTAGGAAACAATCAGAAGTACAATAAGGGAAGGATAGAGTCACTGTTATAAGGGCTTGGACATCTGTTATCAAGGTGGATTTGATAAATCCAGGACAAGGCAAAGAAAGTATTAAAAAAAGGAGGACCAATTTAAAACATAGTTAAAACTTCAGAACATTATCTTGGACTTTTGAGCTGGTTACTTACCCATTTATAAAGTGCTAAATATATATTTTTCAAAACAAAATCTCCACCACAGGGTAGATAGAGAACCTCCTTGCTCATGTCTACATTTTAGTCTCTTTTTATATTATAGGGTCTTAGTTTTCTGATCTGGTAGCTTCTTAACCATTTATTTATGTTTTAGTAAATGAAGCATTTGGAAGACGAGAGAGGCTTGTTCTCAGCAATACAAGAAATTCATCTGTTAGTGGCCCTTTTGGGAGCAGGAGCTCAGCAGCACCGATGGAGTCTTAATGAAGAGCATACAGTTTCCTGTTTTATTTACCCTAACTCAGTTTTTTAAAGCTGGCCTAAAGCTGTTCCCTGCTGCAGCCATCAAAATGACTGAAACAAAATTGCCTGACATTCCTCTCTGCAGCTGTGGTGGCAGCACAAACAAACAGGGCTGGTCTTTGTACTAACCTTTCAAGCATGTGGTATATAGGGCTCCACTTGCATTTCTTGAAAGGGATAATAAAAAAGGTTTTTTAAAAATAATTCCTTAAGTATGCCATCTGTCACAGGTAGTCTAGGTTTGTAAAATAAGTAGTACTTCATAGAATTTTAAGAGGAAAATCCTCTAATCTTAAAAGATGGGTAAACCCAGGCCTGGAAAAGTGGTAATTAGGCCAAGATTGCACAGTAGACTATGAGCACAGGCAGGTCCCTCTGGGACTACACTTTCCTGACCAGCTGTTCTCCAATTAGTGCTCATGACTTAGAAATGTTCTTAGTGCTACTCTCTTAAAAGTGGCATATGCCTTTTTTTGTCCATAGCATAGTATTCAGTGTTACCAAACAAAAGAGGCATTACATAATGATAGTCCAACAAGAGGATATAACATTTGTAAATAAATATTTAGGTACCCTTATGTTGGGTGAATAAATAAAGCAAATGGTAAAGAGCTAAAAGGAGAAGTAGCAATACAATTACTAGTAGGAGACTTTAGTACCCTACTTTCACCAATGGGTAGCTCATTCAGACAGAAAATAAGGAAACAGCCTTAAACGACACACTAGACCAGATGGACTCAGACATATATAGAATATTCCACCCAAAGCAAGAGAATACACATTCTTCTCAAGCACACATGGAATATTCTCCAGGATAGATCATATGTTACACCACAAATATGAGTCTCAATAAATTTAAGAAGACTAAAATCATATAAAGCATCTTTTCTAACTACAGTTATGAAACTAGACATAAGTTACAAGAAGAAAATTGGAAAATTTCACAACTATGTGAGGATTAAACAACATCCTGTTGAACAACTAATGTGTCAAAGAAATCAAAAGAACAATGAAAATGGAAATAAAACATACCATAATTTATGGGATGCAGCAAGGGTAGTTCTAAGAGGAAAGTTCTTAGCAATGCCTACCATCAAGAAACAAAGATTTCAAACAAATGACCTCACTTTACACCTTAAGGAACTAGAAAAAGAAGAACAAAGCCCAAAGTTAGTTAGTAGCCAGAAGGAAAAAGATCATGGAAATAAATGGAATAGAGGCTAAAAAGACAATAGAAAAGATGAAACCAAGAGCTACTTTTCAAAAAGATAAAACTGACAAACCTTTTGCTTGACTCAGTAAGGGAAAAAAAAAGAGATGAGGACTTAAAATCAGAACTGAAAGGGGAAATGTTATACCTCAATACCCCAGAAATACAAAGGATCATAAGAGACTACTATGAGCGCTGTACATCAACAAACTGGACAACTACCAAGACTGAATCACGAAGAAATAGAAAATCTGAACACACCAATTACTAGTAAGAATGTTGAGTCAGTAACCAAAACCCTTCCAGTAAAGTCCAGGACCAGATGTCTTCAATGGTGAATTATACCAAAGTTAATACCAATCCTCAAACTCTTCCAAAAAATATAAGTGGAGGGAATACTTCCAAATTCATTTTAGAAGGCCAGCATTACCCTGATACCAAAACCAGACAAGGATGCCCCAAGAAAATTAAAGGCCAATATCCCTGATAAATATAGATGTGAAAATCCACAAAATATCAATATTAGCAAACTGGATTCAACAATACATTAAAAGGATCATACACCATGACTGAGTCAGATTTACCCCAAGGATGCAAGAATGGTTCAACATCTGCAAATCAATATGATACACCACATTAACCAAGGATAAAACTCATAGGATCATCCAATAGATGCAAAAAAAATCACATTTGACAAATTCAGCATCAATTTATGGTAAAAACAAGGTGGGTATAGAGGGAATGTACCTCAACATAATAAAGGACATATATGACAAGCCCACAGCTAACATCATATTCAGTGGTGAAAAGCTGAAAGCTTTTCGTCTAAGATCAGGAACAAGACAAGGATGCCGCCACTCACCACTTTTATTCAACGCAGTATTGGAAGCCCTAGCCAGGGCAATTAGGAAAAATAAAAATCCAAATCAGAAAGCAGTAAAATTGTCACTGTTTGTGGATGACATAATATGTATAGAAAACTCTAAAGACTCTATTAAAAAAATTAGAATTCAGTAAAGTTGCAGGATACAAAATCAATACACAGAAATCTGTTGCATTTCTATACACCAATAACCAACTATCAGAAAAAAGCAATGCCATTTACAATTGCATCAAAAAGAATAAACTACCTAGGAATAAATTTAATGAGGAGGTGAAAGACCTATACATTGCAAACTAAGACACTGATGAGAGAAACTGAAGACACAAATAAGTGGAAAGATATTCAGTGCTTGTGGAGGAGATGAATACTATTGAAATGCAGGAACTAACCAAAGCAATCTGCATCTTCAATGCAACCCCTGTTAAAATTCAAATGGCATTTTCCACAAAAGTTAAATAAATAATCCTGTAATTTGTGGGGAACCACAAAAGATCCTGAATAGCCAAAGAAATCTTGAGAAAGAACAAAGCTAAAAGCATATGCTTCTTGATTTCAAACTATATTACAAAGCTATAGTAATCAAAACAGTATGATACTGGCATTAAAAACAGATACAGATCAATGGAATAAACAGCCTGGAAATAAACCCATGCATATGGTTAATTTACAACACAGGACCAAGAACATACAATGGGAAAAGGGCAGTCTCTCTTCAATAAATGGTGTTGGGAAACGACCACTCTCTCACACCATACACAAAAATTAACTCAAAGTAGATTAAAGACTTGACTAGTAGACCTGAGACCATAAAACTCATAGAAGAAAACATACACAGTAATTTCCTTGACATTGGTCTTAGCAATAATTTTTTTGGATCTGACAAAAAGCAAAGGGAACAAAAGTAAAAAACAAATGGGGCTACATCAAACTAAAAAGCACCCTACACAGCAAAAGAAACCAACAAAATGAAATGAAGAGGCAATCTACAGAATGGGAGCAAATATTTGCAAATTATATATCTGATAAGGGGTTAAGATCCAAAATGTATAAAGAACTCATATAACTCAACAGCAAAAATCACCCAGTTTAAATATGGATAGAGGATATGAAAAGACATTTTTTCCAAAGAAGACATACAGAAGCCACAGGTACATGAAAAGGTAATGAACATTACTAATCATCAGGTAAATGCAAGTCAAAACTACATCAGATGTCACCTCACCTGCTGGAATGGCTATTAATCAAAGACACAAGAAATAATATGTTGGCAAAGATCTGAAAAGAAGGGAACCCTTGTGCACTGTTAGTGGGAGTAAATTGGTGCAGCTACTACGGAAAATGTATGGAGGTTCCTCAAAAAATTAAAAATAGCACTAACATATGATCCAGCAATTCTACTTCTAGGTATTCATTTGAAGGAAATGAAAACACTAAAACAGATACATGAACCACCAGTGTTCACTGCAGCATTACTTAAATAGCTAAGACATGGAAACAACCCAAGTGTCTGTCAATGGATGAATAAAGAAAATGTGGGGACTTACCTGGTGGTGCAGTGGTTAAGAATCCACCTGCCGGGTTTCCCTGGTGGTGCAGTGGTTGAGAGTCTGCCTGCCGATGCAGGGGACGTGGGTTTGTGCCCTGGTCTGGGAGGATCCTGCATGCTGCGGGGCGCCTGGGCCCGTGAGCCATGGCTGCTGGGCCTGCGCGTCCAGAGCCTGTGCTCCGCGATGGGAGAGGCCACAGTGGTGAGAGGCCTGTGTGCCGCAAAAAAAAAAAAAAAAAAAGAATCCACCTGCCAATGCAGGGGACACAGGTTCGATCCCTGGTCCGGGAAGATCCCACATGCAGCGGAGCAACTAAGCCCGTGTGCCACAACTACTAAGCGTGTGCGCTAGAGCCCACACGCCTAGAGCCCGTGCTCTGCAACAAGAGAAGCCACCGCAATGAGAAGCCCGTGCACCACAAGGAAGAGTAGCACCCACTTGCCGCAACTAGAGAAACCCTGTGCACAGCATTGAAGACCCAACAGCAACAAATAAAAATAAATTTTTAAAAATGTGGTACACACACACAATGAGTCATAAAAAAGAAGGAAATCTTGCCACTTGTGACAGCATGGATATACCTTGAGGGCATTATGCTAAGTCAGAGAAAGACAAATATTGAACTGTATGATCTCACTTCTGTGTGGAATCCAAAACAAAATCCCCACTACCACCCAAGCTCATAGCTATAGAGAACAGACTGGTGGTTGCCAGAGGTGGGGAGAGTGGGTGAAATGGGTAAAGGGGGTCAAAAGGTATAAACTTCCAACTATAAAGTTAAGTCCTGGGGATGTAATGTATAGCATGGTGACTATAGTTAATAATACTGAATTATGCATCTGAAAGTTGCTAAGAGTAAATTTTAAAGTTCTCATCACAAAAATTTGTGTGGAGTGATGTTAACTAGATTTATTGTAATCATTTCACAATATATACAAAATCTAATCATTATGTTGTACACCTGAAACTAATGTTATATGTCAGTTATATCTCCGTTTTTTTAAAAAAGGAGAGAATGGGGGCTTCCCTGGTGGCGCAGTGGTTGAGAGTCCGCCTGCCGATGCAGGGGACACAGGTTCGTACCCCGGTCCAGGAGGATCCCACATGCCGCGGAGCGGCTGGGCCGGTGAGCCATGGCCGCTGGGCCTGTGTGTCCGGAGCCTGTGCTCCGCAACGGGAGAGGCCACAACAGTGAGAGGCCCGTGTACCGCAAAAAAAAAAAAAAGAAAAAAAAAAAGGAGAGAATGTAAAACAGTAAAGATGTGCTCCCTCAGACAAAAGACAAAGACAAAATATATCTTAATTGCCTCTGCCATAGCCAAAGTGTATCACTTCTACCAAATGTTCTGTTTCTCCTGACACGACTTCCTCTCCTCCTTTGTGATATGAGTTAAATAACAACAGAAATGCTGTGACTATAGTGAAAGCAAAGTAGTGGCTCATAAATACGGTTTCCTAGAACCCTGTGGTAGGTTAATTGGGAGTACTCTCTGAAACAAGACCTGTAAGGAAAGAGGGATGCAGAATTACGCAAAGGGATAAGTTGAACTGATAGGAACTTTCCACAGATGTCCCATTCGGATCTCTAACCCTAAAGCTGAAATGACCCTCCACAGAAGTCCTAAACTGAGGCACTGTCACTGAGCCTCTACCTGTACACCAACCAGTCGTTTGGTTTAGACTGCGTGCAGGAATGAGCAGGCATTGTCTCCCTGGGCAAGGCAACTGCCATAAGCTGAGAGCCATCTCCAGAGAAAAATTCAGCTGTGAGCAGTCATAGGCCAGCACCTCTGGAAAGAGCTTGTTATTTGTGAAAGGGATTCTGGGTGGTTCATCCCAGCATCCACTACACAGTTCAACATCTATTTCCACAAATGCCAGACTAAGAAATACAGATCATAGAAAATCCCAGGGAACTAAGTCATTGAAATATTGCAGCAACAGCCAGGAGAAAACAAACAGAAAGTTGTACCCAATTTGGGGACTATTTTTTTTCTCGAGGAACATGTGCGGATTACAGAAAGGTAGCTAAAGGCCTGAAAAGCCAAGCATAGATTTTTTTTTTTATTAACAGTGAAGTGCTAGTGGGAAACAACTGGTATTGAGAGGCATCAAGTAGGTAGGTGGAGCTTGAATAACCTCCCAAGGCTTTGAGTTGATCTAGAAGTAATGACTAACCAGAAACTGTCCCTCCCACAAACAGATTGAAGGCCAGTTTTGAATCATCTGAATTATAATTCATTAATGTAATCCAGGATTGCTAATACCCTTACCTGCCTACCAAAATGACAAATCATTTGGAAGATAGAGGAAGACAGCATCATATGCGGCCACACATTTTTATTATAGTTTGATATGTAATAATCAAGGCAAAAAAATAACCAGGTACAGAAGGAAACAAAACATAATTGAAAACTGGAAAAAATTAAAAAAGACAATAGAAACACACAAGAGATCCAAATAAAGGAGTTATTGGAAACAGATTTTGCAATAACTATCTTTAATATGGTCAAGGAAACTTAAAAATGGAGAATCTTGGCCAAAAACTAGAAATTGTATATAAAATATAGAACCTAGAACTGAAAGACATAATAATAGAAATGACAATCTCCATAAATGGCCTTAACAACAGATTAGATGTAACTGAGAAGAGATTCTCTAGAAGTAGAGGAGAAAAAGGAGAAAAATGGGACAGAAGCAATATATGCAAAATTATTGGCTAAAAGTTTTCCAAGAATAATGACACCAAATTAATGATTTATCAAATGACAGATTTGAAAGCACCAGTAACCCCATGCAGAATATACCCCAAAAACCCATATCTAAGCACATTATGGTAAAGTGCTGAAAACTATAGCAAAGGCTAAGGCACAACCATAGTGAGGCAGGGAGAAGAATTTAAAGGAGCAACAACTCACCTTACAGATGAGTTCGTAACAAAAATAATGGAAGCTGGAGGATAACAGAAGTATATAGTCCAGGTACTGAAAGTAAATAGCAGCCATATTTGAATTCTACACCTACAAAATGATTCTTCAAGAACAAAAGTGAAAGTTATTAAAAAACCCAGAGAACTTCCTGTCAGGAGGCCCACACTAGAATAAATGAAGAGGCAAATATTAAAATACACAAAAGATAAATAATTCTGTGACAAAGAGAAATTGAATCTAAATGAAAGTGCCTGGAAAGTATTGGTCAACACGTTTTTATTATAATTTTTGATACGAATAATCAGGGCATAAAAATAATCAGATAAACAAAAAAACATAACTGAAAACAAACAGAAAGTGCTGAAAGAAGACAGTAGCCAAACTTGAATTCTACACGTAGCAAAAATGTCCTTCAAGAACCGTAGGTGTTTCCTGATCACTATAACCTAAAATGGGGGTTGGTGAGTTTTCCAAAAAATAGCCAGATAGTAAACATTCTGGACAGTTAGCTAGCTGCGTGTCACAACACTCAACTCAGTTGTAGCACAAAAGTAGCCATAGACAATACATAAATGGACATTAAAAAGTGAGAGAGATAAAAGGGAGACTGTTCTTTCATTTTCAAATACTGAATGCCTATTCTGTATCTAGTGCCGTTCAGGCATGGGGAGATTCAGTGTGAATAAGAAAAGTCTTTGCTTTCCACCTAATGGGACAATTCTAATTACAGATTTTCTTCCTATTAAAAGTGAATTTTAGCAAGCAGTAAAAATTAGTTTGATTTATGAGACCCAATCCTAACTTGGTAGAATAAAAGAGCTATCAGTTCATGAACATTAATATTTCCTGTTTAATTCATGAATATGACTTCAATCATTTCAGCGTGAATCCTGCAGAATATCACTCCAAGTCAGACACTGGTATAAAGGTACAGCAACTTGGGTTCACCAAAATCTCTCTAGAAAGGACAACAGGCTGAAGGACGGAGTAACTATTTTGGTTTTCTTTGTTTTGATTTGGCTTTTAATTCAGTACCAAAACCAGCCCCAGACTAGTGACAGCTAGAGGCAGACTTCTAATAGGTTTAAACTCAATAGTTAATTTTCTCTCAAATTTTGTATTCTCCTGTAAAGAATAGCTATAAAAAATGCATCTTTCCTGGACTTCTCAGG
Source organism: Aethalodelphis obliquidens (assembly GCF_003676395.1). Lineage (NCBI taxonomy): Eukaryota > Metazoa > Chordata > Mammalia > Artiodactyla > Delphinidae > Aethalodelphis > Aethalodelphis obliquidens. The sequence goes on from NW_020837952.1 coordinate 50,198,414, forward strand.
AAAAGTTAGGTATAAAAAGTAAAGAGGGCTTCCCTGGTGGCGCAGCAGTTAAGAATCCACCTGCCAATGCAGGGGACACAGGTTCGAGCCCTGGTCTGGGAAGATCCCACATGCCGCGCAGCAACTAAGCCCATGCGCCACAACTATGGAGCCTGCGCTCTAGAGCCCGCGAGCCACAACTACTGAGCCCGCATGCCACAACTACTGCACCATGCACCTAAAGCCGGTGCTCCGCAACTAGAGAAGCCACCACAATGAGAAGCCCCTCAAGGAAGAGCAGCCCCCACTCGCCACAACTAGAGAAAGCCCACGTGGAGCAACGACCCAACGCAGCCAAAAAAAAAAAAAAAGAAATTTCACTGTTTTATATAGACATATGGCACTGCCTAAATATATATATAACTCATATTATTATACATATTAATATAAGAATTCATATTTAACACATTTTTGACTGGAGATGTATTACAGCCACAAGCATTAGTTTCTGCAAAAATCCGCCAGTCAATAATTTGTTAATACTTATAAAAATTTTAAATGGTAAAATAAGGGTGACATTCCTATTTCCAACTTGGAAAGTACTAGGTCTGATGAATGCTAGGCAAGGAGGTGCATTCAGAGCCAAGAGAATGTGCCTCTGAAGCTATTCCTGAGAGTAGATCTGGACACCTGGGATCAAAGAACTGGCCTAGGCTTGCAGTTGCTGCCAAAAGCCAGCACAGGCAGTGGGTGAGACATCTGAGCAGACAGGCAACAGAGGCAGTCAAACCCAGGAGACTGGGGAACATGGGGATTCAAATACAAGTCAGGATTGTAGATTTAAAAGGAAGCTCAATTGTGCCATGTGGACTGAGAAAAAAATTCCAATTGTTTCCTACCATAGGGATATACCACTCTTAAGTGTGGATAGATCTGAGCCCAGAGATTAGTGGCCTAGAGAGAGTGCCTATCTGGAAAGGAAAGTGGGAAAACGAGATGTAGCATTATTTTCATCATTGGTGGTTTGTTGGTGATTGGTGTTTTCATTAGGTAGTACGTGGAAATGCTATGGGGTTGATCCTGTCTGTCAAAGTGAAAAATCAATACTAACTTAAAAAAAAACAAAACAACCTAGATATAGGTAGGCTCCAGCTAATTATATATCAGAATTCAAATTCACTGAGACCAATTATTTTAAAAGCAGAATCAACTTATTTTGCTGGGGGGACGCATTACACAGGAGTAATGATCAGGCCTTAACTATTCAGGACAACCCCAACTGTACGTTGTAAAGTTCATTACATCTTAAAGCTCATGTTATAAACATGACATCTTAAAGGTAGTACATACTTTTTTTTCCTGGTCTTTTCAAGACAAGTAAAGTAATAAAACAAAAAAACATAATGTCAGAGCAAACATCCAGAATGTGGGTTCAAAAATAACTCTGTTTCCATTTCTAGCTGTGACAAATTAGTTTGTTATGCTCTTCCACTGAAAACAAGAAAGGCTGAACAGAATGCATGCAACATCTATTTGAAGTCATTGGAGAGTTTCTAAGGCACCCGAGACTTGAGGGGCAAAGATCCTGGGAAAAGAGACCTGTAGAGAAGCAACCTAGGCTGGTTTTCTTCTCAGGCATTTACTAATTTTTATGTTGTATGAGGTGAGAAACTAAAAGGGAAAAAAATGTAGGTGAAAAGTACAGCAGAGCATTCAGCGGTCTCACAATGCTAAAAAAAAACAAAAAACAAAAATTGAACTTAAGGACCTCAAGGAGGGGGGTTTCCAAACACTTCAGGCTCTTATTGTGACCCCTAGACTAGAAGTTGAGGTGAACCAGACACAGAGCCAGCTTTATAAAATCAGAAGCCCAGCCTTGAATAAGATCAGTTCTTGACTGGATTGAGATGTTCCTGCTCTAGTTGTTTGCTAGAGAATATGGTGAATCCTCTCTGGAAGAGGATAATTTCATCCACAGCTTCCAGTTTTTCATGTACAATCTCTAGCATCCCAGCAAAAATTACCAAGCATAGGGACTTCCCTGGCGGTCCAGTGGTTAAGTCTCCGTGCTTCCACTGCAGGGGGCACAGGTTTGATCCCTGGTTGGGGAACTAACATCCCGCATGCCGCTCAGCGTGGCCAAAAAAAAAAGTTAACAAGCATACTAGGAAATAGGACCAAAAGAGAAATGGACCTGAAAGGAATTCACACAATTGACTTCTACTGGACATGGACTTTGAAACAGCCAAGATTGATACATCCAAGAAAAGAGAAAACAAGATTGACTATGTCACCAGAAAACTGAAATCTGTAAAGAATTAAATGAGAATTCTAGAACTGATATATTAAATAGGGAATTTTATGTATGGGATTAATGAAAAATTAGACACAGGTGAGGAAGGATTAGTGAACTTGAGGGTAGGTCAACAGTAAATATCCAGGCTAAGTACAAAGAGAAAAAAGTATTTTTAAAAAATCATAAGATACATATTGGACATGGTACAAAAGTCTAAACTACATGTAATTGGAATCTGAGAATGGAATGAGAGAGAGTGATATTCAAAGAGATTATAGCTGAGAATTTTTCCCGAACTGATGAAAGGCATCAAGCCAATAAGCACTTGCGGAAAAATGCTCAACATCACTGGCCAGAAGGGAAAACACAGTAAGAAACCTCTTCATACCCACTAGAAAGGCTATAATTAAAAATACAAGTGTTGGTGAGGATATGGAGAAGCTGAAACCTTTCTATATAACTAGTAGGAATGTAAAGTGATGCAGCCACTTTGGGAAACAGTTTGGCAGTTTCTTAAAAAGTTAAACATAAATTTACCATGCAAACCTCCTAGGTATATACACAAGAGAAATAAAAATATATCCACACAAAGACTTGTATGCAAATGTTCAGCAGCATTATTCATAATAGCCAAAAAGTGGAAATAATCCAAATGTCTATCAACTGGTGAATGAACAGACAAGATGTGGTATATCCATACAATAGAATTCTGCGATAAACAAGAATGAACTACTGACACATGCTGCAACACGAGTGGGCCTTTAAAACACACTAAATGAAAGAAGCCAGACACAAGGGGTCGACCACATATTGAATGAATTGCATTTACATTATCAGAAAAGGCAAATCTATAGAGTCAGTGGAATAATAATTTCCTGGGACTAGGGGTGAGAATGGGAATGAGTGCAAATGGACACAATGGATCTTTCTGGGGTGATGGAAATATTTTAAAATGGGATTGTGGCAATGGTTGCACACCTCTGAACATACTAGAAACCATTAAATTGTACATTTTAAATGGATGTATTTTATGGTAAGTAAATTACCCTCAATAAAGCTGTTTTGTAAAAAGATAAAATAAAGACATTTTAAGACAGAATGTCTTAAAACTGGGAAAATTCATTATCTTTAGACCTACATTAAACTTAAAAATGAAAAATGATCTCAGATGGGAACATGGAAATACAAGAAAGAATAATGATCAATACAGGTAAATTTAAATAAATATTATTTTGTAAAACAACAATAATAATCTTGTGTAGAATGTAAGATGTCTGTAAAATTAAAATGCCTGACAACAATATAAAAGGCTGGAAAGAGACGAATAGAGTCAGGTATTCTACAATACCAACATTCTTTTAAAAGCAATAAAAGTACTAATTGATATTACACTCTAATAAGTTAAAGATGCATGTTGTAATTTCTAGGCTAACTACTAAGAGAATAAAGAACATACAGAGCCAAAAGGGGGGAGGAGGAATGAATAATAAATACTTGATTAATCCAAAAGGAGAGAAAAAGGAATACAGAATGGAATAAATAGAAAACAAATTGTAAGATGGAAGATTTAAACCCAAATATATCCATAAGTATAATATATATAAATGATCTAAGTAATTAAGGGCAGATTATCCAAATATGTAAAAAAAACGTAACTGTATGCCGCTTACAAGAGCCACACTTAAACATAAGGATACAGAAAAGTCAAAAGTCCTCAAAGAGTGGAAAAATACACACTATGCAAATATCAAGATTAATGTGATGCAGCTATTTTAATATCAAAATAGACTTCAAAGAAAGACATTATAAAAGCAGTGTCCTTTTTACAATGATAAAAGGATCAATCCAACACAAAAATACATTTCTAAATTTTTAAACATCCAGAAACATAGCTCCAAAATACATAAAGCAAAAAGGACGACTAAAAGGAGAAACAGACAAATCTACAATCAGACTGAAGATGTTTAATATACCTTTCTCAGTAACTGATACAACAAGCAGACAAAAAATTCAGTATGAGGCCTAGTTGACATGATTATCGAGCTGACTTGTTATTCATAGAACACTGTACCCAAGAAAAGCCGAACATACATTCTTTTCATATGGAACATTTTCCAAAATTGACCATATGCAGGGCCCTGAAGCAAGGTTCAACAAATTTTAAAGAACTGAAATTATTCAGTGTGTTCTCTGATCATCATGGAATTAAGCTAGAAATCAATTAGAAAAGATCAACTAGAAAATTCCTGAAAATTTGGAAATTAAGCCATTCATTTATAAATGATCCATGGGTCAAAGGAGAAAGCACAACAGAAATTACAAAGTATTTTTAACAATGAAAAACAATGAAAGTCTAACATAAAAAAATAGGATGTAACTAAGCTATATTGAGAAGATGATTTATAGCCTTAAAAGCATATTAGAAAAGAAATAAAATCAGTTATTCAAGCAGCCATCTTAAGAAGAAAAAGAATAGCAATTTAAACCTGAAAATGTGGACAGAAGGAAGTAAGAGTAGAAAGTAATGTCACAGAGACAGACATACAATACAGAAAATCATCAAAGCAAAAAACTGGTTCTTTAAAATACTAAGAAAGCTGATAAACCCAGGAGCAATACTGATAACAAAAGACACACACAAGTTATCAACACCAGGAACAAAAAAGGGGACATTGTTACAGATCCTAGAGACAAATAATTAATAAGATATGAACTTTATGTGACTAAATTTACACATTTAAGATGGAAAACTTCCTAGAAAAACAACTTACCAGAACTGATACAAGAAAAAATAGAAAATATGAATACTGAAACACATTTAATATTCATATCAAACTGCCTGATAGACACATAAGCTACGTCAGAGAACCATGGAGTTATCCCTGATTGCCCTGAAAGAATATCTTCCCTCTTGTAGCCGTAAGGCTGACACAGGGATAAACCAGAAGCAGTCTGATCCTGCAGGTTACTGACTTACAACACAGGTTGAATTCATAGCTTCAGCAGATTTCTTAAGTGAAAATTACAGTATTTGGGGGTAAAAGTGCAAAACTGAAAAGTAGAATGGTAATATTTGAGAGGATTCTAATAACTCCAATCACCCCCAAACCCCAAAGATTTCCCTAGTCAACAGAAACAGCTCCTCCTCCACTATCTAATGAGAATGGCTTTGACTTTCTTGAATACCCTGTAATGACCACACCAAAATAAAATTCCAATTCCCCTCATTTACCAGTCCTACTACCTCCTACTGCCTCTAACCTATGACTAAGACAAACCCTCAAATTCTGTATAATTCCAAAGACAAACCTTGTAAAAGAAAGCTTATATATTAACAGAATTACAAGAATTTCGTAACTCTTGATGAATATGTGTCCAAAGGATTCTGAGGATGCTGGACCGGGAAGGAGAAACATAATTTAGATGAAACTGAATTTATTGTTTTGGGCACATTTCAATTCAAGTGGTCACAGGTGATGATCTAACTCATGTTCCAACCATGGGGGCCAGGTACAATTTTGTACCCCATCCTCTAACAGTAGCTGGATCCTCAGTGCCTTGAAACCCAGTGAGGTCAGACAACTAATGCAATCCCATTTCCTTGTGGATCTATTTCCTGTAATATTTCTGGATACCAATTACTTGATCAGCATTCTTATTTTCAGAAAACAGAATCCCCTCAAGCTAGTTTAAGCAAAAAGAATTTATTATGCAGTATAGATAGCTCATAGAATCACTGAAAAGGTTTCAAATGGAGTCCAGGCTGAATTCTAGGAATGACTCCCAATCCCATACCACAGAAGTGAGCTTGCAAGGTACAGTGCTGCTTCTACAATCAGGAAGCGACCTGCCACACCAGAAGGCCTCCATCCACACAGCCACCAGCTCCAAAACCACATCAGCCTCGGTAAGATCCAAGCCTGCATATTAAATAGACGCCTCAGGCCCTGCTTCTGTCCCCACATAACTCACTTCCGAATCAAAGTCTCACACAAGTGCATCTGATCAGAGAAACTGTGGTTTTGTTTGGAATCTTAGCTCTAAAGGAGTCTGGGAAGCAGGCATCCTTTTTCATAACAACGTATTGCTCAGTATGAATGTGCCATAATTTATTCAACATTTCCTTTCTGGAAGACACTTAGGCTTCTTCTGTCTCTGCTGTTAAAAACTCTGATGTATACCTTCATCCTAACTACACCCCTGTAAGAAAGGACTATGATCCTGAATATATCTTTTTTTTTTTTTGCATGTGTGTATGCTTCTGGGCTTGAGATTGAATTTCCTGGTCATAAGCCATTGTTTTTTCATCTCCCTCCCCTACACTTTATCTCCCTCCTCTACCCCCCTTAAAGTCTAACATGTTCCTTTCCCAAAGAGAACAAATATATACTGAATGAATGGGTCAACCTGCTTTTCTTTGGCCTCAAAATACTACTTGCATTTGGGAATTTCAGATGCAAAATAGCCTGGCTCACTTTTTTTTTGCTACAGCATATCTGGGTCAGGCATCTTGAAAAAGTCCCTAACAGAATATTGTGTCATCTCCCACGCTTTTGACTAATTCATTTTTCATAGCTGAGTGCCAGTTGTCTGTAACCAATTAAGAGCAATGGCCCATAATGGTGCTCTCTGCTTATAAAAATGCATTTCACAACCCCAGCACAAATATGCAACTAGTAGAGGTAGCAGTGTGATGCACCCTGAAATGAGGTGTCAGAACAGCAGCATGTGGAGTCACATGGAAGAGAACCCTGGAGGAGAAATATTTACATACATTTTAAAATGTACTTTTTAAAAAGTGCTCCCAGGCAGTGAAGTACTGAATATGAAATGTGGAACATCTTTATTTTTCTGAACTTCATTTTCAATAACCATAAAATGGGGGTAAAATCTACTTTTATAATGCTCTACGAGGATTAAACAAATGTTAAACTAAAATATACTACTGCTGTTACAAACGATATCTGCAAATAAATGTGTCACAGATGTCCTAGAACATGTTAGCTAAGAAGGGCTGGAAGCTGTCTACTGACCAGTGATAGATCAGTCAAGAAGTAAATTTTCCCAAAGTTAGTACCCTTCTCCCTAAGTGATTTTCTCTCCTCATTCTGGCCATTAACAGATCTTGATGTTTGTCCTACCCCAGAGCCCAGCTCTAGCCTGTGCCTCAGCAAGTAGGCGGCAGCACGAAGCGGGTGAGGGTGGAGAGGGCTGCTGCAGCAGAGGAGAAGACAAAAACCAAAGCGTGCTTTCCACGAGCTCCCTAACTCGTGTATATAAATATGCTTTGTCTAAATAGAATCATTTAAATGTTCTGTGTGACTGCCTTTAAAGACTTGTAGCCTGCCTATATGCCACGGTGAGATCCCAATTTTAGCCAGGCCACTACTGAAGAATCAATAAAGCTTGGTGGGCTAGGCGCAGACTGCACTTAACAGCCACGTAACTGTGTGTCAATTACTTAACCTCTCTTGCACCTCTGTTTCTTCTTTATATTAGGGATCACCACAAGTCTACTGTGCAGGTTAAATGTGTTATTTAGAAAACATTTAGAACAATGCCTGCCACAAGGAAACACTACCAATGCAATTAAAAATAATCAAAAAGCAGCTATTGATTTGGTAAACTAGTCATTCTAAAATTTTTAGCCCTGGGACTTCCCTGGTGGTCCAGTGGTTAAGAATTCCGCCTTCCTTGGGGACTTCCCTGGCGGTCCAGTGATTAAGACTTTGCTTTCCAATGCAGGGGACGTGGGTTTGATCCCTGGTCGGGGAACTAAAATCCCACATGCTGCGGGGCAACTAAGCCTGCATGCTCCAGAGCCCGCGCGTCACAACCAGAAAGAAGCCTGCATGCCACAACGAAAATCCTGCACGTCCGCAACTAAGACCCAATGCAACCAGATAAATATTTTTAAAAATAAATAAATAAAAACAAAAATTTTAGCCCTGTTATCTCAAATGTATTGCCCCAGCCTTATTTTACTACACCACAGATCCAGGGTTGTTTTATCCACTTTTCCTTACTATTCTTCTCTTAGTATTACATTTTCACTCCTGCTCCTAGATTTTACTACTTCTTGTACCTGTAACACTTGCCATGGTCTGGCTTGCCTTGGGTATAGGTGTCTGCATCTGCATCTTGTGGGGTCTCCAACGTTTAAGACTCCTGTGGACTACTTCAGGATCACCTGGGGAGCCCAGGAGGCTCATCAGTAGGCCTGGGGCTGACCTGGAGATGTGACTTTTCTCATTTCCTCAGGTGATCCAGCTGTGCATTCAGATCTCTGCAAAATTTTGAGTTTCCAGAAGACAAGGGCATAAGTTCTAACCATTTTTCTGTTCCTTTACAATGCCTTAATTTGTGCCAGCACTCAATAAGTGTTTTGGGGTTTTTTTGGTTTTGTTTTTTGTTTTTGCCAATATATGGTTTTTGAAAGAAAGTTGTCCTTATCTGAGGATGACATAGGCCTGGGGGCTTCATGACTGTCAAGTGTGTATATGCAAGAAAAGCAAAGGAACAAACACATAGCTGAGGAGCAATTCTATCCTTTCAGCAGTCCAGAAATCTGCCAGTGGCAAAACCACTACAGATTGTTACTGCCATTATGTTGCTCACGATTTGTAAAACTGAGGTTGAACTGTAATCACTACTCTGGAAGCTGCTCCTCTATGAAGCAACCACCATAAAGATGGTCTATTCGGTTGGACAGTATTTAGTTTGCCAGGGCTGTCACAACAAAGTACCACAGACAGGGGGCGGGGGGGAGGGTGCTTAAACAAGAGAAATTAATTTTCTCACAGTTCTGGAGGCCAGAAGTCCGAGGTCAAGGGGTCAGCAGAGTTGTTTCTTCCGAGGCCTCTCTCCTTGGCTTGCACATAGCAATCTTCTTCCTGCGTCTTCACGTGATCTTCCTCCTGGGTCTCTGTTCAAATTTCCTCTTCTATAAGGAGACCAGTCATACAGGATTAAGGTATGCCCTAAGGACCTCATTTTAGCTTAATCACTCCTTTGAAGACCTTATCTCCAAATACACTCACATTCTGAGGTACTGGGGTTAGAATTTCAATACATGAATTTTGAAGGAACACAATTCTGCCCAAAACAGATGATATCATTTATATACCTGAAGTTGTTTTTGAGTGTTTGACTCTAAGATGCAGCTTGGTGATCAGGTAATACAAGTTTACATACTTAATAAGGGGCTGATAGCTCTGGCAACGTTTATGTTCCTCAAGACACACCAGCAAGTGTGAATATAGGTCAATAGGCTGAAAAGGCTGAAGCAGACTAGATCCTGTCACCTCTTTGCCCTCTGACGTACGGAGGAACTCAGCACACATGCAAGATTGAAACTCGCCTTTTAAGGAAGGAAACAGCAAACATGCATATACTGATCCACAAGAAGACTGCAAACTAAATAGTTTCTAGGCTTTGGCCTTGAAAACTCAAGTCACATCAGTTTTACTTGTCTCACTAAAATCTAGGACTTCTTGGGTCATGAATAGCCATATTTTAAGGATAGAAATCTGTGCTAGGATAACCTAAAACTAAAGAATATTAGCCAGTGCTCACTGTATGTTGAGCACTGTGCCAGCCCTTTACATGAATTAACATCAAACAATACTATGAAATGGGAACTCTTATTAGTAGTCTCTGCTTACAGTTAAGTAAAAAGAGGCACAGAGAGGTTACATAACTTGACTAAGCTTCCAAACCATCGTGCAGCAAAACCCAGATTGGAGAACGTTCAGCAGGGCTACAGAGCCCACACTCATAATATCCTGCCTCTGAATGTGACCATTTACCCAACAGCAGACTGATCCCAGCAGCAGCAACAGATGAGGGCACCTGCAATGGGCAAGGAAGGCTCAGAGTTAAATCTTGTCAAAGGGGCAGCTACTAATTTACTCATCTTGTGAGAATGACTTATAATGTGTCACTTAAGTCTAAGAGGTAAAAAAAAAAAAATGGAAGACACAGTTGTAAAGCAAGCAACAACAGCTACATTTTCACCTCAACTATTTCCCAGAATTCCTCTTTTACTGTTTTACATAAGGTTTATCTATCTTGGGCAGCACTTCAACTAGCACCTGGAAATGAAGAAATTTAACCCAGCGTGAGCCAGAGTTAAAGGGAGAAAGGTGCTTGTAGTTCTAGCACCGATGGTTTCCTGGGGACAGGAGTCGCTGCCACCAGGATGCCTTTACCAGCTCAAAAGGCTGAGATCTGAGTTGCCTCAGTCCCACCAGAGCTCCCTGATGAAGCCTTCATGGCCCAGTGTTGACAGCCACCTCTAACCACCATACCTCACCAACTCCCTCAACTGTAGACCTGTAGTTCTCCAAGGAGACAGCAAAGTAAAGGCACCACCTTAGGAAGGAAGAGGGCAGGGATGAGAGCTGGAAACACAGGGAGCATAGTTTATTTAAGCACTGTTATGCAGAAGCATGCGAAAATATAATTTCAAAGCTACAGTACTTAGGAAATACTTTCTCCACTTCTGACCTTAAGAAAAACTCAAGTTGTACCTCATTTTCCCTAAAAATACTCATTCCTCTCCGTCTACAAAATGAGATTACAAGAGGAATCGTATTTTTTAAAAAGTTTTTATTTTAATCCTTCCTAGAGGAATACAGATTTGAATGAAATACATTCATTCCATAAATACATTAGCAGCAAAACCTTCCCACCAAGGTTCTCTCTACTCCAGCCCAGAGGTCGCGCCTTAGAGCAGGAGAGCATGTTCCATCAACCGTCAACTTCAAGATGTGTTTGCTTCTTGCTGAAAGCAGGAGATGCATGAGAGACAAGGTGAAAAGATCAGATGGGTAGATAATTAAGCTGGGACCCTGAAAACACACCCACGTGGTGACCATTTAACCTTCTGCACTTCCCAAATCCTTTGGCATCCACCATGCTTAACTGATGAGGTCCTTCATTGTAGACAACTGGGAAGGCCTAATCTTGCAAATGCACCAATATCTCATCTGTCATTCTGAGTTGGCAACATTTTAATGGTGTCTTGATCCTTTTCATAGGGTAAGCCAGATAGGAAGGATCATTCCCTCCTTCCTTCCCTGGGCCAAGGTACCACTTTGCCAGCTGGGTCCACATGTCCTTGTTATCAGGAGACGATGCAGCAGGCATTACTTGGCTTGCTACACCCCCAGATCCCCTTTGTCTGGGTGCTGGAGGCTTCACTGGAGACAGAGACATGTCTAAACCTACAAAGACCTCTAAGGAACAACCACCAGATCTCTTACCCCAGCTTCAATCAAAGCTAGCTTCTTGGACAGTGGCCCAGGCATCTCTCCTTTTCTTCTCTCCATCAGTGCCTACTGCCTGGCTGCTCCCTTTTTTATCTGTCCTCTAGGTACCTGCTGAAATTTTGGGAAGCAAGACCTACCCTAAACTCCCAAGCAGCCAGGAGAGATTAAGGTAGGTGGTGCTTTAAACTTGTTAGCTGCAGTCAAGAGTAACAAGCTTACGTTGTTATATTCCAATCCATTCTGGGAAGTCACAAGTCTGCATAAAACAAAACACCAGAACCATAATCAGGACGACTGTAAGGCAGGGACCAAGTTTAGAGTGCTACCAAATCAGTGGCTTGGGAGAAAAATGGAATAATGAAAGAATTTAAAATAAATCTGATTTGTTTGGGCAGAGAGCAGCTCTGACTCAGGCATAAATGTATCACCCAATTATGTAAATAAAAAATAGATCTCAGGGCTTCCCTGGTGGCGCAATGGTTGAGAGTCCGCCTGCCGATGCAGGGGACACGGGTTTGTGCCCTGGTCCGGGAAGATCCCACATGCCGCGGAGCAGCTAGGCCCATGAGCCATGGCCCCTGAGCCTGCGCATCCGGAACCTGTGCTCCGCAATGGGAGAGGCCACAACAGTGAGAGGCCCGTATACAGCAAAAAAAAAAAAAAAAAAAAAAAAAAGATCTCAAAAGTTGACACTTTCCTCCCCATACGCTACTTAAAAATAGGATACATGCTCTTTTTTCAATCTTTCTTAAAGTGTTTTCATTAGGATACTCTTCTATAAGTGCTTTATCCGTTCCCATTTAGTCTGTTTTGACTGTTGGCTGGAAGGAAATCAGAAATTATTTTATATAAAAAGCACGGTAGTGGATAACTGGTCATGTGTGTTTTTCCCTTTTGTATTTTCCATCCGAAACAGCTGGCTCCTTTTCCTTTCATTTATGTGTAGACAGAGCCTCGTCCGCGGGATACACAGCACTGCTAACCCGGCAGCCTTCTGCCCCCACAGGGTCCGCGAGCTCCTCCTCCTCCGAGTCGTCTTCCTCCTCCTCCTCCTGCGCTGATGAACTGGACGTGGGCCCTTTGCAGGTTTTCAGGTGTCGGGTGAGATGATATTTGGTTAGATAAGCCTTTGTACACTTTTCACAGACATAATCCCGTTTTCCTTCATGTGAATTGAGATGTTTCTTTAAGTGATTTGTTCTCAAGAACAGCTTATCACACTTGGGGCACTTGATCTGGCGTTCTCTAAGAGGAACACAAGAAAAAAACATTTGATTTGGGGTTACAAATGACAACTGAGGCACACGCTTATTCTGCACAACCTCAGACCTTTGTCAGAGAAGCTCTACCCAAGTAGAATCAAACTTTTTTTTTTTTTTAACAGGAGATGTATCATATAGAAGAGTCATAAAACATTTGTAGTTTAAACACCATAGACTGATTCTGCTTGTTTTAGAACTCTATGTAAATGGGATCGTACTGTATGTATCTCTCTTGTGTTTTGCTTCTTTCACTCAGTATGATGTTTCTGAATTTCAATCAAGTTGCTGTATCAGTAGTTTGCTCCCTTCCATGGCTGTAAGCTACTTACAAATATACCACAACTTATCTGTGGCACTGGCTCTGTCTGTTGTTAATGGGTATTCTGGTGCTTTCCAGTTCTTTATCACCACAGGCAAGACTGCTATGAACATTTCTACACTGCTGTGTGGATTTGCATACGCATCAGTTCCTCTAGGGCAGGGGTCCACGGCCTGTTCGGAACCGGGCCGCACAGCAGAGGTGAGCAAGAGAAGTTTCATCGGCCGCTCCCCATGGCTCGCATTACCGCCTGAACCATCTCCGTCCCCCATCCGTGGGAAAACCGTCTTCCATGAAACCTGTCCCTGGTGCCGAAAAGGTTGGGGACCGCTGCTCTATGGCATATACTCAGGAGAGGCATAGCTGGATCAAAGGATATGTACATCTTCAATTTTACTAGATAATGCTACGCTGTTTTCCAACATGGCTGTATTGATATACACATCCATCAACAGCCATTTGAGTTCCCGTTGCCCCACATTCTTACCAACTGGAAAACTCAAATTTGAAAACATTTGCCAATTGACCAATACACAATGGTATCTAACTATGGTGTTACGGTAGCCCCTACAACAAAAAATTATCCAGCTAAAGATGTCAGTAGTGTCAAGGGTGGAGTAAACTTGGCCTAGACATTTAGAGCTGAAAAGAAACTTAGGGATCACACAGAGCAGGAATTTTTTAACTCTTTTTTTGAGCAGCTGAACCCTACGTCTTAATGAAAGTCCAATATGTGAAGCAAATAAAAGGGGGTTAAAATCCTTGATGGAGTGTGAGGGTGCAGCGGAAAGTTCTGAAGCCTGGTTTCCTTAGCATTTCTACCACCTTCTCCCAGTAGGACGTGGCAGAGAAGAATTCTGTGGAGCTACAGGACAGGGAAAACTCAGTCCCTGCCTTCATGGAGCTTACATTCTAGTGGAGGACTCACACCATAAACAAATTAAAAATATATAATGTGATATCAGATAGTAATAAATACTATTAAAAAAAATGAAGCCAGGTAAGAGTGACAGAGTCCTGTTTTAGATGAGATAATCAAGGAAGGCCATTCTGAGGAATGACAAACTTAAGCAGAAACCTGAATGAAGTGAGGGAGGAAGACAGGGAGATATCCAGAGGGAGAAGTTTCTAGGCAGAGGCAGAACAGTGCGAAGGCCCTGAGACTGTGTTCAGTATGCTGAAGTAGTAGCAAGGGGAGGCCCAATGTGGGTAAAATAGAACAGTATGAGAAAAGCAATAAAAGATGGAGTGGGACACGTAATCAAGTACCACTACCACATCATGAAGGGACTTCTAGTCAATGAAGAATCACGACTGGAGATGTGCACAATCTGACTTATGTTTTAAATATATCACTCTGGCCACTGTGGACGAATACAGCGTGTGTGTGGCACCTGTGTGTATATCTGTGTTGGGGAATGGATGAGGAGAGAGAAGAGCAGCAGGGAAGTCAGCTGCGACACTACTGAAGTTGTCCATAAAAAAGATGCTGGTGGTCTCAACCAGGCAAGAGCTGAATGAAGGAAAGAATGGAAGACTGAGTTGAGGATGACTCCAAGGTGTTTGGCTTGAGCCACTGGGATGAATGGTGGTATCATTTTCTGAGCCGGTGAACACTGGGGAAAATCAAGTTTGTTGGGTTAATACGAAGAGTTGAGGTTTGGACTTATCAGGTTTGAGCTGCCTAGCGGACATCCAGAACTCAGAGATGCTGAGTGAATGGTTAGTTATATAAGGCTGGGGATAAAGATCACAAAGCCACGGGACTAAGGTAACGACCTAGAGAATAAGCGCCCCACTCGTACTCTCAAGTTCCTTTCTTAGAGGAAGGGCAAAGTCCCATGCCTTATACTCCCAGGGGAACACTGGGAGAGGAACAACTCCTACATTTGACTTTAGGGGCTATAGTTCAGATAAACAGAAAGAATTCCAATACGAACATATGCATTTTGAAATGCCTAAAAGTAAAGATACAAACAACTGAAAATTTTACCAATTATCTCTATAGGAAGTCTCATTCAAAAATATTGGTTGGGGGGGCTTCCCTGGTGGCGCAGTGGTTGAGAGTCCACCTGCCGATGCAGGGGACACGGGTTCGTGCCCCGGTCCAGGAGGATTCCACATGCCGCGGAGCAGCTGGGCCCGTGAGCCGTGGCCGCTGAGCCTGTGCATCCGGAGCCTGTGCTCCACAACGGGAGAGGCCACAACAGTGAGAGGCCCGCGTACGGCAAAAAAAAAAAAAAAAAAAAAATTGGTTGGGGAATTCTCCAGCATTCCAGTGGTTAGGACATTCACTGCTGAGGGCCTGGGTTCAATCCCTGGTTGGGGAACTAAGATCCTGCAAGACGTGTGGTGCAGCCAAAATGTGTGTATGTGTGTGTGTGGGGGGGTGTGTGTGTGTGGGGGGGTGTGTGTGTGTAGGGTGAATGGTGCTTCTTTTATGAATGACTTATACTAGCATAAAGTCTTGACAGTCCTAAAACAACTTTTATACCATGGGAGTTTGGCAGAGGCTTATTATATTTTGTCATCATGAGAAAGTGTCCAGATCCACATTTAAGAAAACTGCTTTCACTGGTCAACATCTGATAAAGCCAACTTCCACCCCAAAAGGAGATAAGCAGTTATGACTAATCTCAAAATAATTTCTATTTCATTATGCTGTGAAATGGCTACCATAAAAGCAAGTGCAAATTTACACATCACTTGAAAGAATAGAAAGTTAAGGTCAAGGAAGATAATAACTCCTCTTTATGTGTGGTTTTCAAGAAGTAACAATATAGCCACTTGCCAGAGATACTGTGAAACAAGTCTTTCATTTGGATCAACTGAGTAGCACTCAACACTGACTGGACATTAGACTCACTTGGGGAGCTTTTTAAAAATACCAAGGCCAGGGCTCTACCCCTGACCAACTAAATTAGAATCCCTGGAGCTGGGGCCCTGGCACCAATCACTGTTTTTCACATTTCCCAGCTGATTATCATGAGCAGTGTTATCGGTTGGATATTTGTCATCCCCCCACCCCCACTCCTAAATTGGTATGTTGAAGCTGTAAGTCATAATGTGATGGTATTTGGAGGTGGGGGCCTGTGGGAGGTAATCAGGTTTAGATGAGGTCATAAGGATGGGACCCCCATGATGGGATTAGTGCCCTTATAAGAAGAGGAAGAGAGACCAGAGCTTGCTCGCTCTCTCCACCATGTGAGGACACAAGAAGGCAGCCATGCGCAAGCCAGGAAGAAGGCCCTCATCAAAACCCAACCATGCTGGCACCCTGATCTCGACTTCCAGCCTCCAGAAGTTTAAGAATATAAATTTCTTTTGTTTAAGCCACCACCCAGTCTATGGTATTTTGTTAATGGCAGCTCAAGCTGACTAATATAAGCAGCTAGACTAAATGATCCCAGAGATCTCTTTCAGCCCTAATTATGTACAAGCATATCTAATATTTGATAATTAGTGTGTCAAATTTCTAAAATTTCATACTAAGAATGAAACCACTTAATGAAGACTTTGTTTTATAAGGTCACTTTGAGAGTTTGGAATGTAGATCCAGACTCCTTGGATGTTTTAGTGTTTCAGGTTGCACTGTGGCTATGAATCAAAGAGCTGGTATAAAAGCAAAATATTTATCTAAAACCCGTAATAAGAATATAAAGTTTCCATTTTTTATGGATTTCTAAATAATAATTCAAGCTAATGTTTTCTCCCTCTTCTAACACTTGCTAAAAGCTCAGGACCACAAAATCTGTTCTCTTTTCTCTACTACTACTGTAACTAACACAGGCTGGGCAATTAATTACACTTGGATCCATGCAATAAAATCCTAATAGGTCTCCCAATACTTGGCCTTCTCCTCCTTCAATCACCCTTTCCTGCTGCCAGAGTAACCTTTATAAAATGAACATCTCAAAAAAAAAAAAAGAACATTTCACCATGACATTCTTTCCCTTAAAATCCTTCAATGCCTGTGCAAGAATGTGAATACACGTAACATTACTAACTATATACTTAAAAATGGTTAAGACAGTAAAATTTGTGTTTTATGCCATAATTAAAATACACACATGCAGGCACACACACGAAGCACAGAATAGTTCCTGGTACATAGGTAGGAAAAATGCTTTGGTGACTCTCCATTATTTCCAGAATGAAATTTAATTTTTTTAGTTGGATAAAAGGCTCTTCATGATTTGTCTGCTGCCTCTCTCTCTCTCGCTCTCATATACACCCAATGCTCTAACTATAAAGAACCACTAGCGGGACCTCCTTGGTGGTCCGGTGGTTACGACTCTGTGCTTCCACTGCAGGAGCACAGGTTCGATCCCTGGTCAGGGAACTAAGATCCTGCATGCCACACGTGCAGCCAAAAAAAAAAAAAAAAAAGAAAAGAAAAGAACCACTCGCATTTCACAGTCCTTTTCGCATACTCCATTTCATCTGTCTAGAACAGTATTCTCATCCCTTACCCTTCACTGTCTCCCTGAATAACTCTAATTTATCTCCTTTAATGCTTGCTCAAACTACCAGGACACTTTCCCAGGACACTGCAGGCTGGGCTGGATCCTCCTCTCTGGTCTCTCAGGACCCAGCGCTTACCCTGACATCTGCAACACAGTATAGCAATTACTCTTCTGTCTCTTAATGCTCTCCAAGCTCTTTAAATCCAAGGACCATCTCATCTTTGTATTTTTACCACTTAGCACAGTGCTGGACATCAAGGAGGTACTTAGAAATTTGTTAATGAAATGATGTTTTGAAAATATGAAAAAAAAGGAAATACAGAGAGTAGAGGTGAAAAATAAGAAAAACAAACAAGTGAAATCTTCCAGGATAAACCAAAACGTTAGTTTTCCAACCTCTGCTTGGCTACGTGGAACACAGGAGGCACCAACGGGTGCCAAGGCAGGAGACAGGTGACAAGCCTCGTTCCCCGCCCGAGGGGTGTTGGGCTGCGGGCGACTCACTGTGTGTGGATGAGCACGTGCTGCTTGAGGTCCTGCCTCCGCATGAACAGCTTGTCACAGTAATCACACTTGAGGTTCTTCTCGCCCGTGTGGATAACCATGTGGGATTCCAGGTGAGCCTTCTGGGTGAAAGACTTGTCACACAAAGTGCACCTGTAGTTCTTCTGACCTGCACATCAACCCGAATTACCATACCATGAATAAAACTGCCACGAGCATTCTCAGGATGAAGAGGCACACTGTATGGGTATGTAGCAGAGGCAGTAATAAAACAGAACTGACTGTAAACTGGAACTTCACTTTCTGGGACTGTCTACCCAGAGCCACTCAGAGCCACTGAATTTATATTCTGCAACTAAAGCTAGTGAAGCTAACAAATCTGACCTCCTAGGACTGCTTACACACACACACACACACACACACACACACACAGACACACACACACAGACACACACACACACACTTTTTAATGTTTATAGCTAACACATGATATAAACTCTGGAAAAAAAATCACTTATAACCCCAGTGCCCAACTTAATTCAATTATTTGTTTTAAAAAACTCATGAAATCTAGTACTTGCCTATAAGCAAACATATTTTTACAACCTACATTTTAGTATTCTTTTTTAAAACATTTAATATGACCTTATAAACCAGGGATGAAATAAAATCCTTTTAAGAATGCAGAAATAGGGACTTCCCTGGTGGCTCAGTGGTTAAGAATCCGCCTGCCAATGCAGGGGACACAGGTTCAAGCCCTGGCCCAGGAAGATCCCACATGCCGCAGAGCAATGAAGTCCGTGCACCACAACTACTGAGCCTGCACTCTAGAGTCCGCGAGCCACAACTACTGAGCCCACGCACCGCAACTACTGAAGCCTGTGCACCTAGAGCCCATGCTCCGCAAACAAGAGAAGCCACCGCACAGCAACCAAGAGTAGCCCCCACTCGCGCCGCAACTAAAGAAAAGCCCACACGCAGCAACGACCCAACACAGCCAAAAATAAATAAATAAATAAATAAATTTACATTAAAAAAAAAAGAAATAAAGTTACTCTAAGTCAGGGGTCAGCAAACCTTTTCTTACAGGTCAGTCAGAATCTTAAGCTCTGTGAGCCATATGGTCTCTGCTGCGACTACTCAGTCTTAATGGAAAAGAATGAGGAAAAGCTTTACTTTCAAAGATTTGGAGAATGAATGACCCAGCCAAGAAAACGAAACTAAAGCAGTTACTTTATAGCAAAGTAAAAAAGTAAGTGAAAAAAGTAAGTGCTAAGAGAAAGGGGTTGGTTTGTATGGAGTTTAGAAAATAGAAACTCAACAAATTTTGGCAGTGTTTACTGAGCAATATTCAAAGGAAAGAAACTGGCTGTGGCTGGTGACCAGGGGTGAGCTCTAATGGGAGGCTCAGGCTGTTTCTGTAGAATTCCCTTTAGGCCCAAACACATACACCAACTTCCTGATTATTAACTGCATTTTTCCAGTCACCTTCAAACTATGGTGGGGGCACCTGGAAAGTGAAGCAACTTAATAACGAGAAGTAATACTCTCTGAGGAGGCACAGTTATCCCACCAAGATTTATGACCCAACAAAGTCCTGCTGACAGCCAGCTGGATTCTTTCTAACATCTGATCTCAACTCTACCTGCAAGACTATCTTGCTGCCAAGGCCTTACTAATTTCTAATTTTTCAAAATTCCACTTTGATGGCCCAACACAACTTACCTGTATGTATCTTGAGGTGGGTCCGCAGGTTGCTGGGATCACTAAAAGCCTTGCTACAGAAATCACACTTGTGGGGCTTCATACCCATGTGACCCATAAAGTGAACATGAAGTTTGGAAGGAGAGATAAAAGCTTGGGGGCACATGGAGCACTTCCACTTCCTTTCTTTGCTGTGGCTTGGCCCATGGCTGCTGCTGTGGCCCTGGCTAGGAAGATGGTTATGGATGTGGCTGGTCAGGTGGGCTTTGAACTCTGTATAGGAACTGCACTCCTTGCCACAGTTACAGAGGTGCACATCTGGGTGTTCAGGAACACCTTAAGAGAAAGATTATTCAATGTCTCCTGATACTTAAATTTAAAAACTTGTTGATATTAGTAACTATTGCTTATAATTCTCCCTTCTACCAAAATTTCCAGCTTGCCCACTACCTGTAAAATTAAAACATCTTGTTCAATGCTCTAGTCCCAGCATCTCAGATAGCGTGTCAGGCACATACATAGGGAACACTTGGTAAATACTGGATTATAAGGCACCTTTCCTAGGAAAAAAACTTAAGATTTTGTAGCATACAAACTCCTAAACATCACTTGTCATCATGACACAGTGCAAGAAAAAGCCTATGAAGGTTAAACCAACTCAAGAAGCTTTGCTGTCCTTTATGAAATTAAACTGTAATGGTTCAAAAGGAACATAGGAACTTCAAATTCCACAAATCAAAGTCCTAACACAAAAGTTCATACTGTCTGGTCAATAACAATTAGCTTATGAAGAATCTCACGGATTTTAACACTTTTAACATGGGGTAATATCCTGCTTTTATATACACAAAGGTATGGGATTTGTTTCAGCTTACATGTAAATCATTCCCAAAACTCTACTACTGGTCCTTGGTGCTTTTACTATGCTAGATTCATAGCAAACAAGTCTTACATAAACTTACCAATCTGCTGAGCATAATCCCGGCTGTAATAAAAAAGCAGTTCATTTTCAGGAGGGATATCTTGTGAGGTGCAGAAATAGATTTTTCCATCATGGGGATAAGCCACCAAATTCTGCTCTTCCCGATTCCTAAGTCATCACATTTAACAGATGAAGCATATTAAATTTATTTTATTAATTAAAAAAAATTTTTTTGGCTGTGCCACAAGGCTTGCAGGATCTCAGTTTCCTGATTAAGGATTAAACCCAGGCCACAGCAGTGAAAGCCCAGAATGCTAACCACTAGGTCACCAGGGAACTCCCATCAAGCATATTAATTTTGAAATATACACTAAACACACCATATCCCTACAGCAAAATCCTATGAAAACTTAGATGTACTATTTCTCTGGGTCATTTCTCTAATTCCCTATACTACCTATTAGGAGTAACTTGCATAGAAACAGAATTCTTACTTCAATATCGTCCTTTATAGTCAGAAATACTACAGTCTGTTACTGGAAGAAAAATAAATAAAGTCTTAAAACAATATAACGAAGACACAGAAATAGATAGCTGAACAAGAATTAACCACAACAGCAGCCTAAGGGGTTGACTAATAGCTAATATAAAGAAAAGGTACCCGGGCTTCCCTGGTGGCGCAGTGGTTAAGAGTCCGCCTGCTGATGCAGGGGACACAGGTTCGTGCCCCAGTCCGGGAAGATCCCACATGCCACGGAGCAAATGGGCCCATGAGCCATGGCCACTGAGCCTGCGCATCTGGAGCCTGTGCTCCGCAACGGGAGAGGCCACAATAGTGAGAGGCCCGCGTACCGCAAAAAAAAAAAAGAAAAGGTACCCACTTGCAAGGTCAATGGTAATTGTATCATTCCCTACTGCATTAGTAAGTTGAATAAACTGTTCATAAAACAAGGATAGTTTCTTATATTTTGATTTATAATAACCCTTAGTCAACAACTACTGGGGTGAAGAAGGTGAAAAGTCTTAGGCTTTAAGGTATGTTCAGATATCACTGTCATTTGGATTCTTCGATTCTTCCCTATTTTATTCAAAGCTTCCTACTGAAAAACATCTGAATCGTAACTATTTCTTTCATCCAAGTCTACTCTTACCTGGCTCTGCGCACAAACATCATCCAATTACATTCATTTTCGTCAGTTGTAATGATGCAGAATTCTAGGACACCACTGTGGTATATCTGTCAACAAAAGGCAAACATACACATCAGATGAACTGAAAAGTGATACACAATGCTACTAAGTTTAGTCTAGCAATAATCTCATTTACTTTGCAGTAGGTACCAACTTTCCTAGTCAGTGTGAAAATACATGGTTGTCTTCTCAAATGTTTGCCATTTCACCAGTCCCCCTATTTCCAGCAGTACAATAAAGACCACTAGAGACCTACAGTTAGTGCTCAGCGTATAGAATCATGTTGCTCTTGATTATTCACATTTTGGCTTGACTGGAAAAGACATAAGAAACAGTCTGCTTGTCTTCACCACCTACCACATGAATGGACATTAAGGTCAGAGAACCACCTCTTCTCATTGTTTCTCCAATGCACATAGCATTCCTCTATGTTTACTCCTGGATACCACAATTAAAGTCCCCAATGCCAGTGGCACTCTACCTTTCCAACTATCACAAGACCCATTTCCCCCTTACTTCAATTTTTGCAGGCATCATTCTCAACCTATTGACTAAAATTCTATATAAACATGTTATAGGAATAGCTGTTTATATCAAAAACTTAAGTTTCTAGCCCCTTCCGTTAGAAAACTAGAGAAATAATCTTAGCTTCCAATTCTAGAATTGTTTCCCAAGCTAAATATTGGAGGAATGTTTTAGTTGATTGCAAAATAAGACTTTCAACATATAAACAAAGTCCATGGCCTCAGCTACCACAAGTAATAAAAATGAATAATCGTTGAGTTATCTAACAAAATGGAGACTAAAACAGTTTATCTTCCATATTCAATACCTGATGCTTTGCTATGTATAATAAGTTGGCTACTAAGAACAGAGAGAATGTACTATTAAATGACTGATAAGTGAAAGGCACTGTATGAATCTTGGCTAAGTTTTTAACTACCTCATTACAGTAAAAGCAACCAAAAGTCATAGAAAAGTTTCATAAACACTGACCTTCCAGATATGATTAACTGCCTTGTCTGTCCATTCTGCTACTTCCATGGAGTGACTTTGCTGGCCAATAAGAGGCCCAAAGCAAGTCCGCACAGGAATGGTTTCTCCAGTCCATACACCTATCAGTGGAAGGACATGAACTACACAATCAATGATTTAAACATCTAATCAGATAGAGAAGAGAGTAGCTTAACTCATACAAAGAATCTTATTTTCAATGAACCTAAGTACTACTGATATTCTAGCACTCCTGAGAGGTAGATAAGTCTTATGGGTCCTATCCTGTAAATAAGGAAAAAGTAATAAACAGATTAGATAGGGGCTCAGAAGAAATAAGCAGAGTAAGAAACAGTATCAGAATTCCTGAACCATTTTTATACACAAGGAACCAAACCATGTCCCTCCAAATACGTTATTTTGGAGTTGATACATAAAAAAGACTAGAGAACATCATTCTATCATAAAAAAGTAAAGCAATTACTACAAAATAAATCAAACTTCTAAGATCACTTGTGCTTAAAGCACTGCTCTTTACTATCTAAGCTGTTTATTGCTTTCAATTGACCCATGCCTAAGTTACACCTGAAAGAATAACGAACCTAGTGTTGTATTTTCGAAGAATGGCACAGTGATTCAGATACCATGTGAAGTTCCAATATGGATAAGCATACTTTGGCAGTCTACATTTCTTATTACCTTTTCCTAAGGAGTATTAGGCAATTTACAAACATCTAATGTAAATATCTTTAGTGATAAAGAAGTCATCAATGGTGAATTTTCAATGTTTTATAAAAGAAACTAAGTTTCAAGGAGTGCTTTGTCATGATTATTGATAGTGGATGATACAGCTGAAAATAAAAGTCAAGTCTTCAAAGACTCAGGCTAGGATTCTCTCCTCTATTCAATTCTGATTCTAAGAAAGGGAAACTTTTCCAATAAAGTTTTCAACTTGATGTACTGCTGTCACCCCTGGACAAGACAAATATTCCATAAAAGGATAAATCTCAGCTATAAACTGACTTCTGGATCAACCAAATAATCACTAAATTACACACATCCACTTTTACAACTTCACCCTACAAAGGAAGAAGAACCTCTGATGGGGTTTTATGGTTCCAAGGGTCTTACCAACATCTGCTCCCACAATTGACTGGCGGAGAACAAGCTGCTTTGGGAGAGAAAGCCTCGCTCTGCTCTCTATTGGAGTGTCAGGAACAAAAGTCACCGGTCCGTGATCTGGGCAGTCTGAGGGATAGGCTCGGTCACAGAGAGTGCACCCTGCAGATGGGAAATTTGAGACATAAATGGGGTCAGTTCTAGCAGGCAAATGAATGACCACCTGCTTTTTTATTTAAATACAAATTATTAAAATGTAACCAGTACGAAGCAAGGTTCTAGTAGAAATTCTCTGATCAAAGAACCACTTTCTTACACTAAAATATATATCCACTGTTATATCTCTCTTCAGCAACATTTGATATTTTTCTTTTGATCCAACTGGACAAGTTTTCTATTCAATGCGTAAGAGAAAGACTGATCAAAAAATAAGCCTACATTACTTCAAGAATCAAGTATATATTACTTGAATAGATAAGTAATACCTTGAGATATGATGTTCTAAAGTCCAAAAGATTCCAATTCTACCAAACTATAAGAGGAAACTGAGTTGAAATGCTGTAGCGATGCAAAACCAAAACAGAGATGACAACAGAGCACAACAAAGTCAGAGCCAGTTGCACCACTGCCCTCTTTTGCTTCACTATTAACAAACTGGCTGACCACGCTTTGATGACAAGCTCTTAAGACAAAAAAAATATGCAACCTGCTCTTTGGGACAGCAGGTGAATCATATTCTTGCAAACATATTTGCTTAACATTCTTAATTCTTATTGTTCATGTGGTCTTTTTGCATTGTCAGAAAAAACGCTAAATTCATATTCTGTTTTCTGTGCTTACTGTAACTTCACTCTTACAAGCTCAGGAGTGTCCTCCTTCTCTATAAATCTTCTGTTCTATTCTTTTACTTTCCTTTCTCACTGCTACCTTAACAGTAGTATTAATGACCCTATTTAGTCAATGATTGTGTTCAAACTTTCCAAATTCATTCACAAAATAGCTGTAAATACATAAACCTTAGAATCGCAGCCTTCTAGGTGCCTTTTTCTCCTAAGAAATCCATTAGAAATTACTGCTTAAATGGCATAAAATATCAGTAAGTTTTCATATTTAGCCAAAGCAGTAATAATATATTACTTCTTCGAGTACTACTTGATTAAAAATTCTTTGAATATCAGACTAGAGATCCCCTACACTCTATGAGAACTTATTCTCCAATGCTCTTAACAAGAAACGATGTTAACTCTTCAAACAAAGGAGATTCAGAATTCATACTGCAAAAAATGCTTACAGGTTTCCTTCAAAGATATACAAGTACATACTGCAAAAAATGCTTACAAGTTTCCTTCAAAGATATACAAGTACATGTAAGTACATGTAAGATGTTCAACATCATTAGTCATTAAGGAAATGCAAATTAAAACCACAATGAGATGCCACTTCACACCCACTACAATGGGTATTAAAAAAAAAAAAGTCTTGGCAAACATGTAGAGAAAATGGAACCCTCATACACAGATGCTGGGAATGTAAAATGGTGCAGCCACTTTGGAAAATAGTCTGGCAATTCCTCAAAACGAGGAATTCCACTCCTAATATATATCCAAGAAAATTAAAAACATATGTTCATACAAAAACTTGTACGTGAATGTTCCTACCAGCATTGAACATAATGGCCAAAAAGGAGAAACAACAAAATATTCATAAAAGATAAATGGATAAACAAAATACGGTATATGCATACAATGGAATATTCTTCTTCCAAAAAGAGGAATAAAGTACTAATACATGCTATAACATGGATGAGCCATCACAACATTATGCTGGAAAGAAGCCAGACACAGCCACATAATGTATGATTCCATTTATATGACATGTCTAATAGGCGAATCCAGAGAAAGTAGATTATTGGTTGCCTGAGAATGGGGGGCAGGGGTGAGAGTGACTGCTAATGGGGTTTCTTTACGGGGCGATAAAAATTTTGGAATTACACAGTGGTGATGGTTGCACAACCTTGTCAGTATACTAAAAACCACTAAACTGTACACTTTAAAATGCATATGTGAATTATATTACACATGATCTAATAAATATGTCTTATGTTGAAAAAGCAAATGGCATGTCACACAGAATACCTTACTGAAATTTACTTCTATAATTAACTATTTGTGAAATCTTGGGAAATATCTTAAGCATTATTAGGCTAAGCTTACCTGTAAAATACAGAAATGACTGTTTCCTTACTTCAGGAAGATGCTATAAGAACCAACAAAATGTCTATATACTGTTTGGCTTACCTGAGGAAAAGGCACCACATTAATACAAAGGACAATACAAAGGCAAATAAAAGTTCCAAAGTCTAGTTACTTTCTATACTCCCTTAACACCTGCCTTTGTGACTAAACCTGTTAAGGATGATGGCCCTTTCTATCAGTATCTCCAAAAGAAAAAGGCTAAGCACACTCACAAATTGTAAACAAGGTTGCCATATTTTCCTTGTTTGAATTGGAGTCTTCCATTTGCAGTGAAGGTGGTACAAAAGAAAGACTGTCTGAAGACACATCTACATGACCTGTCCCCATAGCAACCTCCTGGGTGATGGAGGAGACAGCCACAGGTTCTAGGCTTAGGCCAACTTCATGGAGGGAAACAGATTCTAGGGAGGCGAGGTTGTGTGAGGTAGAGAGTGCCACGCTTACAGAGTTGGTGCTCATGGCCACGGTGTGGATGGAGTCACTGAGGGCACTGTCAGACATTCCGTTGACCCGA
This sequence comes from Aethalodelphis obliquidens, assembly GCF_003676395.1. Taxonomy (NCBI): domain Eukaryota; kingdom Metazoa; phylum Chordata; class Mammalia; order Artiodactyla; family Delphinidae; genus Aethalodelphis; species Aethalodelphis obliquidens. Next base: position 50,225,209 of record NW_020837952.1, read on the forward strand.
CTTGCAATGTGGTCTGTCTCCATGACCACAGGGAGCTCCAGGCCATTCCCATGAATGGGTATCACACCACCATGTCCTACAGTTTCTGCTGCAAGGTTGTTGCTCACAGAATCCACAGACAGAGGTTCATGACTTCTGGAGCCATTTGGGATTTGGGTATGCTCGCCTGCAACACCATCCATGGTAAGCTCTTCTGCCATTCCATCTGTAGAGATTGGGCTGGTGACCCTAGAGACGTTCTCCATAGTGATTGTTGTGTCCAAGGCCACCTCATGGCCATCAGTGGGATGAAGACTTTGGGCACCATGTGTGTTCACAGAGCGAGAGTCTATTGAAACAATGCCTGGTTCTAATCCAACATTTCCATTGGACTGATAGGGATCTAGCGCCGAAGGGTTATTGGTGATAGATAATGCTGTATTACCATCAACATTTATAGAGTTAGGGTGGATATACTGAGGAGGTGGTCTGTCAGCTAAATAAGATAAAATGCCTGAGAAAAGGAAAAGATGAGATATCAGGAATTTTTCAGTATATTGTTAAATATAAAGAATTCCAAATTCCTTACAAATGTAACTAAACTAAAATAATCTACTACCTATTTCTTTGGTTTGATATCTATATACTTTATAAATAGCAACATACATATACAATTCAGTTTTTCCTGTGAAACTCAGAAATCATAAAAAATTAACTATGTTCCTTTTAAGTCACTAGAAATTAATCACTTATAAATGCTGCCTTTAATATATACATGGCTGGAGTTCCTGAGTCTTAAGATGCTGAAATCTGCTCTATAAGAGTTAAAAGGTAAAATCATTTAAAAGATTTTCCATGTGAAAAATAAAAATTAAATATAATTTTTAACTTATTAGACTATCAGAAAACATTAGGCTCTATTCAAAACAAGTCACAATTATACCTGCTTTATTAAAACAGAAAAAAATATTTGAACACTCGTGCTTATGAAGATGTGGTGAAATGGTACTTGCTGCATTGCCAGTAGAGCCTAAATTTCTAAATCCTCTTTGGAAAGTATCTACAATAATAACCTCAAAAATGTTCATACCCTCTTGCACAAGAAATTCCACTTATGGTAATCTCACCTAAATGCATTTTGTAAGTATTATACACAAAGACATTCATACATGGTTATTAAAAAAACTGGAAAAAACTGTCCAACAATAAAGATATAATAAACCATGGAATATCCACTCAGTAGAATATAATGCATCATTAAAAAGGATAATTATGAAAACCACACAGTAGTTGGGAAAAATAACTATGTAAAAATAGAGAAAAATATTAAGTAAAAAAAAGGGTACACAATTGTATAGAAAGTACTATATAGTGTTAATTATGAAAAACAGTAAAAACCTATACATACAAATAAAAGACAGGAAGGAAGTACACCAGAAAGATGGATGATGGGACTATGAATGATTCCCCTTCCTCCTTATTTGCTAAATTTTTTGAAATGAGTATATAATACTTCTAGAATAAAAATTCAGTAAACTTTAATTTATAATAAACAATGACACTTGTAAGCAGGACATGTGGTTGATAGGAATTACAACTGCAGAATTATAAAAACTGAACCAAGGAGATGCTAGAGGAGACAAGAAAAACTGTTTATGTGCCATTAAGAAATTAAGCTTAGGGCTTCCCTGGTGGCGCAGTGGTTGGGAGTCCGCCTGCCGACGCAGGGGACGCGGGTTTGTGCCCTGGTCTGGGAGGATCCCACATGCCGCGGAGCGGGTGGGCCCGTGAGCCATGGCCGCTGAGCCTGCGCATCCAGAGCCTGTGCTCCGCAGCGGGAGAGGCCACAACACTGAGAGGCCCGCGTACCGCAAAAAAAAAAAAAAAAAAAAAGAAATTAAGCTTAATCAAACTGCTATGTTAATATGTTACCTATATGTTCTAAGAGGAAAAGTACATAAATATGAACAATTTTTTCCCACAAAGATTAATGTCTAATAGTGACAAACAGAAAAAAGTGTTATTCAAGCCTTCAAGAACTGAAATTAAGAGCTGGCTGAATTTTTCCTCCTAAATTCCTGAATAACTATAACACTTACCAGGTAGAATGGTTCTGAAGTAACTGCTCTCAAGGTGGGGGTAAGGTGGTGGAGGTAGGGTGTAGTTTCTTTCAGGTAACCCACACATCACCCCTCGATCCCCAATACCCATTGGGAGCATGAGAGACAAAGCAGAAGGCAGAGAGCTCAGGGAGGGACCCAGGTTTGGAATCGCCACTGGCAGCCCTACAAAAAAAAATTTTTTTCTCCATTAAAAGTAAGTATCTTAGGGCTTCCCTAGTGGCGCAGTGGTTAAGAACCCGCCTGCCAGTGCAGGGGATATGGGTTCGATCCCTGGTCAGGGAAGATCCCACAAGCCGCGGGAGCAACTAAGCCCGTGCGCCACAACTACTGAACCAGCGCTCTAGAGCCCGCAAGGCACAACTACTGAAGCCTGCGTGCCTAGAGTCCGTGCTCCGCAACAAGAGAAGCCACTGCAATGAGAAGCCCGCACACCGCAATGGAGAGTAGCCCCCGCTCTCCGCAACTAGAGAAAGCCCGCTCGCAGCAACGAAGACCCAACACAGCCATAATTAATTTTTTTTTAAAAAGTAAGTACTTTAAAATTCTGTAATCACTTGCTCAACTCTTAGGAAGGTTTTTGCAATGGGCAAAAATCTCACCTAGCAGCCCTTTACATCCACAGATAGGTAGTGTTGTGCAGACATCCACAAACAAGTCCTACATTTAGTCAAGTTAGTTTTAAAATGCCAACTTGATCATCCAGTTGTCTATTGCTCTTAAGTATCAAAGCATTTAATTACAATTAAAAACCTAGTTTAAATACAATTTAAGAAAACAAATTATAAGAGATAAAAAGAATGGGAAGAAACATACCAAAGATCAAAGAAATATATCAAAGTTCAGAGTGGTCTCTGAGTAGTGATAGAATAGTTGTTTGTTTTTCTAAGAATTTTCTTTCTTTCTTTCTTTCTTTCTTTCTTTATTTGGGTCTTTGTTGCTGCGCACAGGCTTTCTCTAGTTGTGGCGAGCAGGGGCCACACTTCGTTGCGGTAGCTTCTCGTTGCGGAGCACGGGCTTCAGTAGTTGTAGAGTGCAGGCTCAGTAGTTGTGGCCTGCGGGCTCAGTAGTTGTGGCGCAGCACAGGCTTAGCTGCTCCACGGCATGTGGGATTTTCCCGAACCAGGGCTTGAACCCGTATCCCCTGCACTGGCAGGCGGATTCTTAACCACTGTGCCACCAGAGAAGTCCCCAGAGTTTTTTAATTTATTTTTGCACTTTACTATATTTTCCATTTTATATGGTGAGAACGTTTCACTTAAAAAAAGATATGCTTCTGGGCTTCTAGGGGCTTCCCTGGTGGCACAGTGGTTGAGAGTCCGCCTGCCGATGCAGGGGACACGGGTTCGTGCCCCGGTCCGGGAAGATCCCACATGCCGCGGAGCGGCTGGGCCCGTGAGCCATGGCCGCTGAGCCTGCGCGTCCGGAGCCTGTGCTCCACAATGGGAGAGGCCACAACAGTGAGAGGCCCCCATATCGCAAAAAATAAAAACAAAAACAAGAAGGCCTGGGCGCAGCAACAAAGACCCAATGCAGCCAAGAAAATTAATTAATTAATTTTTTAAAAAATGTTTCTACTTGGAAATTAATGTAAAGCTAAATGTAAAACTGTACATACATATTTTCATATAATCTTTTGTATATACGCTGTACTTCATGATTTTTAAAAATTTGTACTTTATATTTACCTTGGACTATATCTATCCGCAAGTGCTAAAGTGACCCTGTGCCTACGTATCATAATGAACAATCACCAACTTGGGCAGTGCTGATTCGCATTATTTTTGCCAGTGGCAGTATTTTTTAATAGGTTTTTCCTCCTCAATAAGAGTGTCCACTAAATGGAATGCCTAAGAGATAATCAAATGAGTTAAGAAGTAATACTTTTTTTAAAAATTTCTTTTGTGGACACTAAAAGAAATGTGAAGACACCCTAGTTTAGACAAACCTTATTTAGCGGCTGCATATTAGTAATTAAGCAGGTAATTCTCTATAGAGAACTAAACAACTTAATAGATTTAAAATACTCTTAAACATTAACTCTTACTTTGATAAAATCCAATACATTACAATGTCAAAGACCGAAGAATCACTGTCTTGCCACTGTAAGACTCAATGGCTTACTTGTTTCATTTCTATTTCAGTAGAAAGAAAAAATTGAACTAGCCAGATAAAAAGGTTTTAAAAGTACAGCGATGGGGGAAAATGAGCTTTTCCTATACTATTATTCTGTCCCAGTACTGAGGCTCAGGGGGAGTTCTACGTAGGAGCTTCATCTCTGAAACCTCCTCTTTGACCATAATTCTAGGCCTGGTGTGTTTGCAGCTGTTGCCAGTTTGATATCATAGAAAATAAAGCTGAATTTCCCATGTGTTCTAGGAATAGTTATTACAGTAACTTTGATTCTCTCCTAATAACCCAGGGACAGAATGCCAAGGGGGAAAACAGATGAATGGGTAACCCTAGATAAAATGCCAAATCAACTACAGCTCTACAGACAAAAGGCCACTAACCCAAGAAGAGAACAACCAGAAAAAAACCACTACTCCTATTCTATCCACTAGGACTTCAGTACTCTAGGAAAATTGCTGCCACATGTGGAACCACCATTTAGACCTGCTGGGCTTCTCCCTTCCACTCTTAAAGGGGCTTTCACCCCCCCTGTAGGCTCCATTTAGAACTGATAATGCAATTAAGTGCTGAAATTCAGTCACTCTCCCTTACCACTCACCTGGGGCTGGGATGGCATTGTGAGTGGGTGAGGCAGTCAACCCCAGGTGACTCCCTGAGACTGGCAAGGCATTGCTCACAGAGGATGAAGTCAGCTGCTCCATCCCCACTGGGCTCAGGTTCATTTCATTCATCCTAAGAAAGAGCAGACACAACCAGTTATGCAAAAAATTACCTCAGTGACTCTGTTTAACGTACTGAAGAACCTGAAACAATGGAGGTGGGGAAATGGGACTTAACCAACTATGACTTCATTTCTATGCTCACAGCTCCCTGATAACTAGTGTCATTGGGATTCAGAGATGTTAACTCAGCCATCATATAGCAGAAACAGGATTTAACTCAGGTGTGCCTCGCTCCAAACCCTAAGCACACTATCTAACGCAAAGTTTGCAATCCTTAGAGCACACTGGCAACAAGGGTTTGTTTTTTAAATTCACCTAAGTTTTTTCCTTCACAGTATTTAGTTTCTCCAACCGGCTTATTACTTTAAACCAGGAGTTTTATAGACAGTCTGTTTTAACTTACTCAAAGAATTTTTACTAATTCCTTTTACCAGGAGTTAAAGTGATACTGGGTGTGAATTAGATTACCAGTCGTATAAAGAAGCACCATATCTTCTCCATGGATCAGCATTTTATTAAAATTCTGTATAGATACCTTAATAATTAATCAATAATTTTAGTAATATCCTCCACATATCAAGGTTCATTAGGCAAGCTTTGCTAGCTACTTTATAAAAAATTACTTCATATTTGCTCACCAATTCTACAAAATAAGGTAACCAAGGAAACAGTGGCTCAAAGAGGGCTTGTCATATGCCCCAAATCACACAGCAATGAAATAACACAGATCATGCTGCAAAATACTGTCAGAAAGTTTTTCAATACACCAAACTTTTTTTATCTAGAGACCATTTTTGGCTGAAGAATCTGAGAACTGCTTTTTCCATAAAATCCATCTTGTAGTGCCATTGACAAAGTCATTAGAATAAGAGTATACTAATTTGAATAAGATACTACTAGAGATTGTTATCAGTAAGTATTAGTTCCTATGTCAGAATTTAGAGACTGCCATATTATAAACAACTTCAAGGGGCCAGCCAACAGGCTATCCAAAGGAGGTCACCAGTGACCTCCAATGCTTATACTGAGTTATCAGTGATTCAAGTTCATGCGCGTGCACCTATGTACATGGGAGGGGTGAAGAACAGGAAGGGGAACCAAATCGGTCTACACACTCCTTAGCAGTGAAGGCAAAACTTAATAGGTTTTTAATCTGAAAAATGGCAATATCAGCTGCCAATCAACATGAAAATAATAACAACTAATACTTATTACTCCCTTACTTTAGGTGTTAGGCACTGGGCTAAGTGATAACATGTAATTACCTCACCTAATCCTTATAACTACTGTGAGGTAGGTATTATTCTTAATCCCATTTTAGAGAGGAGAAAATTGAGACTCAGGCTAAGAAACTTAACCCCAAATTACATTAACTACTAAGTGGTAGAGTCGGGATTTAAATCCAGGTCTGCCTAATTTAAGAAAACTAGTAAGTCGCAGAATTGGCATTTAAGTCCAGGTCTGCCTAATTTAAGAAATCTAAACTCTTAACTATGACTAGAAAAAGACAATTACAATAAAAGAAACTCTTTGCCTTTTACAGTCCCAACACTTACGATCTGTGTATTTATATTGTGGAGTATGTTTAAAGTCCCACATAGACCTATTCCTGAATTACTCTCTATCCATAAGCTTCAACCTTACTCCGGGCTAGGTATCTCATACAACTAGGCTCCCAGACGTTAATGAAGTGTACAAAGCTGAGGGCGACACCCTATATAGAGTAGGCATTCTGAAATATGTATTTGATTTGGATGAAGCAATGCAAACTCATCTTTACTAGAAAGACAACTAGCATCACATGGCAAATGAGATACACCTTATGAAAGACAGCACATTAATAACAGTATTTAATTATGCTATAAAAGAATGCAAAAATCCTTATAGCCTAAAGAAGCGATAGCTAACAATTTTGAAGGTTTCTGGGTTTGGGGTGGTTTAAAACAGACTTTTCCTGTGACTTTATAGCTACAAACATTAACTAAAACTTTAGAACCACTGGAGCAGTAATGACCTACAAAAAAATGGTTACGATAATTTTTTTAAGTACAATTAAAAGTCTGTAGCTTCAAATTCCATGCTGAAAATTTCTGAGTATTAATCTGTGCACCTCATCTCAAGATGAAAATCAAAACGGTGCTTCTAGGTTGACTCTTAGGCCTTCTCAAACCAGTTCAAACCGGAGTTTAATGTGAGAGGCTCAGCAGATTTCTGCTTTGCTGTGAGTCACTAAAATGTGATGATCTCAGCAGCCATAAACCAAAGGTAACTAGTATCCCACAGAGAGAAAGCAGATGAAGGGAATTTACAGTATGAGCCTCAAAAGACTCCCTCATTCCAAAGTGCAAGTCTATTCTAGCTCCTTTTCCCATATGGGATGCTAGGAAGCAATCTTGGGAGAAGGGCCAGAATCAAGATACTAAGCTCGCTCTTCTTCCCTATGCATTCATTGTAGAATCATATCCTTCATCTTCTCTAGTTTATGTGACCTATGTATGAACCATTTGTTGATCTTACGACTTTTTCGTAGAATGACATAAGAAGCTAACTGAAATGCAGCCACTTTGCAAATGCAATGGACAGTTTCAGTAATTTGGATGAACTTTTTTTAATCTTCCTTATCCTCAACATACAGCCTATGAAAGGACTCATAAAGAATGGCCAAATGTAACTATTTCTCTGACACACTTCTGTACTGTAGTGGCATGGTACCACAAAGTACTTTCAACATTAACACGGAGCCTGCACAATTAATAACTTAATTTCTCTACATTACCAGCCAAGCCAGACGGTAACCAGCAAAATTCAAGGTGAAACATGGTTTTGAGCTAAAAACACACTTCGAAATCCAGATGAAAATATTATTAAACGCGCAAATAACTCAAAGGCAAGGATAAAGATGTCCAACGAGCCAACAATCGACGTAATGGCTATTCGGAACAACTACTCACATTTGGAGTAAATCAAATTTAATGAGAGTATATTCAACCCAATACTGGTTTCTGGATGTTTTGTTCCCTTTGGGACAAACCCACTTGCCAATCGCACCTGTAACCTGCCCAATGGCACCAAAAACAAAAGCACTCTTAAGTCTCATTTGCCAAATGTTTTCCAAAGATGTCACCAACGCTGAGCTCACCAAGCTACTCACCTGTGATGCATCTGCTGGGGGCCAAGTGTCAGAGGAACGCGCACACGGGTGGTGGAGAACCGGCATCAGGGTTTGCGTTCCAGGGTCACGTGCTACCGCATCTTGCTTACAACCGCTGCACAAACGCGGCCATTCTTCCCCGGGGCCGCCCGGGGCAGCCCAACTTCTCCCGAGGGCCGGCGGCCGCGCACCCCGCCGCGAGATAAGGCATGCCGGGGGACACCCGGGGCCTTTCCTCCAGAAGCTTCGGGAGGGGGGCTACCTAACCTGAGGGGGAGGACAAGGGCGGTCACCAAAACACGGGAAGGATGCAGCCCCCGTCCCCTCGCCTCCAGAGAGCCCGGGCCTGCTGACACTGCCTCCCAAGGGCGGCCAAGTCGCCCGCTCGCCGGCATGGGGCCCGCAGGCCGCCCTCGCCCCGCCCCGGCCGGGCCCGCGCGCAGCCCACCTGCCGGCCGCGCGGGGGTCGCGCACGCCTGCCCCACTGCTTTGTTCCTCATCCGGGCAAAGCTCGCCTCGGGGCCCTCCCCGCCAGCACGACCCCCCGCCCCGGGGCCCGCTCGCCTAACGTTTCCCGCCCGGCCCGGCCCAACCCGTAGTGTCCTCAGGGCCGCACCCTCCAAGGCGCGTTTCCGGCTCCTCAGCCACTCTCGGCGCCCGCTGCCCCGCCCCTTGTGCGTGTGCCCCTCCCCGCCACGGCCCGCAACCGGCGCCAGCGCACCGACTCCCCCTCCCCCCAAACCACCCCGTTCCGCGCTTGCGCGCCGCGGGGACTCGGGCCGGAGGGGGCGGGCCGTGAGAGGCTCGGCCCGGAACGTCTCGTCTCAGTCCGGCCGGGTCGAGTCGAGCGCCGAGCGATCGATCCCGTTGCTAAGTAACCAGGGCTGACGTGCGCGCAGGGAGTGAGTTCTGAGTCTTATAAATCCACCAAACTTAGGATTTCAGTCTTCCTGGCATTCTCCTAGTAGCAAAGCGTGGGTCCACGCAAGCCCACAAAATTTGAAATAAGGGACTTAACCTAGAGGTGTTGGTGGTGTTGCCCAGGAGGAGTTGAATATCCCGAATATTTGTCGTCATACGTTACATCTGAATGTTGCTCAGTTTCCTTGCTTGAAGTCATAAAGAGTGGTGTTTGGGATTTTGTACAAATTTCCTTCCCCTTCTCTCTTTGCCGTTCGTTCCCTACTGCATGTCAGGCACTGTGCTAAGCCCTAGGGATACTGAGATGGCTTTAAAGGAAAGTGGTCCAAGTTCGTGAGGATTGGACAATGAAACTACAGCACACACTACCTGTTAGCTTCCATTCACCAGCAGAACAGCAGAGACCCAGGAATTCCTCCTTTCATTCAGAAGACATTTACTGAATTACATCTCAAACACAGGATACAAAATAACACGCAGGTCTTGACTTTCAACAGCTTGCAGTGTAGTAGGGACTGGTGAGTTTTGAAAATTCAGTCTCATGTGAAAGACAGAGGCACATACAATGTTTTGGACGAGAGCCTGGAGTGGTGTCAACTCATGTAATGTCTCCCTTCCTTTACTTCTCAGAAGGAGAAAGAACATTCCAAGTTGAGGGAACTATTCACTGAACACTGGCAGGTCACGTTGGTTTTGCTCTCGTTGACAACAGATATCAATAGAAACCTAAATCAAGAAAGTCATCATATCACAACTAAGTGAGAGACAATATTCCCTAAAATGTCACATCAAACCTGGGGCCTAGGGAGAGATGATGTCTTACAAAGGCTAAATAATTTCATTCTGGTTTTCCATGCCTATTCTTTTTGAACAATTTTATTAATTTCAGAAGTGTATGTAAAAGTCAGGTCAGATAAATGTAAGAGCTAAAACTATAATACTACAGAAGAAAATATAGGAGAAAATCTTTGTAATCTTGATAGGATACAAAAATCAGGAACCACTAACAATTTGACAAATTGAACTTCATCAAAATTAAAACTTTCGGTCTTGAAAAGACACTGTTGACAAAATGAAATGTCAAGCCAGAGATGGGGAGAAAATATTTGCAAAACAAATATCTGACAAAGGACTTTTATTGGAATGTATATAAACCCCTTTAAACTAAATAATAAGGCAAACAACCCAACTTTTTTAAATGGGCAAAATGTTTGAACAGCCACTTCACCAAAGAAGATATATGCATGGCAACTAAGCACACAAAAAGATGAGCAATTATTATTGATTAGGGAAATGCAAATCACAACACAATGAGATAACATTATACACATCCTAGAGTGGCCAAATTTTAAAAGGCCAACTACAACAAGTGTTGGTGCAGATACAAAACAACTGGAACCCTCACACTTTGCTGGTGGGAATGCAAAGTGCTGAAGCCATTTGAGAAAACAACTTAGCAATTTTTATACCATATGATTCAGTAATTAACACTTCTAGGTGTTTACCCAAGAGAAAATACAAACATATGTACAAAGACATGTACACAAATGTGCATAGAAGCTTTATTTATAATAACCTCAAACTGGAAATAACCCAAATGTCCATCCACTGGTGAATGAATAAACAAATTAGAGTATATCTACGCAGCGGAATACTATTCAGCAATAAGAAGGAAAAAGCTATTCATAGGTGAATCTCAACAGCATTAAGCTAAGTAAAAGAAACCATACACAAAAGACTACACAATATGTGTATCCATTTATATGAAATTCTAAAAAAGGAAAAACTGTAGTAATAAAAAGCAGGTAAGTGTTGGGAGTTGAGGATGAATGGGAGGAATGAGACTGCCTGCAAAGGGGCATGAGGGGACTTCTAAGGGTGATGTAATTATGTTGATTGTGGGAGTGGGTGTATGACTGCATACATTTGTCAAAATTCATCAAATAGTACATTTGAGATTGATGAGTTTTATTGTATGTAAAAATACCTCGAGTAAACAGTTCTCAGAGCTTTCTGAGATAGATGCTCTTCCTGGGTTATAATCCTCAAATTTGGCTTGAATAAAATTTTCCATTTCTTTCTTTTAAGAAAAAAACACTCAAAAAGTTGCTTTAAAAAGAAAATGATATCAGGGTCATCAAAAATTGAAGCATCCTAACCCCATTCCCCAGACCAGATTAGGTCCACTGTATGTTCTCTCACCGTCCTTATCTTCATTGTAATTAATTGTTTAATTTTCTGTCTTGCCAAGTAGATTTTAAGTTTTGGGGACAAGACCCATGTCCATCTTACTTAATGCTATATGACATAGCACAATTTTCAGCATTTATTAGGTTCTCAATAAATATTTGTTAAATGAATGAAAGTCAAACCGGCATAAATCAAAGCTATGCTTATTGACTCAAATATCTACTTACTTGGAGACCTACAGTAAAATGGATGCCCACAGTTGTCTAAGGAGCTGATTTAGGGTGACTTACCACTTAGGAGACACCAAGGTGCCACTGAGACAATAAAAACAATAGAATTACTGACCAATTAGACAAGTAGAAATGAAGAGCATAGCTGCTCTTTCAGAACCCAAGTATCAGAAAGACTGTGGAGCAAAGATGTAGCGTTGCAATCAAAGGTAAACCTTAGAGATAATTGTGTATAAGACAAACCAGATAGCAAGCATTAATATTTTGCTGGATGGCAAAGACAGAAACAGCAAATTACCTTTTTTTTAAAAAATTATTTATTTTTTTATTTTTGTCTGCATTGGGTCTTCGTTGCTGTGCGTGGGCTTTTCTCTGGTTGAGGCGAGCAGGGGCTACTGTTCGTTGTGGTGCATGGGCTTCTCATTGCGGTGGCTTCTCTTGTTGCGGAGCGTGGGCTCTAGGCGCACGGGCTTCAGTAGTTGTGCCATACTGGCTTTGTTGCTCCACGGCATATGGGATCTTACCAGACCAGGGCTCGAACCCGTGTCCCCTGCATTGGCAGGCGAATTCTTAACCACTGCACCACCAGGGAAACCGCACAAATTACCTTTAAACGTTATCTTCTAGCCCTAAAGACAAGGACAGTAATTGGGTAAGTTTGGGCCTGGACTGGGCTTCTTAGGATATTTTTCTTTCAATTGACTCTAATTAAGGTTTCAAATCCTACTTCTGATCGCTCATGTAAGGGAGGGTCTGGAAATACGACTTCTTACGTGGGTAAACCTGTTCTTTGGAATTCTTGGGATTCTCATGCATAAGCCTGATTTATTGGAAACCAGACTTATGATGTACAATCTGATATAATAAATTATAATTATCAAATATAACTCTAACTATTTCTTTAGTATTTGCAGAAAGGCATGGAAAGGCTAGAGTTGGTTCAACAAATATGTGTTGAGTGCCTACTATTGCTCTAGGCACTGGGGAGATAACAGTGAACTAAACAGGCAAAAGATACCCAGTCTTTATGGAGCTTACATTATAGTGGAGAAAAATAATAAATAATTAAAATATAAAATATACGAGATAGCAATAAATACCATTAAAAGTATGGCAAGGAATATAGATAGTGCTCAGGGATAGGAGCTGCAATTTTAAACAGGGTAGACAGGGAAGTCATCATCGAAAATGTGACATTTGAAACAAATGAGATGAGGGAGTGACCCATCTGCACATCTGGAAGTGTGTTTCACTCAGAGGGAATGGCAAATGCAAAGGCCCCGAGGCAGGAGAATCCCTGACAGGTTTGAGGAATTGCAAGGAGGCCAGTGACACTAGCACTGGACGGTCTAACATGGGAGCCACTAGTCACATGTGGTTATTGAGCCCCTGAAATGTCCCTAGTTCAAATTGTGTAATTATTTTAGAGTGATTATGTTACTGGCCCCAGTTCTTCACTCCTCTTGTAACCATGCCCTTTACAAGGGGACTTCATAGCTCATCCTAGGAAAAGAAAAAAGTTTTTTCTGCCCCTTGATTCTAAGTTTGCCATGTTAGACATATACTAGAATTCAGCCTAAATCATTGCCCCTCAGGCTCAAGAACTAAATAAATGCTTATTTTCTTAAGCTACTGAGTCTTGAGGTGGTTTATTTGATGGCAATTTTGAGGCTGCCTTCCTTTTCTTGGATGCCACTGATTTTCTGCTTTGACCTTTGGAAACTGTTACATGGGTATAAAATTAACCACTGGTATTTGGAACATTATTTCTCTTGGGTTAAGTTCCAAGTATTTGGTTTAACTTCTCTAAGGGCTGCAGAATGGCTTGTTTTCTAAATGGAGTGTGTATGGGACTAGAACTGGGATAATCTTGTGTGTTCTATGGACTTCAAAAGCAGAAAACATGTGGTGATAAACTAATTCAATTCCTCAGATTTGAAGAGACTACACGAATTTCAGTAGACGATCACCCAGGCTAAAACTGCTGAAGAAACCCTGACTTTGCTCAGACTGGGCAGTGTGACCCCTCTATTTGAGACTGAGCAGAATCGGAAACTGGGGGGAATGATCTGTGGAGTTTAACCAAAGAAATTTCGATGTTGATACCTTTGAATTTAAACCTATAGGGTAAGGTTATTTAAACTTTGGGTTTTAATTTATCCTTAGCAATTTGATAATGGGTGCTTTTTAAAATCTGAAGTATTGGGGACTTCTCTGGTGGTCCAGTGGTTGAGAATCTGCCTTCCAATGCAGGGGATGTGGGTTCGACCCCTGGTCGGGGAACTAAGATCCCACATGCCACAGGGCAACTAAGCTCACATGCCCTGGAGCCTGTGTGTGCGCACCAGAACTAGACAGAAGCCCGCGCTGCAAAGAAGAGCCCTCACGCCGCAACGAAAGATCCCGCGTGCCACAACAAAGATCCCATGTGCCTCAACTAAGAACGGATGCAGCCAAATAAATAAACAAATGATTTTTAAAAGTCTGAAGTATTATTCTACTGATAATTTATTTGATTGCATAATCTCTGGCCAGCTCTATTGAAATGGTTTTCATTAGAGAAAGGAAAAGAATGCGCTTTTGGCCAAGGGACCACCAGGCTTTGAGGTTAATTTAACAAATGTATTGTTCTGATCTACTTTAGAGATTTTAATGGGGCAAAAGCTAAACTGCTGCAACATTAGATGCTTTCCCATAAAAAAGTACAAGGATGCTAGCATTGGACTAGAGATCTTAGGCAATGAAATTCAATAAGAAAAAATAAATGAGTTATACTAGAAAAGAAGAAACAAAATTATCATTACTTGTAGACGATCTGATTACAGTTTAAGAAATTGTAGAAAACTATCTTTAAAAAATAACTATTGGGGGACTTCCCTGGAGGTCCAGTGGATAAGACTCTGTGCTTCCAGGGCAGGGGGCACAGGTTCGACCCCTGGTTGGGGAACTGGGATTCCACATGCTTTGCAGCACGGCCAAAAAAACAAAAAACAAACAAAAACTATTGGCAATTCCCTGGCGGTCCAGTGGTTAGGGCTCCAAGCTCTCACTGCTGAGGACCCAGGTTTGAACCCTGGTCCGAGAACTAGAATTCCACAAGCTGTGTGGTGTGGCCCCCGAAAAACCTATTAGAACTATCTTGAGTGGGGTGTTGTTTCACAAGTGTATACATATATCAAAACTCATTGAATGATGTATTTAATATATGAGAGTTTAACTATATGTAGATTTTCACTCATTTAAAAATCATTAGAACTAGTAAGAGAGATCATGAGATGACTGGATTAAAAATTAACATGAAATAAGTCAATAGCTTTGAAAAAATTCTATTCACAGCAGCAATCACACCTGTAAAACATCCTGAGATAACCATAACAAGAAGCATGCAAGATCTACATGAAGAAACATATGAAACTTTATTAAAGGGCAAAAAGAAGGCCTGAATAAATGAGTTCTACTGTGTTCGTATAGGAGAGATTCAATGTTAAAAAAAAAGTAAATTCTCTCCAAATTAATCTGTATATTTAACACAATCCCAATTAGAATCCCAAAGTTTTCCTCTCTCACGGATATTAAAAGTGCATGTTGGGTTTTCCTGGTGGCACAGTGGTTAAGAATCCTCCTGCCAATGCAGGAGACACGGGTTTGAGCCCTGGTCCGGGAAGATTCCACATGCCGCGGAGCAACTAAGCCCATGAGCCACAACTACTGAGCCTATGCTCTAGAGCCCACGAGCCACAACTACTGAAGCCCACGTGCCTAGAGCCCGTGCTCTGTAACAAGAGAAGCCACCACACTGAGAAGCCAATGCACTGCAACAAAGAGTAGCCCCCGCTCGCCGCAACTAGAGAAAAGCCCGCGCCCAGCACCGAAGACCCAGTGCAGCCCAAAATGAATGAATAAATAAATAACTTTTTTTAAACGTGCATGTTACTTTCCTCTTCTTTTCCAAATTTGGGCATCCTTGCTCAATAGTTCTTTCAGATAAATTGCAAAGTCAGCCATCCATTCTCCAAGCCTTGAATGTGGTACATTTTTCTGATTCACACCAAGATGCCACATAGACAAGGAAAGGCCTTGTAAATGTGTGGTAGGAGAAGGTAGCCTTAAGCAAGAGAGAAAAGACAAAAACCACAAGGGAAGGATTAATGGATCTGACTACATCAAAGTTTTAGATTTCTATCCAATAAAAGACTGCATAGGCAAGGTTAAAATGCAAATAGTGTTTGAGAAGTTCAGAATAAAAACAGTAATAAATTGTACCTAAATATTTGTGGTTCTTTAAATCTTGCTGTAAATTATATTATCTTTAAAATAGAATGTAATGGTGTGGGTAAAGGATTAATAAAACTTTTCCTCTTCTTGCACAACAATTTGACCTTCAGTTGACTTGCTGTTATCTGTTTCTCTGAAACCTAATAAAGATCGAATGTCAGCTATGTTGTTAGGCAGCCTGACTTATATTAAAGCAATTACCTGATTGTTAGATTGCATCTGGGTTGCCACAACTATAGCTGGTGGGGGAGCATAGCTTTGGGCTTTTCTGAGTGTGAAGACTCTAATTGGGCCCGTGGTGAGGTCCCTGGAAGCTATGCCTATGGGGTCATACTGGCTCCCGAGGGGTACCAGACATCCAAGTCAGGGCAGCTGCCACACTGGTCTGATGTGAGTGGTCTTGCCTTGCACCTGAGCTGTCACTTGGCCGCAGGTGGGTTAAGGGGGAGCAGCTATGTAGATATCTGCATAGATTACTGCAAGGACTCCCTGGGAGGTATAACACCTAATTCTGCCCTGCTCAGAGCTATTGTTCCTGACCTAAATCCTTCCAAATGAATCTGATGCTAAATGTGGCCCATGGTAGTCTTAATGAATCTTGAAGTTTAGTTGTGCCTGAGAAGACTCCTGGTGAATGCTGCAAATGGTAATACAAACAGTTTATACTTGGGCTATATAGAAAAGAACTAATTGGATAGAATTGTGTTAGAGCATCAATTTGAGATTTATGTAACTACACCTGTGATAAATCTTACTTGGATCACGAGGTAATACATATGTTTCCCTGTTCCCCCATCAGTGGCAGCTGATGCAAATTGCAGGTATGGGGCCAGGGGGTATGCAGCCCTCTGTGCCATGGGTTTAGGATACCAAAATCTACAATGTGATATCAAATACTTCACAAGAAGGGCCAATCTAAGTCTCTTTATCTCACATATTTCAAACAAGTGATGAGAGACCTGTCTGAGTTTTAGGGGTGGAAGTTTTCCTTGGCCTTAGAGATACCTTTAAATCTCCTGAGCCTGGGTGAATCCCATCTCCCCTTTTACAAGCAGATCTAAGTAGGACTACATAACCCTAGTCCCAAACGCTCTTGGCGGTTTTGCCTATCTGTAACTTGATCTAGCCAGTCTTAAGAAAGACATCTTTAAAGTTGGCGAGAACATTTGTCTGGATGAAAACTGACTGGGGAGTGATGGGGAGTCAGAATCTCCTCTTTTGATCTCTTATATAAGAAAGAAGGCAGCCCCTCCCCCATACCCCCCTCCACATACACACTCACGCACATTGTGCGAGTAAAATGATGCTTCTCTCACTGGGATCTCACTGGGAAAACCACTTATTTCCAATGCACGTGCACCTTCAAAAAGTGTAAGAAAGAGTGTCAGCATTCTTTGTGACCATATAGATCATGTAGTAATCCTAACACTACTTGGACCCTCTAAAAAGACCACTATAGGATCAGGGTCCGGCCATTGTTGATTGTGGTATTAGTAGTGGGAAAAAAAAAATCCTGTAGATATTTATTCCTCAGAGACAGAATTTATAAGAAGCCAGAAAACTTGGCTCAAGAACTTTAAATTTTAATGATAAATCTGTTCGTTTAGGTCAGACCAGGGTATCATTTGAGTTTTCTGTATATTTTACCTTAGTATTTTAAAGTTCACTAGATCAGAGAAAATCAAAAGTAATATTTGTTCTTTGTAATACTTTAAATAGTAGAAATATCCATAAAGAAAAGTGAACCACTCCCCCATCCCCAATGCCACCTTTTTTTTTTTTTTTTTTGCGGTTCGCGGGCCTCTCACTGTTGTGGCATCTCCCGTTGCGGAGCACAGGCTCCGGACGCGCAGGCTCAGCCGCCATGGCTCACGGGCCTAGCCGCTCCGCGGCATGTGGGATCTTCCCGGACCGGGGCACGAACCCGTGTCCCCTGCATCGGCAGGCGGACTCTCAACCACTGCACCACCAGGGTAGCCCCCCAATGCCACCTTTTTTAGGCAACCAATGACAAAAGTTTAGAGTGTGTCTTTCTACTTTTTTCTCTGTGCTCATGTAAAGACATCGTGCAGAATAGTTTGTTTTAAGTTCATGCTGCATACGTTACCCTACCATTTGCTTTTTTTCACTTATCGTGTTATGGACATCTCTGCAAGTTCTTACATATAGATCTAACTCCTTATTTTTAATAAGACAGTATGTTAAAAGGATTAGCCCTTTCCCTATTGATGGACATTCACTCTATTTCCATTTATTCTCTTGTTTTAATCACTACAAACAATACTGTAATAAATATTATTGTACATATAAATCCATACTGGTGCATTTATTTTTGCAGGATAAAATTGTAGAGAACTCTGAGTCAAAGGATATGTGATGTGCACTATTAATATTATTTTCCCAAAAGCTTGCAGCAATTTATGCTTCTGCCCTTTCCCCCAATCCTTATTAGCAATCTTTTAAATTTTTGCCAATCTGAGGATGAAAAATGGTATCTTAACTATTCTCTTTTTTGTTCCCCTCCAATCTATTCTGCATTCTGCAGTGATCTTTTAGAAAAACAAATCTTACCACGTCACCTGTCTGCTCAAAACACCTCATTTATTTCCCATCACTCTTAGAGTAATGGCCAACATCTTTGACATGGCCCAAAAGCTCCTTGTGGTCTAATTGTCTGCCTCTCTGGTGGGCTTTTCGCCCAGTAGGGCTTCCTCCTGATAGGTCTCAACTCTACTGAGAAATCAAGATGACATATGTTTGTTTACTGGTACAAGCCTCAGAGGGAGCTACACCTTTTAAAATGTGACTAACTTATGCCTGAAAGGAATAATTGTTTCTATTTTACTTGCCTTGATGGAAGTGTTTTTCCAATTGCTTCAGGCAGATCATCAGAGTAAACAGGGAAGCGTAGGACTTGTCAAAAAAACATGTTAGGGCGACACCTTGACTCCCCAGGAATAGGCAGAAAGTCTGATTGAAAACGTAGGGGGTTTTTGCTTCTCTTGTTTTTAAGTCAGACTTTTAAAGTAGAAGCTGCCTTTAATGTGCTGGTTTGCAGAACAGGAAATCTGATTTTCAGTGTGATAACACATTCTTTGACATTAACCAGTACAGTTGGATTTTTAATGACACTTTCATCTTCAAAGCCCTTCACTAACACGGTGGATTAATTATTCATTTTTTGGTTGTGTGTTAAAAAGACAAATCTTCAAAGCCATCATCCTTTCTCCTCGGAACTGGGGCTCTCCACCTTTCAAATGTTGCTTTCTTACCCCCAAGGGAGAAAATAAATTACATCTTTTTTTTTTTTAAGACAAAAAGAATACAATAGAAATATACTCTTTACACTATGGAAAGCTGATGTCCTTATATCCTGGGTGGGATCAGAAGAGGTCGGGAAGCAGTGCTTAAGCTGTGTTTACAGTAAGCACTGTGAGAAATAACTCTGGCTAAAAGTGTTTGTTACTGCTCAGTCTTTTGATGTGCTCTTAAAAAGTAGCACAAATACATCACGGCCCCCGTGTTCAACATAATAATATGCAGACCCTTATATTTGTTGCTAAAGTATGTTTCTTTTCTGTTCTCTTCAAAAAATGTCTACTTGGGTTTTTAAAAGTTTTGGTTTTGGAGAAGAAAACCCTCAAGACTTCCCTGGGGTCCTCCTTAACTTGACACATTTTATAACCACAAGGGAGCATTCTTCCCTTTGATGAGGTCTTCTCTCCACCTCTCCAGAAATGAAAGAGCAAGTGTAAGTTTGCAAACAGCCTAAAAGCTCTTTCCATTAGCCCTGGACGCCGGAAACCACAAAGGGCAGTCAAGTCTTGATTTTCAAGGAGAAAGCCTCTGGTAAACTTTCGCTCAGCCGCCAGGAGATCTGTTGGTTCCTGGGA
Source organism: Aethalodelphis obliquidens (assembly GCF_003676395.1). NCBI lineage: Eukaryota > Metazoa > Chordata > Mammalia > Artiodactyla > Delphinidae > Aethalodelphis > Aethalodelphis obliquidens. The sequence goes on from NW_020837952.1 coordinate 50,244,823, forward strand.
GGAGCTCTTCTGAAACCTTGACGATTCCTATGTTCATGAAGACACAGAGCGGTGGATTACAGTAATTGAAAAGCTTTGGTGGCTTTGGAAGATTACTATATGTTTGGTGTGCGCTCACATTTCCAGGCTAGGGGACCGCGTAGAGGAACCCCTTTTGTAATCTTTTGAAATAAGATCAGAAGGGAAGACAGGGTTTGAAGTGTGGATTGGGGGGGGTCGCCTAAATCTTTGCCTATCACCTCCGCCTGGATCATTATAAAAAGATCGAGGAGTACAATGAACTTAGGGAATCATGCAACGTTTCCGTGAAGCCTGTTCTGGAACCTAGCTTCCGGATCCAGAACCTTTTCCAGAAGCAGACCAGCGGCGGTGCTAGGCAGTCTGAATGGACCAGCATCTCCGCTTTGAAGATTTATTTTCAGTCTTCTGCTGAGAGATTCACCTCTGGAGTGATTGGTTCGCTTTTCGGCGGATGATGGAGAAACGTAAACAGGCCGGACTGCTGACCCTGCCGTACCACCTGCTCCCGGGGCCCATGGGCGTGCCTGGGTCCCTGCCCCGCCTTCCCCTGCGGGACCCCTTCAGGGTCTCCTTGCGTCTGGACGCCGCGTGCTGGGAGCGGGGCGGCTGCGCCCCGCGGCGGCCGTACTTGCCCCTGCCGCTGGACGGCGCCTTCGAGCCCGCCTTCCTCCGCAAGCGCAACGAACGCGAGCGGCAGCGGGTGCGCTGCGTGAACGAGGGCTACGCGCGCCTCCGAGCTCACCTGCCCCGCGAGCTGGCGGACAAGCGCCTCAGCAAAGTGGAGACGCTCCGCGCCGCCATCCTTTACATCAAGCACCTCCAGGAGCTGCTGGAGCACCACGCGCGGGGTCAGGAAGGCGCGGCCGGCGCCGGCTCCTCACTCAGGGCCGAATGCAACAGCGACGGCGAGTCCAAGGCCTCGTCGGCGCCTTCGCCCAGCAGCGAGCCCGAGGAGGGGGCCTGTTAGCGAGCGCTGGGCCGGCCCGGACCCCTCCCGCTGCGCCGCGCGCTTTTGGAGTCTGCTCTAAGGTTCCAAAAGGTTCCCTCCGGAGGTGGTTTGCATTTGCAATCTGTTTTTTTTTTCTTTTCTCCAGAACTAAATCTTAGGAAAAAGAAATGAGTGCTTTAGGGGGAAAAAAAGATTTTGACATTCTAGTTGTTTCCACCCCCTCCACCCCCCCTATTGGTTATGTGCCTGCAACTGAAAGATGCTTATGAAACTCTTCCTGTACTTCTCAAAGACAAACTGTACCAGACTCTGAACTCCTCAAAGGGCGAAAACAACGAGGATTTGCCACAGTCAGCGGGGTGGGTAAATTAGGGACGTAAATACTGAAACAAATCCAATCTTAACCAAAGAAGAACTTTCCAAAACTAGCTAACTAACTAAATAACAGCCCTTAAGATGAGCGGAAGGTTTTTCCTGCATTCCTTCATTTGGGAATTGATGTGAAATGTCATTGACACCGTGCTTTGGAGGAAGGTGGCCCAAAGCTGACACCTGGGAACACGTTTGCCAGAGCACGCGGCCAGGCCAGCCTGTGCTGTTGACTAAGCGTGTGGATGGCGGTGCTAGAAAGGACATTCCATATTGGAAACATCCTGTTTTATCAAGAGTGGTCGTGTGGGAGCTTCATAGCATCTAGCAGATAGTAACGTGTCAGTGGCAATGATCTTTTTTTGGAAGAGAACTCAAGATTTGTATGAAAACTTACTTTTCCTCTCAGGTGTCTTGTGCGTTGTGTTTTCATTTTCCTTTTCTTTGCACCCCTCACCTCCACCCCCTTGTTCTCACTCCATCTAACTTTCTGTTAAAGTGACACTGTGACCTTAAAAAAAAAAAAAAGGAAACGCTTAGATGGTTGAATGGGAGGGATTGACGTTGGGACATTCTCATACTTTTATCACCTTGAGGGCTTCCAGCTATACTGAAATTGTCTAGTGACTCTAGAAGTCTTTTAAAAATATTTAATTCTGGTCTTTTTTTTCCTGAGAAACAATTATAAATTCAGTAGGTAAGTCAAATACTTGTTGACATATAAACTTCCTATCTCTAAAGTCTTCTAATATGCTGACTGTCCCTTTCCCTGGAGACAGCTTTGCTCTGGGGGTGAGGGGGCTTGGGGGTGCTGGGAAGAGGACAAAGAGAAAACTAACAGTGCTGAGCCCTTTCCAGGTATTATTTCATTAAGTCCCACACTGAGGTAGGTTTTATTACCCCCTTTCTGCAGATGTGTAAACAGAGGGAAGCAAATAAACAATAAACATCTTTTATGTGCCAGAAATTTTGTTGTGTGGTTTTCACATTTTGTCCTGTTTATTCTCATAAATCTGTGAAGTGGGTATTATACATATTTGTAGTTTAAAAAAAAAAAAAAAAGGCTGGGAGAGGTTACATGCCTTGCCCAGGTTAGTGTTGCTAGAATTAGGTGAGCTGAGATCCAGTCCTAAGTCTGCCTGACCCTGAAGCCCAGGCTTGCTTTCTACCTGACTGTGCTCTCCCTTGCCCTGTCATTTGCTAGCTAGGTGACCAGCAAATGCTTCTTAACCTCTCTGCAACTCAGGTTCCTCCTCCTCATTCCACTACTTCACAGAAGCATAGGTTACAGACCTTGGTCATCTGCAAGCTACAATCCAATGATTAAGTTAGTAGTGTTAGCGTTAGTGTTTGGAGGAAGTACTATTCATTAGCTATACGGAGAGTAAGCCTGGTTAAAAATGATGTCTAGATGGAGTGAGTGTGATTTCTTCAGTGTTCAGAAGGATGGAGTAAACCACACTTTATTAGGGTTCTGTCTTCTATTGTAAGGTTCTAGGGGACATGACTGATGGAATGCTGAATCCATGTTGAAATGCATTACTACTAATATTTATGATGATGAATTATTATGGGATTCTATTGTTTCTTACTGCTCAGATAAATGCTGTGCAATGATTTACTACCAAACTACTTTTTCTTTAGAAGCAGGCAGAGCTCTGTGGTTTGAATGAGCAAGATGGAACAGCTATTTTCTCTTACCCATTACTTAGTTACATTCTGACAAACTCCTATAATGTATCCATTTTTTCTCCAGGCTGGTTCTTACTCCAGTGCAGGTTTCAGTGAAGCAAGTATAGGTAAGATATATTTGCTAATTAGGGGGAAAAAGAAAAGAAAAAGGGAAAGCACTCATGTTACCTCCTGGCTGTGTTGAAGAAGAGGCTAATTAATCAAGTTGTTAATTGGAGAACCTTGAGATACTTTTTTAGGGGTATTCGTTGGACAGTAATAACACTCTTTATTCCTTTTTTCTGCTCCAGCTAATGGGTGAGAACCTTGACATTCTCTTTTCTAAAGTAGGAATAATAATAAAAGAGTATATTTTGTTTAATCTATACAGGTTATGTGGTTGCTTTTAATGCAGGAAAAAAGAAATAAAGATTTCTTCATTTACTTCTTCAAAATATGTGTATAAAATGTGTGAGTAAGTATAATATACTTGGCTGACATGAGTGGTTTATAAAGAGAAGGACAAAGGCAGTTTTAAAAGAGAACTTTTTTTCTGGATAAAATTTCTTGACAGACTTCTAATGAGACTTTTCTTTAAAGTCCTATTGAAAAAAAATAAGTCCTATTGAGAATAAAGCAATGATTTTGAGAAACTTTTTGGGAAAAAAAAATCCTATCTCAATCATGTAACTTTTTTTAGAGGAAAAAAAAAAAAATCAGGCAGTTTTTCTGGAACTTTCCTAATGGCTTACAGGAGGAGCGCCAATCCAGGAATGAGACCTTTTAAAATGTTTAGTCTTCCCTTTTTCTGTGACTGAACACTTAATGAACCACAGAACAATTTGACTCTCGGGAACCCCCTGGCTGTCCAGTGGTTAGGACTCCATGCTTTCACTGCCCAAGGCTCGGGTTTATTCAGGGAACTAGGATCCCGCAGGCTGCGTAGCATCAATGGAGTGGAGAGGAGTTTTATGGAAATGATGCATTCATGAAAGGAGAAACATTGCAAGTCCTTCAAGATCTTCCCTATTTCTTTGGACACTCAGCCCAGACATATCCATTGATTACACTGTATTGCTTTTAGAATATTCATAACACTGATTAATGACACCTCACCCCCATCCCTTGGGTGCAAAGAAGGAGGGGCTGTAGAGGGGTGTGGGAGAGTGTGCCCTCAGGCTTGGCCTTTCACTGATCTGGTGACCTTGGGCGAGTCCCTAACTTTAGTGATCTCAGTTCCCTATGCTAGGGCACGTGAAGACTGGACTGCATGATCTTTTAGGCCTTCCAGCTAGAACATGCCATTCTTCTGACATGTGAAAAGTCCTAGACTAGGGGAAACAAATGGCGGTAAGACATGCCCACTTCCTGCCACACAGTGCAATGGCTCTATGCTTCTGTATCATATTCTCCCTCTAGAAAGATCCAGTCCCAGAGCTGCAGTTTACACTTTGAGTCTAGTTGCTGTTACAACGCTTAATTTTAAAAAGCACAAACTTCATAATCTTCTGTGGAGTGGACTTTGAAGAATCTTACAATCTGGAGGAAAAATGAACCCATTTCACCTCAATATGAGGTAAAAAGGTGTAAGTGTTACAACTGGGGTCCAAAATGAAAAATGCTATGAGGATACAGAGAAAAGAGGGATTTGTTCTAACTTCAGGTGAGCAGAGGACTCGGAGGGAAGGCTTTGGGGGATATAGCATTGGGCAGGTGAAAATGGAATGAGAATTACAGGCAGAGAATCCAAGGGGAACAATTACAGGCAGAGCATCTAGCGGGGAATCGACTGGATTCCTACATAGAAGCAAGGAACTGTGTTTGGAGAATAGAAGCCGAGTAATAGGAGATTAGAAATGACGGCTGAGACTAGGTTCTAGAAAGCATTGAAAGCCCGGCTAAAATAACTTGAACTTTATTTTTAAGACAATGGGGAACTATTGAAAAAAAATGGGTTTTTTTGGCTTGCAGAGAGGGTGAACTGTTCATCGCTGTGGCTGAGAATCACTCTGGTGGCAGGAAGCAGCAGACTGATGGGGTATTGCAATAATGAAGGAAGAGGAAGTGAGGGCTTAAATGAAGGCAGTGGTGGTGGGGATGGGAAGGAAGGGATGGATGGATGAGGAGGTGATGTGGGAGTAGCACTAATAGGTCTTGGCACTCAGAGGACAGGGCTGGGGATGAAGAAGAAGAAGAAGTTAGAGACAACTCTAGTGAGTTCCCACTAACTGAAGTTGGGAATGCAGAAAGAGAGGCAGATTGAAAAGGTACCTGTCTTGATTTGGAGATGCTGGGTTTAAAATATTAATAGGTTACTCCTGCCCGGAAATGCTGACAGTGTGGTCAGGAGGGAAGTCAAGGACAGCTGTAGATTGAGAGGCATAAACATATAAGCAGCAGTAGGAGTAGATGAGATCTCCCAGGGAGAGAAGAAAGCCGGGCAGGCCTACACTGAAGGAGTGGCAGAAGAAAAAATGTCTTTGAAGAGGACTGAGAAGTTGGAAGGAGAACCAGGCTGGTGTGAGATCATGGCAATTAAATGAAGATTTCATTTTGTAAGAAGGAGGCAGTGGACAGCATCAAGTGATTCAGAGATGTCAGGGAATTTAAGGGTGAGAGGGATGCATTGGATTTAGCCATTGAAAGATCACTAGAGGGACTTCCCTGGTGGCTCAGTGGTTAAGAATTCGCCTGCCAACGCAGAAGACACAGGTTCAAGTCCTGGTTCGGGAAGATCCCACATGCCGTGGAGCAAATAAGCCCATGAGCCATGACTACTGAGCCTGCACTCTAGAGCCTGCGAGCCACAACTACTCAGCCCACATGCTGAAGAGCCCGTGCTCCACAACAAGAGAAGCCACTGCAATGAGAAGCCCGTGCACTGTGACGAAGAGTAGCCCCCGCTCGCCGCAACTAGAGAAAGCCCGCGCGCAGCAACGAAGAACCAACACGGCCAAAAATAAATAAATAAATTAATTAATTAATTTTAAAAAATTCTCATGTAGAATAGCATTTACAGAACAACCGGTATAAAGTAACTGCAGTGGATCAAGCACTGATGAGAAAGAAGAAAACAGTATCTTATTTTCTTCCCTTTGTGGAATTATTTCTGGAGACAAGAAGAATAAAGTAACCTAGGAAAAAGGAACAAAGTTTGGAGGCGAGGAGAACTGAGATGCCCTTCAGTTATCTAGATCTGAAGAGACGGGGTCTGCTCCTTTGGCCTAGACGTTTGTGATTTTCGGGTAACATAACTTCAACTCAGGACACTTGAATTTAACTCTCATCCTCCTGACTCCAGGTGCTATAAGTCTTAATTGAATTTGAGAGCAAAGTCCCATCAGACTGGGGAAGGCGTTTCATAGGATGAGTCAGCGTTACCCGGCTATAGCCAACCACGGTTTCAGATGGTGCATTTCAAAAGCTTTCTGAGCTTTTGAAACCTCTGAAGGTTTTTTTCAATGCTCCCAAAGTTATCATTTTCTCCCAAAATGGATAACAATCCCACTTGTCGCCCTGGGAATGAGACTTTTGATGGAAATGTGGCTCAGCGGACTCCTTCTCTGCAGAATGATCACTTCTCCACCCTTCTCTTTCAGGCATCACCGGCCCTTTTATCTCCATGTGAGGCGGACAGACTGCTGGAAGAGGGCAGAGGGCCTGAAATTGCTTTACATTTTCTTTATTGGTCCATGAAACCATAGAACCATTCCCAGCTCTTTGATTATCATCGCTGGGTTGTGTATGCGTTTTACACGCAGGCTCTCTGGGTGGTGAGATTGGTCTTTAATCCTTTCGTAGCTATTTAGCTGTGTCCTTTGCTGAAAACCTGTCAGCGGCCTTCTCATGTGGGGTTACTCACTGTCATTAACCACAGCTAAAATGAAACTGCAGTTGTGGCAGAACGAAGTGCGTCCAGACGATGAAACTCTCCAAACTGGTTTTTGCCTGCAGAGCAAGCCTTGAGGGGGCCACTGCTGAAGACATTTCTCATTTCCCTGACAGTGGAAACATCTCTGAAGAAGGAATCCTATCTCAGGGTCACAGGACTAGAAAGGGCCTTGGGAAATGACCTGATTCAACCCCAGGAGTTTTAGTGAAATGAAGGATTAAACCATGCAGGGCAGAAGCATATCTGTTCTCTCTTAAAAAAACCTCTAATGACAGAAATACTCCACCAGTTGACATTTCCTGAGGGCCTACCAGACAGGAGGCTAGCCCTTCTATGTATTATTCTCATCTGATCTTCACAACCATCCTACAAGGTATGTGTACCACTTCCATTTTATAGATGAGGAAGTGAAGCTTAGAGAGGTTAAGTAGCATATCATACAGATCAGTGGTAGTAAACTGTCTCTGGTTGGTCTTCATCCATCCGTCCGTCCATCCACCCATTCATCAATCAGTAAATATTTACTGGTTGCCTACATGGAGCTTAATTTTAGGAGAGGAAGAAAATCAGTAAACAAGCATAAAAATGCTTCAGGTGGTGATAATGGCCAAGAAAAATAAAGCAAGGATTTTTGTAATTCAATTACTTTTCACTCTCATTTTCAATCAACATCTCTTCTCCTTCTACTGTTCTAAAGCAGCCCTGTGCAGATTTAAATGACTAGACAACTTTCAATCAGACCAGCGTATCTGAAGACTGACATTAAGTTCCCCTGTAAGCTCTTCTTGTTTGAGACCCATGGTTACCACACTCAGCTCAATATCCATGTAAAAAAACGAGGGACAAATGGAATAAAGTGGGGTCCTACTTGATAAGGGGATCCCCATCAATCCCCTTTCACATTCACATCAACCAAAGTTGATTCAGAACATTAGAACACTTCCTGATGTAATTTCGGTTTGACATCTGCAGGTAAGCCAAGTGTTCCCCACAGAGGCCCATGACACTAGCTGCACCTTGACGGAGTAGAAAGGACCTGTGTTCCAGTCCTGACTTCAGCACTTATTGGTTGTTTCCTTGGGCAAGTGACAGGACTGCTCTGAACCTATTTTTCTCATCTGTAAAATTAAGGATAGTAACCCCTATTCCATCTCACAGGGTTGTGGTAAAGGCGAAATGAAGCTACATAAGTAAAATATCTCTCTAAAAAGTGCTATTATCACTATTAACCCATATGCAAATCAATTCTCCAATGAAAGTTAGGGATCGCTTTGCAGAGAAATACACTATCCAATTTGCGGAAAATTCTATTCAGCATAAAGTCAGTTGATATTGATTAAATTCTCAAGTATGAGGACGGAAATAGAAACATACTAGGTTTTCTAATGTGTAAGAAGTCACTCTAAAATTTACAACGGCAATTTACTGTTTCCCACAATTGAGACTGTGAGATTAACTGGGTGGTTCATCTGCTGGCCTCCCTTGGGGAGAAGAGAGAAGATTCTTTTATAAAGGAGAGGGGAAAATTGGGAGGGGCTGTTATAAACAAAGAATCCTCTGGAGGAAACTGGGAGTTCCAAGTATAGTAGCTTTTCATTAGCTGAGCCGTGACTGGCTCTCATTGGCTGGGCTGTCACTGGGCCGGGAGAAATTCTTCTTTCCTCCTGCTGGGTAGTAAAGTAGTAACCTTCTTGCTGTTGGGGTCTGCAGTTGATGGCAAGTGGTGGGCGTGAGAGCTCCCTCTTCTGGCCTCCTGACTCCATTTTAAATGAGGTTTCTGTTTTCTTATTGTTTTTTTAACATCTTTATTGGAGTATAATTGCTTTCCAATGTTGTGTTCGTTTCTGCTGTATAACAAAGTGAATTACCTATACGTATACATATATCCCCTCCCTCTTGCGTCTCCCTCCCACCCCTCTAGGTGGTCACAAAACACGGAGCTGATCTCCCTGTGCTATGTGGCTGCTTCCCACCAGCTATCTTTTACATTTGGTAGTGTATATATGTCCATGCCACTCTCTCACTTTGTCCCAGCTTACCCTTCCCCCTCCCCCTGTCCTCAAGCCCATTCTCTACATCTGCGTCTTTATTCCTCTCCTGCCCCTAGGTTCTTCAGAACCTTTTTTTAGATTCCATATATATGTGTTAGCATAAGGCATTTTTTTTTCTCTTTCTGACTTACTTCACTCTGTATGACAGAATCTAGGTCCATCCACCTCGCTACAAATAACGCAATTTCTTTTTACGGCTGAGTAATATTCCATTGTGTATATGTGCTACATCTTCTTTATCCATTCATCTGTCAGTGGACACTTAGGTTGCTTCCATGTCCTGGCTATTGTAAATAGTGCTGCAATGAACATTGTGGTACATGCTTCTTTTTGAATTATGGTTTTCTCAGGGTATATGCCCAGTAATGGGATTGCTGGGTCATATGGTAGTTCTATTTTTAGTTTTTTAAGGAACATGCATACTGTTCTCCATAGTGGCTGTATCAATTTACATTCCCACCAACAGTGCAAGAGGGTTCCCTTTTCTCCACACCGTCTCCAGCATTTACTGTTTGTAGATTTTTTATTTTTATTTTTTTGCTGTACGTGGGCCTCTCACTGTTGCGGCCTCTCCCGCTGCGGAGCACAGGCTCCGGACGCGCAGGCTCAGCGGCCATGGCTCACGGGCCCAGCCCCTCTGCAGCATGTGGAATCCTCCCGGACCTGGGCACGAACCCATGTCCCCTGCATCGGCAGGCGGACTCTCAACCACTGTGCCACCAGGGAAGCCCAATTGTTCGTAGATTTTTTCATGATGGCCATTCTGAACAGTGCCAGGTGATATTTCATTGTAGTTTTTTGTTGTTGTTTAATTTTATTTTTATTTATTTATTGGTTGCGCTGGATCTTCATTGCCCCACATGGGCTTTCTCTAGTTGGACTGAGCGGGGGCTACTCTTTGTTGCGGTGTGTGGGCTTCTCATTGCAGTGGTTTCTCTTGTTGCAGAGCTCAGGCTTTAGGCACGTGGGCTTCAGTAGTTGTGGCGCATGGGCTTAGTTGCGCCACGGCATGTGGGATCTTCCCAGACCAGGGCTCGAACCCGTCCCCTGCATTGGCAGGTGGATTCTTAACCACTGCACCACCAGGGAAGTCCCTCTGGAGGGTTTTTATCATAAACAGGTGTTGAATTTTGTCGAAAGCTTTCTCTGCATCTACTGAGATTATCATATGGTTTTTATCCTTCAATTTGTTAATATGTTGTTTCACATTGATAGATTTGTGTATATTGAAGAATCCTTGCATTCCTGGGATAAACCCCACTTGATCATGGTGTATGATCCTTTTAATGTGCTGTTGGATTCTGTTTGCTAGTATTTTGTTGAGGATTTTTGCATCTATGTTCATCAGTGATATTGGCCTATAGTTTTCTTTTTTTGTGACATCTTTGCCTGGTTTTGGTATCAGGATGATGGTGGCCTCATAGAATGAGTTTGGGAGTGTTCCTTCCTCTGCTATATTTTGGAAGAGTTTGAGAAGGATAGGTGTTAGCTTTTCTCTAAATGTTTGACAGAATTCGCCTGTGAAGCCATCTGGTCCTGGGCTTTTGTTTGTTGGAAGATTTTTAATCACAGTTTCAATTTCAGTGCTTGTGACTGGTCTGTTTATATTTTCTATTCCTTCCTGGTTCAGTCTCGTAATGTTGTGCTTTTCTAAGAATTTGTCCATTTCTTCCAGGTTGTCCATTTTATTGGCATATAGTTGCTTGTAGTAATCTCTCATGATCCTTTGTATTTCTGCAGTGTCAGTTGTTACTTCTCCTTTTTCATTTCTAATTCTGTTGATTTGAGTCTTCTCCCTTTTTTTCTTGATGAATCTGGCTAATGGTTTATCAATTTTGTTTATCTTCTCAAAGAACCAGCTTTTAGTTTTACTGATCTTTGTTATCATTTCCTTCATTTTCATTTATTTCTGATCTGATCTTTACGATTTCTTTCCTTCTGCTAACTTTGGTTTTTTTTTTTTTTTTTTTTTTTTGGTCTTTTTCTAATTGCTGTAGGTGTAAGGTTAGGTTATTTGAGATTTTTCTTGTTTCTTGAGGTAGGGTTGTATTGCTATAAACTTCCCTCTTAGAACTGCTTTTGCTGCATCCCATAGGTTTTGGGTCGTGTTTTGTCATTTGCTTCTAGGTATTTTTTGATTTCGTCTTTGATTTCTTCAGTAATCAAATTATTTAGTACTGCATTGTTTAGCTTCCATGTGTTTGTATGTTTTACAGTTTTTTTTTTTCCTGTAATTGGTATCTAGTCTCATAGTGTTGTGGTTGGAAAAGATACCTGATATGATTTCAATTTTCTTAAATTTACCAAGGCTTGATTTGTGACCCAAGATATGATCTATCCTGGAGAATGTTCCATGAGCACTTGAGAAGAAAGCATATTCTGTTGTTTTTGGATGGAATGTCATATAAATATCAATTAAGTCCATCTTGTTTAATGTGTCATTTAAAGCTTGTGTTTCCTTATTTATTTTCATTTTGGATGATCTGTCCATTGGTGAAAGTGGTACTGTCGATTTCCCCTTTCATGGCTGTTAGCATTTGCCTTATGTATTGAGGTGCTCCTATGTTGGGTGCATATTCACAATTGTTATATCTTCTTCTTGGATTGATCCCTTGATCATTATGTAGTGTCTTTCTTTGTCTCTTCTAATAGTCTTTATTTTAAAGTCTATTTTGTCTGATATGAGAATTGCTACTCCAGCTTTCTTTTGATTTCCATTTGAATGGAATATCTTTTTCCATCCCCTCACTTTCAGTCTGTATGTGTCCCTAGGTCTGAAGTGGGTCTCTTGTAGACAGCATATATACAGGTCTTGTTTTTGTATCCATTCAGTCAGTCTATGCCTTTTGGTTGAAGCATTTAATCCACTTACATTTAAGGTAATTATCGATATGCATGTTCCTATTACCATTTTCTTGTTTTGGGTTTGTTATTGTAGGTTTTTTCCTTCTCTTGTGTTTCCTGCCTAGAGAAGTTCCTTTAGCAGTTGTTGTAAAGCTGGTTTGGTGGTGAATTCTCTTAGCTTTTGCTTTCTGTAAAGGTTTTAATTTCTCCATTGAATCTGAATGAGACCCTTGCTGGGCAGAGTAATCTTGGTTGTAGGTTTTTCCTTTTCCTCACTTAAAATATGTCCTGCCACTCCCTTCTGGCTTTCAGAGTTTCTGCTGAAGGATCAGCTGTTAACCTTATGGGGATTCCCTTGTATGTTATTTGTTGCTTTTCCCTTGCTTTTAATATTTTTTCTTCGTATTTAATTTTTGACAGTTTGATTAATATGTGTCTTGGCGTGTTTCTCTTTGGGTTTATCCTGTGTGAGACCCTCTGTGCTTCCTGGACTTGATTGACTATTTCCTTTCCCATATTAAGGAAGTTTTCAACTATAATCTCTTCAAATATTTTCTCAGACCCTTTCTTTTTCTCTTCTCCTTCTGGGACCCCTATAATTCAAATGTTGGTGCATTTAATGTTGTCCCAGAGGTCTCTGAGACTGTCCTCAATTCTTTTCATTCTGTTTTCTTTATGCTGCTCTGTGGTAGTTATTTCCACTATTTTATCTTCCAGGTCACTTATCCGTTCTTCTGCCTCAGTTATTCTGCTATGGATTCCTTCCAGAGAATTTTTAATTTCATTTATTGTGCTGCTCATCATTGTTTGTTTGCTCTTTAGTTCTTCTAAGTCCTTCTTAAACATTTCTTGTATTTTCTCCATTCTATTTCCAAGATTTTGGATCATCTTTACTATCATTACTCTGAATTCTTCTTCGGGTAGACTGCCTATTTTCTCTTCATTTGTTTGGTCTGGTGGGTCTTTACCTTGCTCCTTCATCTGCTGTGTGTTTTTCTGTCTTCTCATTTTGCTTAACTTACTGTGTTTGGGGTCTCCTTTTCGCAGACCGAAGGTTCGTAGTTCCCATTGCTTTTGGTGTCTGCCCCCAGTGGGTAAGGTTGGTTCAGTGGGTTGTGTAGGCTTCCTGATGGAGGGCACTGGTGCCTGTGCTCTGGTGGACGAGGCTGGTTCTTGTCTTTTTGATGGCAGGACTGCGTCCGGTGGTGTGTTTTGGGGTGTCTGTGAACTTATTATGATCTTAGGCAGCCTCTCTGCTAATGGGTGGGGTTTTGTTCCTGTCCTGCTAGCTGTTTGGCATGGGGTGTCCAGCACTGGAGCTTGCTGGTTGTTGAATGGAGTTGGGTCTTGGCGTTGAGATGGAGATCTCTGGGAGAGCTCTCATCGATTGATGTTACGTGGGGCCGGGAGGTTGGTGGTTCAATATCCTGAACTCGGCTCTCCCACCTCAGAGGTTCACGCCTGACACCCAGCCGGAGCACCAAGACCCTGTCAGCCACACAGCTCGGGCAGCCATCCTGTCATGGAGTCACCTGAGGGTCGGGCGTCCTGTTGGGGGATCCTCTTCTCGGGCCCCGGAGACTCCTGAGGGGCAGCCTCCTGTCAGGGGCTTCCTGGTCAGGTGCAGTTGCCTGAGGGACGGGCGTCAGGTCTGAGTCATGTGGGGTGTTGGGCACTCTCCTTCTCTGCCCCAGAGCGCAGCATCAGGGGGTTTTGGCCGGCGTCTTAGCTCTGTTAATTTTCATTCACACTCCCAAACAAGGTCGAGGTCTGTGTTTTCCAACACCACCAAGCAATTCTCTAATTCTCAGTGGACACTGGTTGTCCTACAAATATAACTCAATTCTGACACTATGTACCTGGAGACAGCATCAGATCCCACAGGTTAGAGGCTCTGTCCACAGGTCTTCCCCCACTTCAGATGCCAGTCACAAGTCCAGGTTGTCACCTGTGCTTCTGACCCACTGGCTATAAATCAGAGGTTCCCATGACCCCCTTCCTTGGGTTTGATTAATTTACTAGGGCAGTTCACATAACCCAGGAAACCAGTTTACTTACTAGATTACTGGTTTGTTACAAAGAATATTAAAGGGTGCAAATGAACAGCGAGATGAGGAGATACAAAGGGAGAGGTCCAGAAAGGTCCTGAACACAGGAGCTTCTGTCCTCGTGGAGTTTCAGGTGTGCTACCCTATTGGCACGTGGATGTGTTCTGTTTCACCAACGTGGAAGCTCTCTGAACCTCTTTTGGGTCTTTATGGAGGCTTCATTACATAGGTATGATTGATTAAACTACTGGCCATTGGTGATTGAAGTCCATATCCAGCTCCTCACATTTCCCTGGAGGTCCAGGGTTGGGGCTGAAAGTTCCAACCAACTAATCACGTGGTTGGCTCCCCTGGCAACCAGCCCCCCTCCTTAGGGGTTTTCCAAGTTATCTCATCGGTATAAACTCTGATATGGTTGCAAGGGGCTTGTTATGAATAACAAGACACCTTTATCACTCATCACTTAGGAAATTCCAAGGGTTTAAGAGCTCTGTGCCAAAAGCCAGGGGTGAAGACCAAATTTATGTTAGTTGTTATAGATCACAATATCACACAAAGACACCACCCCGCATAACCAATGAATCAAGAAATCAACGTTGGTATACCCCTACTGGCCAGTTTATAGATTTTATTCAAATTTCACCAACTGTCCCAACAATGTCAGTGTTTCCTTTTTGGTCCAGGATCCTATCCAGGAATATACATTGCCGTTAGTTGTCATGTCTTTTCAGACTCCTTCCGTCTGAAACAGTTTGTCAGCCTCTCCCTGTCTTTCATTTCCTTGACAGTTTTGAGTGCATAGGCTTTCGTTCTGTAGGATGACCTTCAACTTGGGTGTTTTCAATGTTTGCTCATGACCAGATTCAGGCCATGCGTTCTTGACAGGAACATCTTAGAGATGGTGCTGTGTTCCTCTCTGCCTCACACCAGGAGATGTGAGTCATCCCACCATTGGCCATGTTAACCTTGATCAATCTGCCAGGTTTCCCTACCTTAAATTCACCTTTGTAATTGATTAGTCTTTGAGGGAGGAAGAAGTATTCTCATATTATGCCAATATCCTGTTCATCAAACTTCCACCAACTCGCCTCCATATTTATTGACGACTCCTATCTGCATCAGTCACCTCAACAGTGGTTGCCAAATGTTGATTCTCTATCTCCATTAGTCCTTCCGTATTTATTAGTTGGCATTCTCCTATAAGGAAGAGCTTTCTCTACTTTCTCAATTAATTTATTCATTTATTTTTATCAGTATCGACTCATTCAGTAGGTTGTCACCTATTAATATTATTTTTGATAAATACTGTTCCTGAGTGTTCAGGTTGTTTCTAACTTGACTAGGGGTAGAGAAACCCTTTCAAGCTGGTTCCTTTTACATGTCCCCATTATTCATTGAGCTTTTCCTTATTTTCTGGCACAAGAAGATGTTCCAGTCTTTATCCCTCTCTCTCTCTCTCGCACACACATCCTTGTGATTTGACAAAGAGACCTCGGTAAACCCTATGAGTTATATGCAAACTTTTGTGTGATTGATTGTACATTTTTCTGGGGAGAGATCTAGCTTAGCTTTTACTGGATTCTCAAAGAACGTCCCTGACCTCCACAAGTTTAAGGACCACAACTAACATCTCAAGAAACGCCTATTGAGTCTTTCAGATCTACCATTTTTCAGGTTCCTTATTATTGGGTAGCTTGGAGGGGTGTTATTTCCTTTTGCTATCTCAACTATGTCCGCCCTAAAACAATCTCCAGCTTATAGGAAATGCTCAATAAATGTTAACTATTAAGATTATCAGGGAAGATTCTCATGCTCTGGTGCTAGATTGCCTCAGAGTCTGAGTTCTGAAAAATCTCTTTCTCCGAAATCCAACAATCCATTTAGAGTCTCCCTTCTTAGCCCCTGTAATACATCTTCAGTTGCCTCCTCCATGGTCTGAAGCACCTTAAATTCAATGTGTCTAATGCCAAACTCACGACCCTCTTGAAATCAGTTTTCCTCAGCAATCTCTGTTTCTGAGAGGGGAGCCATCCTTCTTTCAGTACGTCAGGTGCGAAACTGTGGATTCAACTGACTCCTTTCTTCCTGCCTACTTCCATCATCTGATCACTGTGCCAGCCAGGAATCTTATGGTTGTAAGAAAATTCAACTCAAACTGACCTAAGCACAAAGGTACACTTTTTTCCTCTCACATAACTGAAAAGTCCAAGGGTATCCTGCTATTGGGAAAGGGTAAGTCCAGTTCAAATCTGCTTTTTCAGCTCTGCTTTCCCTTATGTGGGTTCCAGTTCTCAGGCAAGTTTGCTCAAATGGCAAGATGGCCAGCAAGAGGCCCGGGCCTATATCATATCCTCTTAGCAACACCAGGGGAAAAAGGGCACCTTGCTCTTGGGTAACAGAAAAAACTCCCAGTTAGCTTTTATTCTAACTGGATCATGTGCCAATTCCTCAACCAGTTCCTGGGGCTGGGAGCTTGGGGTGGAGGAAGTGATGCAGGTACCCAGGTGTGAGTCTAGGGGTGGAGTCAGTCCACCCAACAAACCATATGAACTGAGAATGGAGGCGGAATGGTTCGCTAAGAAACATATGGGTTCTATTACCGGAAGAAAAGAGGATTTATGCGGGGCAGGCTACCAGCTAATGCATAGTCTCAGAGATGGCAGATAAGAATCTGAACAGGTAAGTGATGTAGGCACTGAAAATGAAGAGAGGAAAGCATTTTAGAGATAGCCAAGCATTAGAATAAGAGAGGCGAGAATCAAAGAAGACACTAATTTCTGGCTTAAGTGATCGGCTGGTGGTAGTGTCTTCCCTGAGACTGGGAACAGATCTTGAAAGAAGGAAAAATGATGAGTTGAATTTACGTGTTGATTTTGAGGTATCTATGGGATCTTTAGGTGGAGCTGTCCAGCAGGTGTGGGTTGGAGAGGTGAACGTGGGGTCACCAGCCATGGGAGTGGTTGACAATGAGCCATGAAGTATGTGCACAGTGGGAAGAGGGCCAGGATGTAGCCCAGTGAGAACACTTTTTTGTTTTAAATAAAATTTTTTAATTTTTTGGCTGCACTGTGTGGCTTGTGGGATCTTAATTCCCTGACCAGGGATCAAACCCATGCCTCCTGCAATGGAAGTGCAGAGTCCTAACCACTGGACTGCCAGGGAATTCCCCCAGTGAAAACGTTTTAAGGGAGTGTTCCAAGAGTGATTAATAGTACCAAATACTACACAAGGCGAATACAAACAAAAATTGGTCCATCTAACTAGCAACCAACTGGTGAAGTTGGTGAGTAGTTTCCTTGGAGTTGTAAGGGCACAGCCAGGATTAAGAAGAATCAAGGACAGCATGGGAGAAGAGGAAGTGGAGGCTTAGAGCACACACACCCCTCTGAAGTAGCGTGGCTGTGTACAACGATGGGCTGGAATTCAGTGTCTTTTCCCTACAACACGTATTCTTCACACTTATCAGTCAATGCTTAAATTGCTTTGAGTTGCTTTTGTTTGAAAAGTATGCACATCTGTTCCACATTCTCAATTAGACTCTAAGTTCTTGAAGGTAGAATATGACAATCTTTGTGAACTTCCTTAGGATCTAACACAGTGCTCTGCTCACGGTTAAGAATAAAACTATTGTTGATTAATAAATACTGATTTAGAATCGAGAGCAAAGGGGTCTCCTTCCCCCAGTAACTTGGGCCAGTGTCTTGGTGCCTGATTATACACAAATTTTTCTCCCATTCTGGGAAAGAAACATGTAGCAACAGAGGGCAAATGTTTACAGGGTCCCGGGGTCCCTAGAGATGCTGTGTTTTGAGGGCTACCTGACATTTGCTGATTTGTGGGCTAGGACACAAAGCAAAAGGAGAGGACTGTTTTATAAACATTCATCAAGCAGAATAAAACCTTCATAGTTCACACGGAATCCTTAATGGTGGTCAAGATATCTGACCTGCCTCAACAAGGCCAAGCAAGAAGACTAATCCCACTTGAAAGAAATTTCTGTGAGTGCTCCATGTTAAAAGTTCCAGACTGGTCTTGGCTGGTTCTTGTACTGATTAGAAAAAGCAGCACAAAGTGGTTAAATGAGGCAGTGTGACATCAAGAAAACAGGGGCAATTCCCTCATGGTCCAGTGCTTAAGACTCTGCATTTCCATTGCAGGGGGCGCAGGTTTGATCCCTGGTTGGGGAACCAAGATCTCGCATGCTGCGTGGTGCACGCAGAAATTAAAAAAAAAAAAAAAAAATTAAACTTGGGAGTCAAAACACCTGGCTCTCTATGCCTGGCTTTGTCATTAGTTGGTGCCCTTGGGCAAGCTTGTCCTTGGGCAAACTGTTTGATTTTTTTTTTAAGTTTTATTTTTGGCTGCGTTGGGTCTTCTCTAGTTGCAGCGAGTGGGGGCTACTCTTTGTTGTGGTGCGTGGGCTTCTCATTGTGATGGCTTCTCTTGTTGTGGAGCACGGGCTCTAGGCACACAGGCTTCAGTAGTTGTGGCACACGGGCTCAGTAGCTGTGGCACACGGACTTGGTTACTCCGTGGCATGTGGGATCTTTCCAGACCAGGGATCAAACCCATGTCCCCTGCATTGGCAGGCGGATTCTTAACCACTGCACCACCAGGGAGGTCCCCAAGCTGCTTGATCTTTGAGGCTTCATTCTAATTTGTAATGATGCGATAATACCTATCTTGACAACTTCATTAAATTCCAGTGAATGGCTCACACAATCCTCCCTCCCTCCTTTTAGATAAGAAGTGAACTTATTTAGAGAGATACACATTCCACATACAGAATGCAGTCCATCTCAAAAGGCTAGAGGCCCTGGAATATGGGGTTGTTAGTTTTTATGGGCTGGGTAATTTCATAGGCTAAGGAGTGGGAGGATTATTCCAACTATTTTGGAGAAGGGGTGGAGATTTCCAGAAACTGGGCCACCACTCACTTTTTGACCTTTGATGGTCGGCCTAGGAACTGTCATGACACCTGTGGGTGTCATGTCATTTAGCATATGCTAATGTATTACAATGAGCATATAATGAGGCTCAAAGGTCCACTGGAAGGTGAATCTTTCACCATCTTGGATCTAGTTGGTTCTAACCAGTTTTTGTCATGTCTTATGGCTATGTCATTCTTTTAAAGGTTGTGCCCTGACCCCTCACCTCCTGTTTCATACCCCCCTCAGAGATTTTACTCCCGCATTCTAATGGGAAGCAAGGGGCAATGGTCAGTCTTCTGTAACTGCTTCAAGGCTGAGTAGGGGCGTTGACCCTGCCTGTCAGTCCTCCCTCATTTATTAAGGACTAAAACCATATGTAAAAATGTTGGGTAAACTGCAAAGCAGGAATGGTGATTTTTTTTTTTTTCTCTGATCCTTCACCCCAGGAATGATGATTTTTAATGTGTTAAGCACCTACGATATACTTGGCACTTTGTTCATTTACAACATGTCTGTCCGCAAGGTACAACTTCAATCAATACTCAGTTCTCTATGACATGTTCCCCTTATAACATTATCTTCTCTTCAGATCACTGGTGTTTCAGATATTAGTTTTAAAGCAAGATCTTTTTTTTTTTTTTTTGCTGTACGCGGGCCTCTCACCGTTGTGGCCTCTCCTGTTGCAGAGCACAGGCTCCGGACGTACAGGCTCAGCAGCCATGGCTTACGGGCCCAGCCGCTCCGCGGCATGTGGGATCTTCCCGGACCGGGGCACGAACCCGTGTCCCCTGCATCAGCAGGCGGACTCTCAACTACTGTGCCACCAGGGAAGCCCTAAAGCAAGATCTTTTAAAGATCAGAATCTATCATAACAACTTTGCATACTCCAAGGTGCTTGATTAATAATTAACAGCATCTTCAAACTCAACTGATCCAGATGGACCCAAATCATGCTCTCTGGACAACATGAAAATCCCACATAGTCAAGCAATGGAGCAGATGTAACAATAAGGACAGAGGTGAGAAGTATGGACAGAGAGGCTATGTTAGTTGTGTATTGGAATAGCAGGCACAGAGAGTTGCAAACACTCCAGCAATATAGGTGATGCTTAAAGGCAATTTTCAGAAATAGGAGAAAGAAACTTCAAAATGAACATGAGGGGAAAAAAGCAGTCTTACGCAAACAAAATAGGAAAACCTAAAAAAAAAAACCTTCAGTTCCTGAATCTTCAGTTCCTTGTTGCTCCACAAAATATTCACAAAATTAGCAAATTAGTGAATGTTCATATTTTGTTTATATCTCATGAACTGGTTTTCCCAACCATATGCTGATGACAGGAATGATACAGCCCATCATCAATGTGTGAACGGCAGTGCTTTTGAAAATATTAATGATAAACCTACTGACTTTAGAGGGCTGAAAAAGGGACAAATATGTGCATAGTAATAAGACTCATCTTCATGCCTTAGAAAACCAGACAGTGCCTTATCAAAGGGCTTTCCCAGCTGCGTCCATGTGCCCAGGCATGGGGTTCTTTTACTCAGGGCAGTAAAAACAGTCCGTTACATCAGCTTCATTTGAACATTCACTTTTAAGTGGCTTTTTGCCTCAAATGGGAAAATAACATCTTTAGAACAAGGAAAACAATGTTTGTAGTTTTCTTTTTGAACTCAAAATATTAACCATTACTTTCCAAGGTCATTAATAGGGTCAAGTTTGGTAGAAATGCTACATATAAGAAAAGCTTATAATACAGAAATGCCATGGCACAAACCATCCTTCTCTATTTCTCCTCCTCACCTGCTCCCCTCTTCCCTTCCCAAAGAGTGACTTTCAAAGCATCCAATAAAACGCAACCTATGTATTTAAGACGATCTGCAGCATTTCTTGCACTGACATCAGTTAGTTTTGGGAGAGGACTTTGCTATGAATCTGTTTCAAACAACATCATTGGGAAAGCCCAGTTAGAGGAAGTCCACTCAGACACTCAGTGTTGCCTCATCTCTAGAGAATCTAGCACTTGCCAGAAGCCTGTTTCTCATCTTTAAATGCCCTCCGGCGTTCACAGGTAACCTACATCCTTAAGTCATCTGTGCACAACAGTTGCTGGTCCAATCTGGAGGCATAACTAATGCATAATTATCGCATTACGATTACTAACTTACTGATAACTTTCAAACTCTACCATCAAAACCATTAAAGTTACCGAGTGCTCAGAGTCAAGACACGCTATTTCATATCATACATTTTTCAGAGGAAGTCTGCTTTTCTCTAGTCTTCCAAACAGCATTTAGAAGACACTCCAATGGGGGGTTTTATTATATGTTGAGAGATTAGTGTTAGAAAAGAATATATTTTAGGGTGCATCTCTGAAAGCAACCAGGGAGAAAATCAGAAAACAGAAGAACTGTCCAAAGTGAACCAAGAAAAAATACTAATTATCCTAAGCCATAAAACATTAAGCACAAAATATAAACAACGTATTACAACTTTATTAGATTCTTCTATTTTACTGGCTATTTAGACTCAACTATGGCCTTAGTAACCTATAACGTTAACATCTTTGGGTGTCACAGTATATATAATACCTAATCTGATTAGGTGGCACAAGGACTAGCCAACCTGTCAACACAGAGTAACCATTAACATCACAGCTGCGGCCTTTTGATGCTTTTATAATAATTCAATCATAAATGTAAAGATATCTGTATTATCTGAGGGTTCTCTGCTGCTGCTGTGCAAGTTATTGCTCAAGAAAAGTCTGCCAGACTAGGCCTAATTAGAGATACCAGCTGATGCCATTTTTACACGGAAGTCAGAAGTCTGCCTTATAGTTAGAATGACAAAGGTAGCAAGTCTATGATGAATTACTTTCTCTTTTGGGTCCCTATCCCTACGCCTCCACACATAACCCCTCCATAACGTGTCTCATTATCCATCTAACATCTTGCTATGACCCTTTTATATGCTCCAAGTAAGAACGGTATTTAGGGTTTTGCTCAGTGCAGGGGAAGGGGGTATATGAGTGGCTAAATGGATAAACTGACAAACAGAGGGCAAAAAGAAACATTCCCAAACCTTCCTATTTAATACAATGTTCTTCATGATACCTCTCAGGCTGGAAACAAAGGTTGGTGTAAAGAACTTCATTCTGATGATTAAAGACTTGTATGACTGAGTAAGGCAGTTTCTTGACTTACCCCCACCCCCTAACAGACTTTCCTAAAAACCTGTGGGATAATCAGGGAGGAAGCATATACATCCCTTTCCAAATGGAGGCATTGTGACTCCTCCCAGAAGGAGAGTTTACAACATTGGTTCCTGAATCAGGAGCCTCCCCACCAGCCATTCTGGAACGGGCAGCTACACCTGCACCCCCTGGAACCTGTCAGGTCTCGAGTCTGATGTCTGAAGAGCATTTCAGTCCACGTCCACTTCAGTGAGGGTCAGTGGTGTCCAGTGGCTGCCATCAGGGTTCTATCCTTTGATAACAGCAATCGGTGTCAGTTTAATGGCCTTCTTGCTGATTCCGGCATCATGGCACGTGTTCACCACATCAGTCACATTCTTATAAGACTCAGGTGCCTGCAGGGGAGGAAAAGTCTACTTAAAATGGAATCTTTAAAAGCATTAATGTTCACTTGTAATTTAAAAAATGCACATTCAAACAGTACTGAGTTGGTTTTGTTTTTTCTTTTTTTGCCTATCAAATAGGCAAAGGTTTAAAAAAAGATTAAGCTCAGTGTTGGTAAGGGAGTAGTATAATAACACTCTCATCTTGTTTTATATTTTTCTGTATTTCTCTAAATTTCCCCAAAGAACATATATCACTTGTATAAGTAGGAAAAGCAGTAAATGTAATTGAATAAAGCATATACACTAATACCCAACTGGAAGGAAATGTACCAAATCATCCTGTTAGTGGTAACTGTCTTTGGATGGTGGAGTTATTAGCAGTTTTGATTTTCTTTTATTAGATATTTCTACAGTTGTCAAAATTCCTGGAATGACCATGTATAACCTTCACAATAAGGAAAGGTTATTACATTCATATATATAACTAACACTACATATGTGCATGCATACATGGGCATACATACATACACATACAATTTATTTCTGTGAGTTTCTAGTAAGACCTCCCCCCTTCCTTCTGTCTTGCCACCATTAGAACAAATCTCACCACACACACCCTTCATCTCCATTCATGTCAACACAGCAAGCTTAGGCCTCTCAGACTGATTCCCGTGGGGGCTCTGTACACACCCCTTTCTAGCCCATCTCCTATTCCCTTCCAGTTTCTGAAACATTTCCACTGTGGCCTCTGAACTCCTTCCATTGAGTCAAAGGCAAAGAACTTCTTCCTTTCTTTTTTAAAGATTCCCTTCACTTTCTTGTTCTTGCTGAAACATGGACCTCTGCTGAGGATATTACTTCTGCTTCCAACTTTCTGAAGTGGTAGCTGTTTTCTCTCCCAAACTAGGTCATGCCATTAGGTTGAGAGGTGGGACAGGTGTCCTTGCTCTTCATGGTTCCTTTCAGACCATTCTCCCTCCTTTATCCCAGTTTTGAATGTTGCAGTCACTATTTATACCACCCACTACTCTTGTTGCTGCAATCATCTGCTAGAGTCTGATCCCCATTGTTACTTAAAGTTTTGTAGCTCCTGGGTCACCCTCACCCTCACCTGCTATAATTCAGAACGATTTCAATATCCAGGAAGAGGATTCTTTCAGTAACTTGGCTTCCTAGTTTCTTGATTCCCTCTCCTTCAATGTTTACCTCTGCCATTCTCTCCCAGAGTCAACCCCAAGAACTCGTCATAACCAATGATTACAACTCCTCCACAGTCTCAGCTCCCAGCACCTCAGACAGCCTAGGTTTCCACCTCCAACAATCCTTTAACCCCACGAGACCCACAATCCCTTTGCAACACCCTTCAACAACCTTGCTTCTCCTTTACTTGCAACCCTGGTTAAAGGAAACTCAAAATCTATTTCATGCCAGCACCTATACAGTTGGATGTAGCTGAAAAACTCCCAACCACTGAATTTAAGCTCAAGTGGGCCCTTGACGCTGTCCTGGCAATCACCCAAAATTTCACTAGGCCAATCACTTTCTTAGATGATGATTTTATACCTTCTCCTGCATCCTCACTCTCAGTTGCTGGCCCTACTTCCTATTACACTGAAAAAACAGAAACAACCAGAACAGAATCTCCATAAACTCTCTTGCCATATCTTCCCTGACTACCAGCATCTGTACCTTCTCTCCTTTTATTAAGGATGAATTACCTAAGCTCCTAGCAAAGACCAACCCCACCAGATCCCATCTCCTTTCATCTACTCAAGGACACTTCTCCAGTAATTCCCCACTCTTTCCTGCATCTTCAATTTCTCTTCTAGGTTCTTCTCAACAGCATGCAAACACATCAGTTAGATCATGTTATTCTTCTGCTCAAAATTCTCCCAAGTCTTCCCCTCATCTCACTCAGAGGAAGAGCAAAAATCCATTTGTAAAGGAAAAAAACAAGGACCCACACGATCTGGTGACCCTACCTCTCTAACCTCCTCTCCCTCTTGCTCGCTCCAGTCACGCTGGCCTCCACACCGTTTCTTGAACCTCCAAGTGTGATCTGGCCTCAGAGTTTCTGCACTTGCCATCCTCCCTGCCTGGAAAGCTTACCCCTAGATACCCACATAGCTTGCTCCCTTACCCCTCTCAGGTCTTCACTCAAATACCACCTCACTACACCCTATCTAAAACTGCACCCACTCCCAGTCTCTCCCTATCCCCCTTCCCATTTTTACTTTGTAGCACTTACCATCATTCTACACACTATACATTTTACTATTTGGTAAGTTTCACAGGAAAGGATTTATGTTTGTTTTGTTCACTGCAATATCCCTAGCACCTAGAACAGTTCCTAACTATAGCAGATGTTTAATAAGTATTAGCTGGATGAGTGAAAAAAATCATATGTAAAATGTGCAAGTAAAAAGTATACCAAATGTTAATAGTGGTTATCTCTGATTGGTGGAATTCTAGATGTTTTCTTCTTGGTATTTTCTAAAACCTCTTAATTAAAATCAGGTGAAAAATTAAGTTGTTAAAAAATAAAGCTTTGGGGCTTCCCTGGTGGCACAGTGGTTGAGAGTCTGCCTGCCGATGCAGGGGACGCAGGTTCATGTCCCGGTCCGGGAAGAACCCACATGCCGCAGAGCGGCTGGGCCCGTGAGCCAAGGTCGCTGAGCCTGCGCGTCCGGAGCCTGTGCTCCACAACGGGAGAGGCCACAGCAGTGAGAGGCCCGCGTACCACAAAAAAAAAAAAAAAAACCCCCGAAAAACAAAAAATAAAGCTTTGTCATACTCTTTAACACAGTAATTTTGCTTTTGAGATTTCACTCTAATTATTAAAACATCTGGAGGAAAGATTCAGGCATGAAGACACACAGTACAACTTAATATAGAGTAGCAAAGATGTGGAAACTACTTGAATATCCCCTATGGGCAGAAACTTACGGTACTTAGCTAGTAGAATATTTCGCAGTCGTTAAAAATGACGTAAACAATATTATAATAATGTGTTAAATTTTAAAAAGGATTATAAAATGTTTGTAAACTATGCTTATAACCAGTTTAAAAAAAGCATTTAGGGAAAAAATGGCAATAAGCATCTTAAAAAAAGGAGGTAATAGTTATGTCATGGCACAGAATTTCTGGATGACAATTTTTCTTTTCTCTTAAACTTTTAAAAGGAAGTTATGTTGCTTCTAATTTAAATATGTACATATGTGTGCATATACATACATGTAATTTAAACAAAATCTTTGCTCCCTTATGAATCAAAAAAACCCACTTTCTCAAACATTTCCCCCCCTACCTTTTCAAATTTGCTTTCAAATTTAACTGTTAAGTATACAGTTGTGCAAAAGAAAGGTTAAGATGAGTCAGCTCAAACTAAATTTAAAGTTTGTAATATGTAGACAAAGACTATACATGAATGGTAAAAATCATTCTTATGGACCCAGCTCATAATTAACCTCCAAACAAAAGAGAAGACAATGATAGACTGTAACTGAGGTTACTTTTAAAAAAACCATTTCTATTAGCAATACTAAAAATTGCTGTCTCCGGGTACTGGCATAAATTATAAACAGTTTTATGCCGAATACTTATCAAAATTTCACTTACCTCTTCCATAACCAGCTTGGGTGAGGCAACACGGATTGCAATTCCCATGTCTGCCAATTTGTCTAGGACGTCCTGGAAATCTAAATTACGCCTTGACTTTGCTCGGGACAGTGCACGGCCCTAGATTGGGAAAGGAATGAACTTCATTTATAAATTCTGAGCTCCAATTTATGTTCAATCCCAGCAATTATTTAAACCCTTAGGATCATATGCCTTTTCCCTGACTTCTTTTTAAACTAAAAGAAGAAATAAGAGAGTCTTTTTCTATTTAATCAACACTGTAATGTGCTTTTTGTTTTAAGACTCATCCTTTTGGAAGACAAATTTACATCTACAAAGCATTTAGCATTTAAAGACTTAGTTTTGTGTATCTAATCACTACTAATTATCAATTACATATAAACATGTTAATTTAAAATTGTAATCAGTATGTCTATCATCACAAAAACTTTGTGCTCTTTGTGGTTTAAAACAGTTTCTCCACCTTAGCACTTACTGACATCTTGGATGAGGTAACTGTTGTGGGGACTGTCCCATACGTTATAAGATATTTAGCGGCATCCTTGCCCTCTACCCACTAGATGCCAATAGCACAATTCCCCTCCCCCACTGCGACAACAGAAAATGCCCTGAGACACTGCTAATGTGTGTGGGGAGATGGTTTTGATCACTGGGTTAAAGTTAGGAGTTGGGAGGCAACTGAAAATGAGAAAGGATCAGAGGAAAAAAAGTAGGGTTAATATATATGTGAGGCTCTGTCCTACTGAGAAGGTATCATAGACAGTTTCTATTTTCCACTCCATCACCAGCTAAGAACTTTGATGGCTTAGAAGAACAGCTGGAAAACTGGTTTGTGGGCCAAATCTGGCCTATTACCTGTTTTTGTAAATACAGTTTTATTAGTACACAGCAATACCTATTTGTTTATGTACTGTCTATGGCTGCTTTTCTACTAAAATGGCACAATAGAATAGCTGCTACAGAGATCTTATGGCCCCCAAAGCCTAAAATATTTACTGTCTGGTGCTTTATAGAAAGTTTACCAACCCCTGGCTTAGAAGAGGCAATATATTGAAATAGGTGTGCAGTCTACACATGGGTCCTGATTTGCGAAATGGGGCATATCCTCCAAATCTCGAGTGGACCCACCCAGTAAGGAACAAATTATGCTAATGGCTAGGTCTGTGAATCATTGAGATAGACTTTGATGTCAATTTGCATCACGTAAAGTTTTATCAGTTACGGTAGTGTGATAATTTCTCGATCTGGATTTTGTGGACTCACAGAGTTGAGGAATAGTCCCTGGCCGTACAATGACCCCACTAAGGTCAAGATACTTGGTGACCTCAGTTAGTTCACTAGACAGTATATATTACGGGGAAAAATTCAGGTAGAAGACAAGACAAACCCAAACCTCAACTTTGTTAATGCTCAACCAAGTACATTTACCTGTCAAAATGCAAAACAAGGACTACACTGAAGAGAACATTTCTAAGTAATTTTCTGTTTTCATAACTCACTGCTCCATGACAAGTTGTTCCAAAGGTCTCGGTCATGCCCTGCTCAGTGCCAGTGAGAACATAGCTACAGGTTCCCATGGTGCCGCCAATGAGCACAGGTTGTCCAGTGAGCTGAGGAAGCACACAAATCAAACATGTTAAAATTTAGAAAAGCAGGAGCTTCCTATGTCTGAGATTTAAATTTCCTCTTGCATTGGAGGACTGTGGAGAAACCAGGGCCTTTAAATGCACTGTGCTCACAACTATATTAAGATATTATTCTGATTCTTTGATAGTTGAGAGGGAAGGGAAGAGGATGGGAGGAAAAATGTGAGGACCAGGAAGGCAGCAGAAGACAGCCTGAAGGTAAGAGCAAAGCAAAACTCAAATTTGTAGTGAAGTGTTTTTAGGAAGAACTATCCCGAGCAAGGCATCTGCCCTCTCAGGCTTGTTTCCTCATCTGTGAAATGGTAGGTTAAGGGTCTTTCTAACTCTATCACAGCCAGACACCAAAAGGATAAGAGGAATGAAACAGACTGAGTTTAATCTTAATCCTGTCTTCTAATCATTCAAAGGCCTTAAAAAGATAATCTTAGTGCATCTTAATGGAGTAGAATATTCTCCATGCAGCACTACAGCACACTGTAAGCACAGATGATGGGGGGAGTCATGCTTCAGAGAAGACTGGAAATCACTGTTCTCATGGATGACAGACTGTTTTCTTTTCACAATTGCTGCTTTCCTGTTTAAATTCTTACGTATTTAGAACTGTCTAAATCATGCCCCCACTGCTTAAAACCACAAATGGCTCAGTACGTACTTGGTAATCAACCGCAATGAGGGGATGGTGAGGAGGGAAAGCTCGGGTGGATCCCTTCCTGTGTACTAACAGAGTCCGTTCCTTTCCATCCACCACATGCTGTTCTACTTTGGCAATATTGTGAGAAACATCATAGATCACATGTAGGTCCAAGTCATCAGGGGTTGTGTTGAAGACCTTGGCAAAAGCCTAAGAGAAAAAAAGCTTACGTTAAAAGTGGCAGAACCAGCTCTTCAGAACTTATCTTATTGATTCTGGAAGGTCTGTTGGAAGGGAGTGAAGGATTTAAGAGTTCAAAAATAGCAGAATTATTAACCTTCATGTAAAGGACAAAAACTGTCTTTAGACCACAGAGCAAACTCCACTCCATAAACTCCAACTAGTCTTGACCAAACCCGTCAGAGGTGCTTCTTCTTCAGCCTTCTGAATCTCAGTGAACGGCACTTCTACCCTCTCCGCTGCTCAAGGCAAATTCTAGGAATAATTCTGGCTTCTCTTCTCCCCTCTCCTGATACCCTGCTGAGTTAGCTTAAGGACACACCGAAAGCTTGGACACTTCGCCAATATTTTGAATATCTATTACATACATTTCCAAAACCAAATTCTACAGGCTTAGATTTGAATACACTATGTTTTAAATTACTTAACTTCATCATGTATAACTGGGAACAGACAAGCAACCTCAACTGTACCTGACGGGTTAAGAAGGTCATGGAAGAGCGGTTGACCCAGGCATAGTTCCCGGCCGCTGCCATTCCCTTCAGGTAGTCCTGACCCTCTGCGGAAGCGATTCGAGCACAAGCCAACTGACGGTCATTAACTATAATCTTGTCTCTCTTCATGGCTTTTTCCATAGCTACCAGCGCATCTGAAAGGAGAGAGCACAACAAGTCCAAACCAGCCAGCTTTCCCTTTATAATTCAGAGTTATTGCAGAAACGTGGGCTAGATTCAAAACCATTCTACAAAGAAACAAGTAAAATACCATTTTCCCTTTAAAGTGTTTCTGAGCTCATCTATTTATTGGTCAAGATATATTTACTGAGAATCTTCTGTCAGAGCTATGTGACACAATATATGCAGGCTCCAAAGAGAACACCTGCCCTCGAGGACTTGCAAGGGGAATGCAAGGGGGTCTGAGTTACTTACTCCCTTCCTGGCATGTGCATGAATGAGAAGTAATAAAATACGTTTTATTGCCATCATGGTTTTTAAAAATAATTTTTAGTGACTTAACTTAAAAGAACTGGAGATAAGTTGCTAGACCTTCTGCATGCAAATCAAATCCATGATAAAGTGTAAAGCAGAACTCAGTAGAATGTTCAGAAATACTAGTCAATGCTCCATATATTTGCTAGACAAAATATTCTAACAGGCCAGGCTGGCACAAATTTTTAGATTCCCATAGAATTAAATGTACATACAAGGATGAACCATAATTGCAATTTAGAGTTTACAGTAATTCCCACGTGTCTATATAACTTTTCCTATATTCATAAATCCTTTCACTCATCATACAAACGGTCCAAAGTGACCTTTCTACTATTTCCCTGCCTCCTGCTTTTGTTCACACTGTCTTTTGGTCATGAATGTTCTGCGTGTGTGATTGTTCAAACTGCACGTTATGTGTCCATGAAGTCATCTCTAAAATCTTTTCCCTAAACACTTTATTTTGTCTCTTCCATAGTATCTTATCAATTACTACACCTTCTTTACTTTTTCTTCTTAATGAACATGACATCTCTCTCATGAGACAATTTGAGGGCGGAGCCCTTGCTATTTCATCTCTGAATCCACTATAACACTTAATCTTGCCGTACAGGTAGGTGTCTAAGACATATTCCCGCATATATCATAAACTCTACAATTTGAAGTCTTTACTGCTCTTTCTTGGTCAGACAGTAATAGTAACCTGTTAAGAGTAAATATGGTAACTGGAGCCTTTGACAACACCATATGAAATAATTATTATTCCCATTTTTTTCAGACAAGTAAGTTAAGGCCCAGTGCAGTTAATTTCTGCTAGTTAGGAAAACCAGGGTAAAACCTGCACAGTACAGTTCCAGCACTTTCTCCCTTTAGTCTCTATATGGTTCCCCACAAAATGTACATTTTAGCACCAAGCCAAAAATTAGGTCCAGAAAATACCTGTGGCTACTTGGTGGCCCAAGCCTCTGCTTCCACTGTGGATCATCACACACACCTGTCCCTTATGGTCGATGCCCATTTTCCTAGCAGCATACTCATTGAAAATCTCATCCACAACCTGGATTTCTGCATAGTGGTTGCCTGCTCCCAGAGTCCCCAACTGCAAATATGAGAATGTCTGATAAAATAGCTGCTATTCAGGTTTGAAAAAATCCATTTGCAAAGCAAATAGCTAAAAAAACCCAATAAAAATAAAAAGATAACCACACATATAGCGTTAACAAAAAAACTTCTAAGCTTAGAAACGCTTCGTTCACTTAAAGTAACATCCCACACAACTACAATAACGTAGACCAGCTCCTGCCTTTATTACATCATCATTTGCTTGAGGCACAGCACATTAAAAGCATCATAAATGAAAACTCAAACCACCAATGGCTCACAGGACAATTTAAACATCACGGAGAGAAGGGTCAAATTTTGGGGTGAACTCTGGTGAATGTTGACTCTTACACAAAGTCCAAGTTCAAATGATTTTTGAAATATCTGTGAGTTCACTGACACCTACCACTATCCATCACTGGAAGAATATATCCCATAACTGGAGCTAACAGATGCTTTACGGACCCAAAGAATGGCAGTGTTGGAACAGTCTTAGAGACTGCCTAGTTTTAACTATCTCAATTTTTGGATGAGAAAATGAGACCCAGACAGGCAAAAGAGACTTGCCCAAGGTCACAGTGAATTAGTGGCAAAGCCATCACAATTTGCTGTAAATTTCAAACATCGGGTATATTTTTATCTCATGGACACCATGAACCGACAAGGTATCTGCTGTCATCTTGGATGCTAGAAAACTTTCAGCCAAATCTGTAGATTGTCCAAGTTTGTACATACGCAATTTTGGTATACCTTTTTTTTTTTTTTGCGGTACGCGGGCCTCTCACTGTTGTGGCCTCTCCCGTTGCAGAGCACAGGCTCCGGACGCGCAGGCTCAGTGGCCATGGCTCACGGGCCCAGCCGCTCCGCGGCATGTGGGATCTTCCCGGACCGGGGCACGAACCCGTGTCCCCTGCATTGGCAGGTGGACTCTCAACCACTGCGCCACCAGGGAAGCCCTGGTATACATTTTAAGCCTTATAATCATATACCATTTTCCTCCCATCCACTTCTAATTCATGATATCTTGTTTTATTTTATGAACATCTACAAGCTCCTGATAGCTTTTTAAAAGATTAACAATGAAGCATAAACAAGTTTGTGTTCCTTTTGATGTGAAAAAAGCTGGGGTATATTTACTACATGGAAGACAGACTTTTTTCTTCCTCCCAACAAAAACAAAATATGAAAAAAATGAACATTTCCCCTGCAAAGTGAGCGCTACCTGGGGAAGGCCTCTCTTTTTGGCCCTGGCAGAGACCTTACTGGGGTCGGCTTGCAGCATCCTTCCGTACTCCTCGCAGTGCTCCTTGTCTTCAGCCCAGGCATAGCCTTCCCTTAGGGACCAGTCCACACCCATCTCCAAGGCCTCCTCCAAGTCTCTGAGTGAGTAACAAGGTGCAGGTCATTTCACAGCCAAGGCAGATCAAAATCTAAAGATGACCGCATCTCAAAGGGCAAAAGAAAGAACTATATTGACTATGCCTGTGTATCAGGCATCGTGCTAGATGTAGTTCATGCTCTCAGCAACTCTAGTTTTTTGAGGAAAAGCGGTTACATAAATAATTGAATATTAAAATTATAAATGCCAATGTTCTTGACATTTACACAGCCCCTCATACTTTTCAAATCTTATTTATCTCTCTGATCCTGAATTCTGAGGCAGTGATTAAGCAGCCACAGAAAATTTATAACCATAATCAAATATCATTATCTGCCACCAACTTTACTACAGCTACACTAACTTTTCATAGTAACTTAGAAAAATTACAACAAACAAAGCTATCTCAATGTCCTCAGGCAACACAGGTTAAATTTTTTTTTTTTTTTTTGCGGTATGGGGGCCTCTCACCGTTGTGGAGCACAGGCTCCGGACGCGCAGGCTCAGTGGCCATGGCTCACGGGCCCAGCTGCTCCGTGGCATGTGGGATCTTCCCGGACCAGGGCATGAACCCGTGTCCCCTGCATCAGCAGGTGGACTCTCAACCACTGCGCCACCAGGGAAGCCCAACACAGGTTACATTTTAAGGTCTATTCCCACCTTCACAGAAGTACTACGTCGCTTTACTGCACCTGCACTTTGAAGCTGAGGTGCACAACGTTAAACCCTTAGAAGGAAAAAGCTCTGATCTTCACCTAAGGTCTAGCCCTCTTACAAAATACCATCCGGAGAGATTACAATGATCAATGGGCCCTCCCCACAACAGCCCATTTCAAACATTACTTATTAGGACAAAATTCCTACCTAAAATATTTGTAAAGATGCTTGGAATTTATTTAGATGTTCCAGGTATGCTTTTCAAAGTGGGACTGCATTCAGGGACCACATAAAGTCACAGAATAAGCATCTTCCAAATGTATCAATTTTACTCCAAGTTTTTTTGTTTTGTTTTTTGGTAAAGGGGAGTTGTATAACAGGTAATAGCTAAAGACATTTTAATATTAATGTCTGTACATATATTTGAATAGAATGCAAAATTCACATAAACTTTTAGATAAAACAGAAGATATTAATGATACATACTTATTAAGCACACCCTTCTGCAAAGTGTAAGGCGCACAGCTTTATACGAGCTATGACAGTACATCAACGGCCATGTAAAAGGCCACTGTGCTGTAGCTTTACATTGAATTTTCTACTTTGGAAATACACAACATCTTAGGTGAAGAACACACTCAGTGCTATCATCCAAAAAGGAAGGTTGTCAATACAGGTTCACTGACAAAGGACAGTGGGGTTCAGAATACAGCCTCTGAAGCCAAAAGATCCTTGGTTTGAATCCTGACTTTACTTACTAGCTTATTTACTATTATCTCTTTAAACGTCAGTTTCCTTTCTTGTGAACTAAGAATAATATTAGGGTTATTATCTACACAAAATGATATACACCTACACTACAGCACAGTGCTCTGCATATAGGAAGTGCTCAGTAATCATCAGCGGATATTATTCTATTATGAATTCTACCATATGTCAAAGGCTGTCATGATGAACATGAATTGACTAATGTCTCTAATGAACATTACAGACCTCATGCTTAAAAAAACAATTCGTTACCACTTCTTCAACAGTGACTGAACAATCCCCATCTCCTAAGTGTCCTACAGTGGAAATGAATGTGAGGGTCGTGTGATTATTATCTCTCACTCCCTTTACTGGCAGCTTTCATTCTTACTTGGCATTCATTGGGATGACGCCTTTCGACCCCACCCCAACAGGAATGTGGTCGAACATAGCTTGGGCAAGTTGCTCCTTCACAGGCTGGACATCACTTTCGTCTAAATTGGTTCTTAGCAAGCGGACACCACAGTTGATGTCAAATCCGACGCCACCTACAAAATAGAGAAAAGTTAGTCAAATATTAGCAAAACCAGGTAGTTAGGCTTTGTTACCTGTGGTTTCCCACTATTAATAAAGGGTTTAAAAGACAGCCACTCTTTTAAAAATAGCTATGTTTTAAAGGAGCCAACAAAGTGGTTCTCTGTGGGTAAAGTCTGAGGACAACAAAATTTAAAGTAAATACATACTAAAGGTACTTTGTGGGTCAAGGAGGCAGTAATGAACAACAAGTAACATCTAGACTAGAGATTAAAATTTGAATTACATGCTTCTCTTTTTTTCTTGATCACTCTTGTCAGGGGTTTATGAATTCTATTAGTCTTTTCAAAGAACCAACTTTTGGCTTTGTTGGTCCTTACCACTGTATATTGTTTCATTAATCTTGCTCAATTATTTCCACCTATCTACATTTTCTGGGTTTAATTAGTTGTTCTTTTTCTAACTTTTTGAGATGGATGCTTAGATCATTGACACTGCAGCCTTTCTTCTTTTCTAATTTGTGCACTGAAGGCTATATATTTCTATCCAAGTATGGCATTAACAGTAACCCACAATTTTTAGACAGGTATTTTTTAAATTAACATCAGTTAAAATTATTCTGTAGTTTCCATTACGATTTTTTGTTTTTGACCCATGGGTTATTTAAATGCATTGCTTAACTCATAAACATAGTTTTTTTCCCCCAGGTTTTTATTGTTATTAGTGATTTCTAACTTAATTCTGCTGTGGTAGGATAGTATCCTCTATATCAGTGGTTCTTAGGTGTGACACAAGAATTCTTTCAGGCCTTTAGGATTAATTGTATAACAATACAATTCTCTCTACTGTACAGTGAAGTTTTCCAAAGGCTACATGACATGTGATAACATGCTTGCTCTGAGGGGTAATGAGACATGTCCTTGTGTATTACTGTTTCTAAACTTTCTCAGTTTTAATTTCCAGTAAGGTAAACATTGATAAAAGCCTTTGAGATCAACCCTCAATAATTTTAAGAACGTAAAGGGGTCTTGGGCCCAAAGTTTGAGAACTGCTGATGTATGATTTCAATGCTTTGAAACTTGAGACATGCTTTACGGCTCAGTATATGGTCAATTTTGGTAAACATTCTGTGTGCACTTGAAAAGAATGTGTACTCTACAGTTCTTGGATGTACTGTAATGTGGATGCATGCACAACCACACATGTATATGAGAGATCAAGGTGTCAAGTTTGTAACAGGATTGTTCAAATCACGTGTCCTTACTGATTCAAATCTGCCATTTCCTCAAGAGAAAAATAGTGCTAAATGTTGGGCTCACGTATCTGCACTTTTCCTCTGGATCTTAGCCTCACAAATTCTTACTGCCTCTGTAGATTTTTATGGTTTCAACAGATGCATTTTTGGCTCTGTTTTAAAAATTTCACGCAGCTTTTCTCGTTGTTCTCGGCAAAGGATTGCCTGAAATGACCTTGTCCACTGCTGCTGGAGGCAGAACTCTCAAGACACAATTCAACCTTTCATCTTTTTTTCAGCCTCTGAACGCAAAGATATTACTTCCAGCGTGAAACATTTTCAGTGAAAGCACACCACAGCAGAAAAGAAGTATACAACTACAAGTGACTAATAATGATGCTAATGAGAGTAAACACTTATCAATTACTTCCTATGTGTCCAGCATTGTTCTAAGTATTTTAACAAAGCTTAATGAATTTAATCCTCACAATAATGCTATGCAGTAAATAACATTATTAACTACAATTTGCCTAAGAGATAACTGGGACACAAAGAAGATGTATAATTTGCCAGGGAAGTGTTTCAGTTTCTTTTGTAGCCCATGTCTGAATAGTGCCTGGCACACAGTAGGAGCCCAAATAACTTTAAATAAATATATGCTTTACTTGATATTTTAATAGCCTCTGAGTGTCCACAATTAATTCTCTCAGTAAATGGGGAAAAGAAATGATAGAATATGATGAGGCTGACATTCACACACAAAATGCAGCCATGCTCTATTTTAGAAAGGCTACGATTCTGAGAGAAGCTACACACCTGACAGCAGACATGCATAGTGACCTTACCTGGGGATACCACTGCTTCAGGGTCATTCATATCAAAAGCTGCCATATTCCCAATAGCAAACCCATAACCTGAATGGACATCAGGAAGCCCAATGGATCGCTGAAAGAGAATTAGAAAATAAAATACAGTTTTCTCACTGGCACTCTGGCTGCCTGATAGACCTGACACTAACTCTCAAACAGGCTGGGGGGCTGAAGCCTTCCCTAAATCAAGATTCTGTTTTCATGAAATCTTCTCTATTGGTGGAAATTAGGTGTAAAAAATTCCTAATCATAAAGCCAAATATAGCAGGAAAAACTTTTTTACAAAGTCTGACATTAACTAAGAAAATTGAAAAGAGAAAAACCTTAGTACCACATGATATGGGAGGACCACATACTAACTTTAACGCATTATTACATTTTAAAGATGATTGACAGATTGTGGTCATGTCAGGCTGACAGGAGGAAAATACCTGATTTACACAGGTCCTTAGTGTTTAAGCAATCAGAGACAAATGTAATCCATTTGATGGTATGAAAACTGTACAATTTCTACATCTGGGGCCTAGAAAAGGATACTGACCCAGGAAGAATGGAGGTCAAAACATGGTAGGAATACATGCAGACACTTGGACACTTACGAGTTCCTTAAATGCACAAGCCATGTCTTTTCACTTCTCCTCCCAAGTGCCCAGCAGAGAAACCGGCATAAAGACCTCAAAAAATGTCTGTTGAATGGATTTAACATCTACCTCTAATGGTGGAATCTGAATGTAGACTTGGGTGAGGGCCCCACTTGTACCATCCAGTTCTATCCCCACCATCGCCACCACTCTCCTTTTCCAATCATACCCACAACAGCTATATTGCCCTTTGTCCCTCCCCTCAGTCCTAACCCTTACAATTCTTGCCAGTCTTTCTCCAATCAATCTCTTAAATGAGGCCACCGTGAAACTTTCACTGGTGGCAAACTGATATAAGAATAATGTGTACAACAAGAAAACAAAATCTACTTCAAAGGTTCTCAAACACTTATAGATTCTGGCTAAAGGCAACCAGAAACTGAGATGTTACCCAGACTCAGTTATTTCTTTAAATTCCATGGTTATTTCTAGATGTTTGAAGGTCACTGTCTAAATGACACCACTATCAGTTAGGCATGGCCATTCATCCATTCAACAAACTTTCAGACTAAAAAAAAATATGAGTGATTAAAACTGTGAACATAGACTCACATGAACAATCCCAGGCAGGGCGGCCACATTGCCAATTTGTTTCATGGCTGGCAGGAAGCCACCAACACCTGAAAACAAAATTTCAATATTAGAAAAGAGGACATATTTGATTTTTAGCTGAAGTGTATTCATACTTTTCTAGATTGCGTTAATGAAGGGGTAGTGGTTAGGACTGCTAAAACAACAAAGCATAAAAGGGTGTTTGAGATGAAGTGGAAAAGAAGGCAGCACATGCACAGGAAGGTAGTGAGGACAACCAGAATAATTACAAACATGCTGTCAGTATTCTGTGCACACCACGGAGGACTGCTTGCAAATACTGTACAGGGAGATGTGAAACATAATCATTATACCTTGTGTTGTCAGTATAAAAAAAGGGTTCTTTTAACTGTTCATAATATATATCAAAAAAAAGTACTGGTTGTATTCTAAGTGACAAAGAAGGGCAATTTGGAAGAGTTGGGAAAACACTGGATGGAGAGCCAGGGGATCTGGAGTTCTAATCTCAGCTCTGTCACTGGCTGTGTGTCATTTCAGACAAGTCAGCACACCCTGGTGGGGGGCAGGATGAGACTTATTTATTTTAGGTTTGTTGACTAAAAAAATAAAAGGGTTAAAACTAGATTTCTATTCTACCATTACCACTAGAACATTATATTACAGTTTTATACATTTATCTCTAAACCTCCCTGTAGTCTTGCAAGATAGGTGTTATAAACTCTCTTTTACAGATGAGAAAACTGAAGTTCAATGAGGCTAATCAGTGTACTGACTTTGTAATCAGACACTCCTGGATCTGAATTCTGATTCTGTCACTGAGAGACTGCGCAACCTTGGACAAATTAAAATGACTTAACTTCACTCAGCCTTGACTTAAACATCTGTAAAATGGAGATATCCTCTTAGAGTTACTTTAAGAATTACATGAGATAACCTATGTAAAGTGCCTGGCACATAGTAAGTGCACAATAAATGGTAGCTATTGTTATTACTGTCCGAGGTTAGGTGCAAAACCAATCAGGTCCATCCAGCTCCAAGTGCTTTCTACAAGGCCAGGTGGCTAACAATGTGATCACGAATAAGTAACGGGTTCTCGTCTCATTTGAAGTCTTGATCATTCCTTGACAACACTTTTGTATTTTTAAATTATAATTCTTTGAGTTACCATTTTTCAGGCCACAAGGTAGACACTACTTGTACCGCCGCATGTCAAACTCTAATTTACTTACCACCACCTCGACAGGCATTCCTTAATTCTTCAAACATTAATTTTTCCAGAGCATCATTCACATAGAAAACTCCTTCAACCTGGTACCAAAGAAAAGGAAGAATTATGTCTGAGCACATGGACCTGATGTATATAAGTACAGGATAGAATACAAACACTGTAGACAATATTTATTTTGCTTTACTCTTTATAAAACACTTTCACGCTACCTTAAACAAGCAGAAAACTTCTTACAAGATGTTCCCATCTTTATATCTTAAAAGTGTATTTTACAATGTTCACAAATCATTTTGTTTATTCTCCTACTCTCATAGGCCATATTTAAAAGTTCAACAGGTAAAATATTTTGTGTGTGTGTGTGTGCTAAAGAAACGTCTTCCAACAATGCTCTAAGGCCAAAGGTCTCAGTATTCTTGTGCTTCTAAAATATCAGTAGGTTTTGAAAAAAATAAATGAATCAAAAACTCAGATCTAAACATAAAAATGCAGTCATCTGACCTAAGTGTACTTTATCTAGGTCTAAGACAACAGCACACTACACTTTACTGTGTCCTATTCTGATTTACAAATCTGTACTTAGGTAAACAGTGAGTAAAAAAATTTTAACAAGTAGCTATATAGCTGTGTGCTTAGTTTTACCATCTATGTAATTTTAAGGGGATAAAAAAGCTTGACAATAGAGGCACACAAAGGGCAATGGAAGACATGATTATGTAACACCAAAGGACAGAACATTTTAATCAGAGATCAAATATTATGAAGGATCTGCCAAGCATTGAAGAACCAAAGATTTAACAATCATCTGGACAAGGAAATTTATTTATCAGAAAGATGACTTCTGCATCTTACCACTGCATGAATAACAATACCAGTTATGGAAAATGTCTCAATTTTCCAAAGGGCCACATTTATTAATTCACCAAACATTTGCTGAGGACTCATTACGTGTCAGGCACTGTACTGCGCAGTAGGGGAGATACAGAGAATATGCAAGATCGTGATGTTGTGGAACTTCTAGTCTAGCATGAAGCTCAGACTAGAAAACGTAGAGTGCAATGAGGCAAGTGCTGTAATAGAAGCACAGAGCACTACGGAAGAATCTGATGAAGAAGGGGCTCAACAGTCTAGGGAGGCGGTAGCCGGGGTGGGGGTACGCTTCACAGTTTGTTAACTTTTTGTGAACACTGAGCTGGCTCTTTAAAGACAAGAGACATCACTGGAGCAGCAGCAACACATTTAGGAGCTGAATGGAAAGATGACATAAAGATGGGAGAGAAGTATTTTTAAGGAACAAAGAGGAATTTTTAGTGCAGCACACGGTTCTTACAGGAGGAATGGAGATTAAGCAAGAGAGATAGGGAATTGTAAGTGTGAAGTTCACTACTCTCATGAGACTGGGAATACAACACAAGCCTACCATAAAGGTCAGTAACTTTTTAAGAGCAATATATCAAGATTTCAACTCTCCCTTCCCAAGGGAGGGGTGGTAGTAAAGTGTTGTTCAAATAGTTAAACTGGAACTGCCTAGCAAAAATCAGACTTGTCCCCAAGCTGAATTAGCAGGAGTGTGTGCATCAAAAGTTAAGCCAGAATTGCTGACGGAACATAACAGTGTGTGTTACAATCCTCTTAGGATGGTCATATGCTTTTTATTTTCTACTCCATGCAGGGAACTGGATTCCATAAAAAGAAACTAGTCAAAGGAAAAAACAGAGCAAAAGGGAGGTTTGCGACTATGGGCTTTTTCTCCGCTCAGCGTCTAGCTAAGTGCTTTGCTCATAGGGGGCGCTCAATAAGTTTTAATATTGAGTAAAAGGGTGGAGCGGCTATTGGGAACTTTTACCAAGACGCAGGATCACAAACCTTCAATACACTTGCAGGGCACCTAAAGGGATTTCAAAAGCCGTCTAACAACATATGCACCAAAACCTCACAAATGCCGCCTTCTTCACTTTAATGGAAGACCATAAGCACAAATGACAAGGAAGCCCAAGAGATACAGAGACCTGGCTTTCAAACTCTCTGGTATCGGGCTCCCAAGTCTCCATCGGGAAGACGTCATCCTGTCAGAGGAAAAATAAGTGAACTGGACATCACGTCTTAGCTGAGCTTCTACTGGGTGAGTAAAAGAAGCCGTGTAAGCGACTCACGCTCAAAGCCCTACTAAAAAGTGCATATTAAAAAGAAAAAACCTGCCCTGTGAACTTTCTAGGTTGCCACGAGAAGCAAGATCGTTGTATTAAAACTCCGCGCATGTCAATTAAAAAAACAACAACAAACCCAACACGGAGCAGTGAATGCTAGAAACTTGGTTCAGCGAACACAGGTCAGTAAACGTTATGTAAATGACTGGTATGACTCAGAGAAGCGGAGTTCAGTCCCAGCAACTGCACCCCGGACTGGCTGTGCCCCCTAGTAAAAGCCCACTAATGTCTCTAAGGCTCAGGGACGTAACACATCTCACGGTGCGTTCATGAGACTTCTGTGTGAAGACGCTTTGCAAAGGCCAATTTCGTATTTACTGGGATTCCCTGGACGCACTCCGCTTTGCTCGTCCTCGCGGTTCGGGGACCGCTCCATCCGTGAGGTGGGGCCGGCCTAGGTTGGGCAGCCCCGGAGGCGGGAGGAGTGGGTGGGGTGGGATGGGAACTTTGCTGTGGGCGGGGGCCTCTCCGGCGCGCGAGTGGTCGGGAGGGCTCGGAGGAGACCGGGCCGGGTGGGTAAAGACGCGCCACGGGCCCCCAGCCGGGAAGGCCCCGACACCGGGTCCTGCTCCCCCGCCTCACCTGCATGTTGGGCACGAAGCCCTTCTTGATTCTCCAGCAGCTTTTATTGACCTTTTCCAAGAACTGCAGTTCATCGTTATAACTGCGGCTCATGGCGGCGACAAGAGTGGCGAAAACTCCCGGCTTCGCTTTGAAGAGCCGCTGCCGCGTTGTCCCGCTGACCGAAACACCAACTTCCGGAACTCAACGCGCAGGCGCAGTCAGCTCCGCGGCAGGATGGGCGACGGCTAGCGCCGAGGCTCAAAACTCGTCGCACCAATCGCTTTTTTTTTTTTTTTAAGTTAGACTGTCCTCTAGCGTTTACTTTTTGGATGTTAACTAGTCATTTTCTTCTAGGCTAAAGCTAGGCTAAATGCAGTGCAGTAGTTTTTAGTATGATCTAGTTATCCTTCGTTTTGGAAGTGTTTTCCAGCACTGAAAAACACACTGAATCGGGATCAGGTCCAGTTGTTCTAAAGAATCCATCTGCTTGGAGTTTACCTCCCTAGTAGTGAGGGGGAAGAAATGTCTGCAGCCGAGGAAGAGAAACGTGTTTAAATAAATACCACAACGGAAATTTTGTAATGTTTCAAAACGAATTTGTGAACACATTAAATAACTTTTCTTTCAGAAAAGGGCATTCCAAAGAATGAAACGTGACAGCTTATCATTTATTCCAACAACACTGACAGGGGCTTCTATTACGGGGGTATCTATTGCTATTTTATGAGCAATACGAAGATGGGTAAATGGCAGTCCCTATGGATAGCCAGAGCTTCCCAGTCCAGCCTTCTGTGATGACTAAGTACTCTGTGATCGTGCTTTTATCCAGTGTCGCTTCTTCACAGTAATAAGTGAGCTTTAAGTGCCTTCGGTTTCTAATCCTACCTCATGTAAAGAACAGCGACTTTGAAATCAGAAAGGCTTTGATTGAATTTTTACCTCTGCTGTTTACTGGCTTTGTGTGATTCATCTCTTTTAACCTTTGTTTCCTTATCTATAAAATGGGATCATAATTCTTCACAGAGTGGCTGTGAGGATTAAATTAAATGACACTTGGTAAGCCCTCCAGTAAACAGCTCTCTTCCATTCCCCCACTGGATTGTCAGCACCACAAATGCAAAGTGTGGTTTCTATTCATTTCCTACATTATCCATACGGGTTCCCCTTTCCTCCTCTTCTGCCCCAATTTCGCCGCATTGATTGGTTGCTTTAACTTAACCTACTGTGATTTATCTAGGTTTAGTACTCTTCACTGCCATTTCATTTAATTTGAAAGGGAAAACAGCCTAAAACTTAAACAAGTGATACAACTTCTAGAGTTTCCTGTGTTCACTCTGTTTCTCTCTGGAAACATCTAAAGAGACAACATATTCCCTTTTTAAATCAAGGACTTAAAATTCTTGAATTCTGTACAAGCTCAGTTTGTGTTAATGTTAAGGACACTAAATTTTCTTCTTACCAGTCTTATTTTATTAAAAAAAAATCTGGGGCAAGAAAATTTGCAAATAAAAAGGCAAAATTGACATTGATAGTCAACAATTTTAATTAAATACAGGGGACAGTAACAGTAAATATAAAACATAAAATCCAATATGCAGGGAGGGGGGAACCTTAGAGAGCTGAAGGGGCTGAAGGGATCTCCGCTGATAACAACTGATGCAAATCTGTACTTGAGAGTTTCTCATGCACCTCCTTAGAAGTACATGCCTCACTCTTGGCCCCAGAATCTCACAGACACAGGAACATACAACATGCACTCAAACACGAACACACATTCAAACATATACCCCTCCACACACATGGGAACACACACATCCTGACTGAGCCCTTTCACCCAGTTTGCCTCCCTCTACATCCATGAGGGCTTGAAAAAGAAAACTTCCAGCAATTCACAATGGCTTTACAATTCCTGTGTGTACCATCTTCCCGCTCTGGCTTTACAGGAGCTGTGGGATTAAGGGCGATTTACTTCCTGGAGTGGACTCCAAACAGGCAACCAAGGGGCTGGCTTCCCCCTCCACCGTCCACTTATCAGGTTCAGAGCTTCCCAACCATGGAAACTTGACTGCTGCTTTAAGGACGTTTTATACTTCAGGTCAGTGGAAATCAAAAGGAAACCCTGAAAAGGATGCAACAATGAAGATGATATCAAACTTGGGGCACCTGGAGCCATAGGATGTCTGAGTTTGCCTGAGGGGTTGGGGAGATGTGGTTTCTTTACCAGGTCCTACTGTGCAATACCCTTCCTAACCCCTGTCCCCCTTGTGAGTGCCTCAGACATAGGAACAGGCCATTTTGGATTCTTGTCACCTTATGTGACTTAAGCAGTTATAGAAAGGGACATGGGGAGGGAAGAGGGAGTGCAGGGTAGTATATAGGATTGGAGAACTCTGTCAGAATCTTATGTTCACCTCCCCAAACCAAAAAGCCCCAGAAAGGAAGAAACAAGGTATTCTGAAGTTTGTTAATAATGATTAACCAGGAAACAGCTCACAACAGATCCCTGAACCCAGAGGAGGGTCTTTGGTTCAGGCAAAAGTTTACTGACTGAGAGAATCAGAAGAGTCAGTCTAGTCTCAGATATGCCCTTTTCCAGGACACTAGCCACTTCACCTCTCTGGATCTTACTTTCCTCATCTATAAAATGGGATTAATAATCCCAGCCTTACAAGTTGTCTTGTGGAACAAATGAAATACAGTGCACTAGTGCATCTTCTTGTAGTGTGGTGTGAATAAACTTGGCTTCAAAGGGAAATCAGACTTGGTCTGATGGGGTTTTTTTCCACTTTGATCTGATTTTTAAACTCAAGTTTAAGTGCTTTTCATTGTTAATTATGGGCTTTAAGAGCTAAACATCTTATTTATGAAATTCCTCGAGCTGGGAAAAAACAAAGCAAAACAAAATAAAACAAAAAGTAAGCAAAATAGGAAGAGGTATATTTTACTATGAAAAGAAATGGGGCAATTAACATTGACAATTCTTACCTCAAGAACTTCAATATCTGAATTGACGAGTGAGATTTTGTGTGGATTGGGCAGAGGAAATCCTTGCTGCAATTTTGCTAAAATATAGAACAAGATGTAAAATAATTGGGCATGGGCATGGAAGATTTAGTAAACCTTTTAGTAAGAGACTAACAAGAAACTTTTTGATAATTTATCTTTCCATTCTTCCTGGTTCTGTGTCTTCATTCTCTCTGATATGTCCCTAGCATTTCCCTGAAAGAATGGTTAATTAATCTGTGCTTAATAAAAATGCACCTGCAACTATGGGCATTTGGATGGCAGAAAAATGCTGGCAACTTGTCCAATTTGTATTTTGAAAATACCTTAACTAGTGGGTCCTGAGAATATTTTGATCTCCAGTACAAAGCATATTTTAACCAAGCCAAACTCAAGATCCTACAGTTTGTGAACAATTGCAGTGTAGGGAGAAGGCCTAGGATTGTCATTCATTAAAACTGTGTCTGTCCAGATGGTGGTTTTTGCATAAGAACCACAGAGACACCTTCTAAGGATCATCATCTCATTTCTGGTTGACCCGAAGGAGACTCTTGACTGCCTAAGGAGAGTGGTTTTAATCTCCTTAACTCAAACAGAGTTAGCTGTTCTTGCTGAGTCTGCAAGTAGAGTTGCTAACAAGGCCTGGACCTGGAATATCTAACTTCAAAACTGTATCGTTGTTGGTACAAACTCTGTCAATTCTGGTGCTGGCCTCGATTCATAAGAACACATTAGAAGTACAAGCTTCAGGATGGAAAAGTCCCA
The DNA here is from genome assembly GCF_003676395.1 of Aethalodelphis obliquidens. Lineage (NCBI taxonomy): Eukaryota > Metazoa > Chordata > Mammalia > Artiodactyla > Delphinidae > Aethalodelphis > Aethalodelphis obliquidens. The sequence goes on from NW_020837952.1 coordinate 50,289,798, forward strand.
GACAATCACCAACACTTAGCCAATGTCAGTGTCACATTGTTTCCCAAGAATCCCTTACCATTGGCCAGTGGGAGGACTCCGAAGTGGAGAATGGAAGACAGAATATTCTCAAACCTGAAGACCTAAAATGAAAGGGGAACTGAATCAGTTGCCGAATCAGGGCATTTTGAAAGCACCACACCTGGTTTGGACATGTACTCTCCCAGTCTTTATCAGGACTGAAAGCAATAATTAGCATCTCCCCATAGAGATACTCTAGCTTTCCAGACACTGAAAGCTATTTTGTGGGAAGCCATTTTACAGGGTTTCCTAATCTTTTTTCCTCTTTGAGGATGGACATTTTGGTTCCTCTCTACAGTAGATCGTGGTGACAACAAATGCAGAGGGACCACATGGTGGCAGCAAACATAACAGCTTAGATACTTATCAGGTAAGATAATCTTGAATGACTAATAGATATTCCAATTAGTAGTCTTCCATTAATTTATTGGGAACCCTGGCCACAGGAGTTTCCTTGTATTATATTATGCTCTATAGCTAATAGCACCACCAGAACATGTAATTTATCTTTAATAAACTATGGTAGTTGTATAATCTTAGCAAACTGCTGGTTCCTGGGAAGATTTAGGTATTAAAAACAAAGGCACTATGATGAACATCAGTTCATTCAGTGAATATTTTTTAAGCATCCTATATGCTTAGCAATAATAAGAACCTCTTTGAAGCTTAGCAAGGGTGGCTCTGAAGCAGGTGTCCTAGGTTTATCTCTTGTTTTTACCATTTTACTGTGTGATATTGGGAAACATCTCTCTGTGCCTCAATTTCCTCAACTGTAAAATGAAGATAATAGTACTAATCTCAGAGCGTTGTTATCAGGATTAAACAAGTTAATATTATGTAAAATGCCCAGTATATAGCATTGTCATTTTTCAGAGATGTCTACATGCCAAATGCCCGTGGAGGGGAAAATTGACCCTCGTTGAGAACCAGCGCTCTAGAACATAAGCGTTGAGAACCAGCGCTCTAGAACATAAGCGTTGAGAACCAGCGCTCTAGAACATGAGCATTGAGAACCAGCGCTCTAGAACATGAGCATTGAGAACCAGTGCTCTAGAATATAAGCATTGAGAACCAGTGCTCTAGAACATAAGTGACATGAGGGTAGGGGCACCAATTAGTGATCTGGCTGATCTTCCTGAAGCTTGGGGAGGCGGGTTTCCAAGTCGAATGTTGGGATGACCTCTTCCAGTCAGGAGGTCACCAGGCTAGACCCTCCGAAGAGGCACCTACACAACCTCCTAAAATTAGGCACCTTGACCTAATTTTAGGAGATGGGTAGATATCCTTTTAAGAGCAAACCTAATCGTAGTCTAATAATTATATAGAGCATCATCCTTTGGTAGTCTGAATCTTAAGTTTAACTCTAAAGGATTATTTTATCCAAAAAATGAAATGTCTGGGTTCTTCTCCCCAATATTACACAGTCTTAACAGTCTTTTGAGTTCTTTTGAAAGTCTTTTTGAATAGATAAAAGTAAATTGGAGAGTTTAATAGTTAACAGGCTTGGTGGATGAGTAGCTACATAAAGAATTTTAAAGTTAAAACCTACAATCAGAGGCAAAGAAAACAATCATCCAGCTACTATATAGGAAAATTCTCATTTTTCCCTGTACGGGGACTCTGAGAGCTCTGATTCCTACCTCAATATTGCTGCGAATGGACTCTGGCAAAGAGAGGCGGAATCTGAAAACAAAACAAAGCAACAAAAACCAATGGGAAAAAGTTAAAGGAGGGAAGACTTAAAAACAACCGTATCGGAAGAAAGAAACAAAAAGGAAAGGGAACTTTTTTTTTTCTTTAGTTCAATAAGCCGTTATTCAAAAAACTACACAAACTTTTAAGAACATAGTGTTCTAGTACATCTTTACCCCTATATTTGCTGCTTAAGAAGAAGAGCAGGGGTAACAGAAAGCTTGGATTTGTAACCAGGATGGGTTGCCCAAGTGCATTTGCTATATGCAACTTACTGTTGGCCACTTGGAATGCAGAACATTCTTAAGAAACAGTTTTTAGGTCTTCTTGCTCTGAACTCAACCATATAACTTCCCCGAGTCAGGCTGGTCCCTTATTAATAGATATGACAATGACGATGATGATGGTGGTAGTGCCACTGCAGGACGTGGACTATTCTAGGAGCTTTGTAAACATTCAAAAATTTAACATTCATAATGACCCTGTAAGATATGCTACTATTACTGTCCCTTTGGCAGACAAGAAAACTGATGATCAGAGAGGGGAAGGAAATTTCCCAAGTCACAGAGTCAGCAATTGATAGGTGCAGGTGACAAATCTCACTCTATTTGACTCTTAAGTTCTATGCTCTGTCTAGGCCACACCCTTCTGAAGGAGGTATTACATGTATAATTTTTTTAGCTGCTCAGTCAGAACACATAAGGGAAACGTTAGCTGTGATGGCTACCTGATATGAAAGGCAGTACAGTATAATTGTTAAAGAATAGGGACTCTGTAGAATGCCAGAGTTTGAATCCCATGTCTGCCTCTTACTACATAGAATTACTTACTCTCTCTGGATCTTAGTTTTCTCATCTACAAAATATGAATAAGAATGGTACCTACCTTATAGGACTATAGTGAAGATTGAATGAAATAATGCACATAAAATGCCTAGAACTGTGCCTAGCATATCCTTAGCACTCGATCAATGCTGTTATTATAACTAGGAGAAATGCTAACAGTTAGGCCAGCACATAATGCCCTTGATATTCTTTGTCAAATACAGAACCTTTGCTATAGGTCCCATTAGCAGGGAGTCCCTCACCTCCCCAACACAGCCTGTCCTGATGCTTGATATTTTGTAATTTTCATGATAAAGCTAAAGGCCAACATTGCCTCTTTCCCCATTTTTCCAAGGACCGATCCACAGGTAGTCCTCCCAACATACACACTTGATGTTCAATGCAATAGTAATAGTAATATGAAGCAGTAATAATCAATAGTAATAGTAAAATGAAGCAATAGTAATCAATAGAATTGTACTACGGAGCAATAGTAATCCACAGGGAGGATTCCTTCATTTTACACATGGGAAAACTGAGGTCCAAAGAGGGGAATATTAATGGCAGATTTGGGACTGGAACACAGATCTCTTGATGCCACCCCCAAGCTCCCTTCCATCATACGATGTTGACTCATCTTGTTCTCCCTATTTAGCTTCCTATGGCTCACTTTTGCCCAGGTCTAGAGTCTTGCTTCTGTATCATCCCTCCAGTGGAACTCCCTGTCTTCAGTCTTGATTCTCTCCAATCCATCTTCCACACCATCCCCAGAGTGAGCTACACTTACACGCATGTCTGACGAGGACGTTCTCCTGCTCAATATTCTTTCCTGGTTATGATAAAGTCCTAGTGATCCATACAGCACAGGAGGCTTTCTGTATCCTGACTCCCAGCTGCCTCTCTGTTCTCATCTTTCATTCTCTACCTTGAATTTTTTTAAAGGTTAGCAATCATTTAATGTATTAACATTTTCACTTATAAACATACAATTTGCATATACAGGGAAAAATAGGTTCTGAGGACACAACAGAATACTAGAGACAGGCAAGCAATCAGAAAAAAAGATCAACCTAGGGGGACAAAAGGGAACTGCATCCCATGCTGGTGTCTACATAAACTTGGGAAGCAGAAAGATAGATCACGCGGTATCACAATTAATGCAGAAATAAATGTGGGTCATTTTGTCTCAATGACAGGAACTTCTCCCATGATCCAGATCTTGGATCCCGGTCTGGCCCGTTTCATGAATGATGATCTGAAACACAATCACGGGTCTCTCCCTTCTCTTTACATCTAAGACCCTGAAGTTAACTCAAGGAATTAAAAGAACAGAGCTAAGAAACAAGCAGACTGGCATGTGTGCAATGTCAAAGGCCAACTAGTTAAAAGTACACATGGAAGTAAAATACTGACTAAACCTGAACAAGTTCCTTCCAACTCACCTAACTTCTCGATTTAGGATTACCTAAGTGTTGGCATCTATGAGAGCTGGGGCCAGGGAGATGAAGTATCTCAGCCCATCTTTATACTGAGCATGCATTTCCTCTCAGGATCAAGTCACTAGTGACACTGAACTTCCAGACTCAACTATAGTTGCCCAGTGGGACTGGAGATGCGGGGGAATACGTGTGCCCAGGCTTCAGTCCATAGCTGTCCCCCTTCTGACAGAGGGAAGCCAGGGGAACACAGGGAGGCCATCTGCTTCAAGGGCATTTCACTGACATAACTCAGTATCTGTGGTTCCAGTAACTCCAAGTTCAAAATTAATACCCTGATGTAACATTAAAAACTGAGTGTAGTGTTTTGTAAGTAAAGCATACAGCTCAAATAATGGTTACCATCTGAACAAAACCATTCTTACTACATACGATGTAAAATAACTAAAGTAACATTTTTAACCATCAAAACCAGTGTTGTCACGCATCACGTCTGGCAAATTTCCACCATGTCAAACATCCAAAGAGATGACAGCCAAGTATACTTCTTTTCAGCTGGAAACAGACTCTCCAGAGTCAACGAGTGCAACAGAATTGACTAGGAAAACAGACCTGTGGTCACCACAAAGTTCATTTGGCATCTGGTTTCGTACGGAGATAGATCTATTTAAGTCTGCCTTAGAGGTGGAGTGCGTTGATCAGTGGAACAAAAGACTATGTATGTAACTGGCCACATAGAATACAAACAGAATTTGTGCTACTAGGAGTGTATTTTATGGAAAATAGGGCCACATGGAATACAGGGGCAGAGACCTTCAATGTGCTAAACTGCCTTTGTAAAAGTACATTTTTTAAAGCATGCAGGACAGAAAACTGGAATAATTGAAGTTTTAAAATTTACATAAATAAAGAAATAAGAAATAACAGAAACACACGACTCTCAGTTTTCCAGAGCTTCACACATAGTTGGGGCTCAAATTAAATGGTTTAAGCTTCTCTGTAACATTTGAGTCAAGAATAAAAACAAGGCCGGTGTCCTGATGAGGTGGAGTAATACCTTGAGCAGGTTATTCATGTCCTTAGGCCGCAATCCCCATCTGTAACCTGAGTCTCCCCAACCATGCCATCCATGGGGGCTGCACGCACCCCAGTGCTTGGGGACAGCCACAGAGCCCCAGTCCTGCACAGGACAGGAAACGGGCTCTTTAACAGCCTTCAGAAGGGTGGAAAAGAGGATCCTCAGTGCAGCCCAATCCCCTGAAACAGCACTGTAACTATGGCTCTCATTCCACTTTCCTCACCATTCTCTTAATATTACTTTCTCAACAAGTAGAAAAATAAGCTATAAGTAGGCTGAAGTGGCAATAAAAATAGTCAAAGTAAACACTAAAAACATGATGCCTCTGAATAAAGCAAATCTACCTCCACATACTTGTTTGTAATTGTTTTGCCTTGTTCGAGTTTTAAATGATAAAGCCCTAAAACGCTGAGACTCAAGTCTACTCCTAATTTGAGATGTTTTCCAAGGATCGCTACCAAAAACAAACTAGTAAAAATCAAATGAAAAGGCATCATTTTAAAGAGGAGGATCTGCCACCCCGCCCATCATCCTGAGCAGTCAGCTTTGCAGAGCCCCAGAGGCTGTAGGCATATCACACGGCTGCCTCAGGAAGGTTCCAGCCTACAACTCCTGAAGTAACGTGCAGCCAGTTCTGGTCTGAGGTTTCAAAGTCTGGCATTAAAACAAAACAGCTGCAGTTCTTCTTGCCCTAATCACTCACTCACTCATACATCACCATGTTACTAGTGTAATAATAAACTAAACTATCCCTTAAGCACTAAGGCCTAACTCTAAAAGGAAAATGGCCTTTCCAAACAGGTGTGTTCAAATAAGGTATTCTGAGAGTGCCATAAAAAACTCCTAGAATGAGCCAGTGCCCCCAGATAGTCTACGTTTTAGCTAAACAGCAGTCCAAAGCCTTCTCTGTGGTATTTATATGGATTAGTTATAAGTATGATGTCACTACTTTCAAAAGAACTACTAAAACTATTATTAAAAACGTTTATAACAAACAGAAATGCCCCGCAAAGTATATTATTGCACACAGGGTATCAGAAGCTATGCACATCCAGGTTCCAAGGACTCTAGGAGACCCAGAACAGAGACCCTGAGGCCATGCCTGTGGCTGCTGCAGCCAGCATGCCCAGCGCTAGGTCACTGTCACTGTCTCAATACCGCTCATGAACGATGACTTGGTTGGCAGGCTGCCGTCCATAAAGTCCTGCATGTGGGTACTGATAGGGTACAGCATAAGCCTGCCTGTTTGCAGCATAGAAAACTTGAGCTCCTGGCAGGTATGCACCACTGTATGGACCATAGCCATCTGCATCAGGGGTTAGTGCAGCATAGGCTGTGTAAGGAGGTGGGGAGGAAGCCAGGGCAGTCTCATCATACATGACTCCTGAGCCAACATGAGCTGTGTTTGTCCTGGAATCCTGAAGTGTAAATTTCCAGGCCAAACAATCATCTGTGCTTTCTGCACAAAGACTGATGGTTTTCCCGTCTCGGCAAACAATCTGCAGCAGTCTTTTGCCTTCCCATCTGGAGGCTGAATATCCTGACATTCATGTCCCATGCGGATGTCGATGCAGTCCACTGGCACGTGCATCTTATCCTCTACACTCTGCCGAGTTTGGTCATCATAATAGGTCAGGTGACCATCTGACCACAGGTCAAACCATTCTCCTTCCAGCGCTTCAAAATAGTACTCTGTCTCAGCAGCCATCCACTCTTCACAAATGCTGTCTTCTCACCTGCAAAGCCTCTGGCCACAGCCGTGCACCGAAGCAGGGCGGGAGCGCAAGGTCACTGCCGGGCTCCTCAGCTCCGACTGCCTCACGCCCTCTACCTTGAACTTTATACTCAGTAACTCCGAACTGCTTAGCGCTATGCTGTCTTTTTCATCAGGTACTATATACCTGAGTTTAAAGTATATTGGCTTCAAAACACATACCAAAAAATCCTGAAAAATTAAAATTAATAAATGTCTACAACAAGTAACATTATGGCCGCTAGTCACGTTAACCCGACTCATAGTTAAATATAAGTTATATTTACTGTGGAATGCATTTGAATATGTGCAATACATTTTGGGATGGAGTCTCCAAAAATTAGAGTGGGTAAGGCCATAAAGACCCTAAAACGACCTTGAGGTGTTTCCTTGCATATTCCATGATATTTCTGGCCTCCATGCTTTTTCCTCATGTGGCCCCCTCTTTCTAGAATTGCCCTTCTCCTTTCTCTTTGGCTGGTTAACTCCTTTTACTTGCTTAAGATTTAACTCAGGTGTGACCTCTTCCGGGAATCTTTCTGTTATTTCATTTAAGGAGCAGATATTCACAGAAGAGGTAAGTTTGCTTATTATCAGCCAATATCATGTTAGCATGAATTAGCTTTTGAGATTTATTCAAAGTGACAGCTAGGAGTAAAAACCAGAAAGACTGTTCATTCTGACAAGGATCAGAAATGGTATCAGAGGCACTGTGGCTCAAATTGATCTTAGTGGAAAGTGAGGACCAGAATCATTGGGGCATCTTTGAAGGAAGTAAGCTGAGCAGTTGAACAAACATTTGCAGGCACTGCTGGGGAAATGTGGGTGCCTCCCCCTGGTCACCCTGCCTCTTACAATGGGCAATCTAGAGCAATTTAGAAATTAGGTCTACGTAAAATGGAACACACTTGTGAGTTTCCTTTCTTTTCTTTCATCACAACCCTAAGCCATGATTGGTTATCTTAGGACCACCTGAGCTTCCCGCAAACCAACTATCCTTTCCTACTAGGGCCGTATGACTTTTATCTATTTACTAGTCTCTAGGCATATTTACTAGGTTAGTTTACTAAGAGACAAGTCTAACTGCAGAGAAACAGGTGGAGCAAAGAGCAAACTCTTCCCGTCCAGGTTCTGAAAAACACACAAGCTCAACTCAGACCACTAGGTGGCGAACAACTTCACTCCTTTGACATTTTATCCTTCACCTGGCACCTAACCTGTTACTTAAAGCCCTGCTACCAGCAGCTAATTTTTATTACAGAACCACAGAGTAGCTGAGGAGAAAGGGAGCTCAAATATGTCTACCTTGCAGGCATATAAAAGTGTAGTTTATTTTTAAAGCTTTGGAGAAGGTTTACTGCTCTGATTGAAAACCAGAGCTAAAGTGCAAACTTTTAAGCATGGCAAAAAGCCCTTCATAATCTGAGTCAATATAGCAACTATGACATAATGAAGGCCAAGTGGACCAAATCACAGGCATTCACAACGCCATTCCTCCAACCCTGTGGCCATGGCAGACATTGAAAATCAATCCTTGCACTCAATCCCCTATAATGATTGCTTATCTCTTTGCCCTATGACTATAAACTCCTTGTGGGTTGAGATACAGTCTTAATTCCCTCTGTATTCGTGGGATTGAGTACAGAGCATGGCACGCTTAGTGCTTAGTGTTCATTCGTTCACTCATTGATTCTTCCAGCAGATATCTATTGAATACCCAGTATACAGCAGCTCTGGGACAGGTACCAGAGATACAAGTGTGAGCATAACCAAACACACTCACTGCTCCATGTAGCTTACAGCCTAGTGGGAAGGCAGACATTAACCAAATAACTGCACTGATGAACGTTTAACTACAGGTTAGATCAATAGTCTGAAGGAAAGAAATACGTTCATTTGCTCATTGAGGCAAATGACTAAGGAATCTAACTTGGTGGATGCAGGAAGGTTTCCAAGAAAGGGCTGTGTCCTTGAACTGACATATGAAGGATGAGCAGAATTAAAAAGGCAAAATGGGGAAGGAAGAGTGGAGGGGTCTGGGCAGAGGCCAAAGGCCCAGTGGAGGGAACAGAGAGTTATGGAGAGAGCACAGTGAGACGATGCTAGACAGACAGACAGCGGCTGACTGGGCTGGGTTTCTCAGGTCATGTTGGAATTTTGATGTTTACCCGAAAAGGAATCTGTGGCAGGTTTCTAAGAAGGGGGAGGAAGTCAGTGTTTTGTAAAGATCACTCTGGCTGCAGTATGGAGAAAAGATTGGCAGGCTGAGGAGGTTCCCAGGCCCTTCTTCTATGCTTGGTAATGTGCTAGGCAATGTGAAGAATTTTATTTATATCTATATTTATGAGGGATGGGGAGAAACTTTCTGTACAGGAAGAAATTAGAGAACAATACAAAGCAGCCTGTATTCAGGTGCGCTTTTGTGGGCTTACACATGACTTGTTGCAGGAATTCTGAGAAGGTGTGAAAAGGTGATGAGACCAGCGAGGGTTGTGTGTGTGTGTAATACGAGGGGGAGAGCAGAAATAAATTGCCCTTTGAGAGAAGCACTCTGTATACTACCATGTACAGGCACCCTACCTTGTCCATTAGCATGTGGTACATATATACAATGGAATATTACTCAGCCATATAAAGGAATGAAATTGGGTCATTTGTAGAGATGTGGATGGACCTAGAGACTGTCATACAGAGTGAAGTAAGTCAGAAAGAGAAAAACAAATGTCGTATATTAACACATATATGTGAAATCTAGAAAAATGGCACAGATGATATTATTTGCAAAGCAGAAATAGAGACAAAGACATAGAGAACAAAGTATAGATACCAAGGGGGAAGGGTGTGGGTGGGATGAATTGGGAGATTGGGATTGACATATATACACTACTGATACCATGTATAAAATAGATAACTAATGAGAACCTACTGTATAGCACAGGAAACTCTACACAATGCTCTGTGGTGACCTAAATGGGAAGGAAATCCAAAAAAGAGGGGATATATGTATACGTATAGCTGATTCACTTTGCTGTACAGTAGAAACTAACACAACATTGTAAACCAACTATACTCCAATAAAAATTAATTAAAAAAAATCTGAGTGTTACCCTCACCAGGCTGTGGACCTGGAAGGTAGAAACCATTGTTCTTCTCTCAACTCTTTGTATCAGAAACAGTGCGGAGCACGTAATAGGTGCTCAATAAATTCTCATTGAATGGATGTATGGACAAACAAGCAGATAAAGGATGGGTGGGAAAGTATCTATTAGAATTGAGGTCACCTTGAGGGTGAAGCACCTAAAGCAAAATGTTCATTTAGGGAGTTATGGGAGGTTAGACTGGCTGTCTGGAAAGGTAGGACCAGACATTGAAGAGCTTGAAAACCCTAGGCTGTAGATTTAATCCAATGATGAAAAGTTTTGAGGGGAGGAATGTGTTGAGCCCACTCCAGAATTAAAGGACCCTCTTTATGAGGCAGAGTTCCCCAGTATTTTAACTCCATTGCCTTCTGCAGTCTAGAAATTCCCTAAGTGAGTCTGGGAGAAAGGTAAGAAGTCATTCGGGGTTCCACCTCCGATAGGGGCTCCCCACTGTGGCCTTCCTCTACCCTGGCCTCAACAGTAGTTCAGACGGAGGATGGAGATGGAGATCAGCCCAGTTGCCAAGACTGAGCTCTGCTGGCCTGTCCAAGCACCATTCCAACAGAAACTGAATCCATTCTTCCCAGACTTGTTTCCCTTTCTATTTCTCACCAGATGGCTCACGCTGGGAAATGTTTATCTGCCCAGCTGTGAGAAATGGAGTTGGGTGGTGATACTATCTGCTTGTAGTCAGCTATATTTGCATTCTCTGATGGTGTTGCATGGGAGGGGTTGCAGGGCAGGTAGGTAGGTGTGTGTGTGTGTGTGTGGTAGTGGGGTGGGGGGCAGTTTGGGAGTATCCAAATCCTCAATCATGGGAAGGTAAAAAAAAAGTGTTCCAAGCTCTAAATGGTTGAACAATAATGTGCATTTGATTGCCCTGAGCTTTGCATGCGATTAAGAAAAAGGGTTAGAATTAAGTCATGTGTATGAAGACCATCAAAAGGAAAGTGTTGTTTAATTTGGTCCCTGAATTAGTCTCAGAAATGTCTACATGGACATTTGGATTGAAGTTACCTCCAAATAGACCAACCTGGATTGGAGTTACCTCCAAACAGAACTGTTTGGAACAAAAGCCTCAAATATACAAAGAGCTGTAAGAATCTGGTTTATGGGCCACTCCACAGCTTTTAAGACCCTCCTGACTTGTCATGTCTCTTGGGACCAATTTCTCCCTCTTACTTGGCCAAACTTTGATACTAGAATAAGGAAAGAGAATAAAGTACTACTAGTAGCAGTAACGGATGTTTCTCGAGCACTGATTATGGGCTGGGCGCTGTGCTTTTCATACATTCTCATCTCTACCAATACAACATTCTACACAGGGGCTCTGTTTTGCTGAGGAGGAAAGTTAACTTGTGCAAGGTCACACAGCTAGCAAATGGCTGAGGTAGAATTCAAAATGAGACATGCTTGACTCCAGAGCCTGTGCTTTTAATTGGACATACACAAAAAGGTCAAGTTTATTACTAGTACTTCCAGCTTTCTCTTTCTTTATTCTTTCCTTCACTCAGTTCCTTAACGCAATGAGAAAAGGGCTGTGTGTTTTTTCCATTTCAGGACACACAATGCCAGTGTCTTCTCTTTTTTCTATCAATACTTAACATTGAGAAAGGACATCCTGTTTCACTTTAACCTGACTCCATGCTTCTGGTTTTCTCCTCTAGGCAAAGGTATTTATTTTATAAATTGTAGGTCTAAGTCTCATTTTCTAAGACTTAGCTATTCACCACATCAAAGGCAGTACAATGTAGTAAGTAAACAAACACTCATGGCGTTGAAGACTCACTCAGGTTCAAGTTCTAGCTCTGCCATTCAGTAGCTCTGTGACTTGCATAAAAAATTACTAATAAATAGAAAGCTCAGTTCAATAGAGTCTGGAGACCAGCAGGGGGAGTTCTCACACCCTGTGACGACAGCAGAGCCCAACAGGAAGAAGGAAGCCTCCTCTTGTTTCCTGGCAAGGACTTAGCTAAAGAAAAGCCATGGACTCTTTGTTTACTACAGCCCTCCCAACTTCCTTTTCCCTCTATAAAAGGGTTCTCCTTCCCTTGCCATGTGGGGACTTGCACAGGGCTCACCATGGCTATAGACCCCAAACTGCAGTTCTCTGCTCATCCTGAATATGCACATCTTCGCTGGGGAGAAATATCCGGCAGCCCATTTATTTTGGTCAACACTTGAGTAAGTTATTTGACTTCTATAAGCTGGAAAATGGGGATGATAAGCTACCTCCAGGATTATTCATTCAATCTACAGACACTTATGGAGCGCTGTGCTGGATCCTGGAGATACAGGGCTGTGAGGTTTAAATAAAGTAATATATGTGTGGTGCTTGGTACAGGACCAGCAGGTAGTAAAGGCTCAATGATAAAGTGTATTTATAAATGGTAGAACAAAAGGCAATTTCTCTAATAGCCATCACTGGACAGGGGACAGGGGAGTGAGGTGTTTTCTGAATAGAGCTCTTGGAATGATCTTGTATACTTGAGTCCTTCCTTCCCCTGGCTGAGGCCAGTCCCCATAATTTTAGATAATAGCCATAGCCATCATTTTTTTTAACACTTAACATGCACTTTACACGCATTAACTCATGTACTCCTCACAACAACTCCCTGAAGTAGGTTTTATTGTATCATTTTATAGAGGAGAAAATGTAGGCCCAGAGAGATTAAGAAACTTGCCTGAGATCCCACAGCTAATGATCTGGGCTGGGACCTGAACCAGCTAGCCTGATTCCAAAGCCCATGATCTCCCCACCTCTCTAAACTCACCACCCTGGATTCGCCTCTGATTTTTGCGTCTCGTGTCTAGGTAGCCAGCCCTGAGCAGCTCCAGAGAGAGACGCCCTCAGACAGGGGACAGTTAGGAAGGCCGTGGTGTTCTGGGGAGACGTATTCGGAGACCCTGTGTTCCCTGGCTCTCCTCAGGGGTGTTTCACTGATCCCCGTCCACCTTACACCTTTTCCTGCTGTGTCTCTATGACGTCCCTTAAGACCAAACCAGCTCACCCTGAAAAGCAGCTCTGTGGAGCCTCAGAGTGGAGGCATTGGCTGCTGTGGCCCGTGTGGGAGGCGGGGCTACTGCTCTTGCTGCCAAAGGCTCAGGCTGCTCTTTCAGCAGAGCCTCTGCTCCTTTGTGGTCTTGCTTCTGGGTTTGACTGCCTGAGGCCTGAGTGATGCCAGGCCCACCTGCTTTGCCCCTAGTCTGCTCGCTGCCTGAGGTTTGCTATAGTACCCACTGCAGGAGCCCCACTCAGACTCAGTGCACGTGACCTGCACGGTGCTCAGAAGAGCTCTGTGCTCGGTTTAACGCCCTGCCGTCTCCATCTTGAAATTCTTCATAATTTTTGAACAGGGGTTCTGCACTTTCATTTTGCACCAAGCCTCACAAACTATGTAGGTGGTCTTGTTCAGACCCTACTAAGGCCTCAGGGCGCAGGCAGCCTCCCCAGCACGGGAATCTAAAGGAGATCACAGGGGTGTTCGGAAGAGACTTCAAGCAGGCAGGAGTTCTAATTTCAGGTTTGTGTTCACAAGGTCAAAGAAGGCTTGTGGACCGCCAGAAGCTGGAGAATGAATTCAAACATTCCTTTGAATGATGTGAATTTAGCAGGTTACCATCAGTTTTCCCAGTTGCTCCCATAAATAAACGTAACGCCCACTGTACATGCAGTTTCTTACTGGTAGAATGTTGGAGGTGAGGGTCAAGCCCAATTAAGCAGAGAAGCAAACCTGGTCTCTGCAACTTAAGATGTTTCCTACCTGCCTGCCACAGCCTGAAATCCCCTTCTTATTAAATCCTTCCTTCAGATCCTGCCAGTAAACCAGAACCCCGCTCAAGTGCAAATGTTTTTACCTTCTCAGAGCTTGCTGCCTCAATTAGCAGCCCTGCCCGCATACTCCCCCATCACTCCAGATTGCCAGCTCCCCTTTCCTATAGCCCTTTCCTCTCAGTCTTCAGATAGAGGCCTCCCCGTCCTGCGGCTCAGGCAAACCGCCTTTCACATTCTCTCCTTTCTCTCGGCCTAGCTCAGATACCGCCAGCTCTTCACTTTTGGTCCTTTCCCTCCTCATCTCCTGCTTTCTGGCTTCCATCCTCTCAACCATTAAAACTGCCATCTCAAACACCACCCATCAAGGTTCAGAGTTTCATCAGCTTTGATCCTCTAGAAACAGGGCCACATATGAATTCTGGTAGCCTGAAGCCTTCAGGAGCCCTTCCTCCATAAAAAAACATTAAAAATTATCTTCGAAGACTGTGTTGTTATAAAGATAAGTATAATCCAGTCTGGATTGTATTTATTTTAAAATTCTTTTTTTTTTTTGCAGTACACGGGCCTCTCACTGTTGTGGCCTCTCCCGTTGTGGAGCACAGGCTCCGGACGCGCAGGCTCAGCGGCCATGGTTCACGGGCCCAGCCGCTCCGCGGCATGTGGGATCCTCCCGGACCGAGGCACGAACCCGTGTCCCCTGCAACAGCAGGCGGACTCTCAACCACTGCGCCACCAGGGAAGCCCCTAAAATTCTCATTTTAAAATATATTAAAACATTTTCATGGGTCCCTGAAGTCTCATAGGCTCTGGGCACCGTGCCTTTAGAATTTAATGGAGAAATTAGTCCTTCTTTGAAGGCCTGGGTAAAGTTGAGGAGAAAGCCTTCATGAAGTCTTTTATTTCTGGGAAGCCATATTACTTTTTGCTTTTATTGTTCCTTTTATTGGGAAAACACATAGTTATAAAGAAAATTTTGAGGAAACAACCGACTCATAATCTCATAGTCTAACACAACCCTTCATTTGTAATTCACTTCCTTATCCAGATGGAAAGTTAGTTTACACGGCTGACTGTTGTGTTTATACAGTTCTGTATTCTGCTTATTCCATTTCATATTATTTTATTGAAAACATTTTCCATGTTTCTACAATAGTCTTCCTAACCATCAATTTGACTTATGGTGATTGACTTACTTTTTCTCTCTGTTGGTTTCCCAATCTTTTCAGACTAGGATTTCTTTGTCTGTTTTATTGCTTCCTTTTTGTCCTTTCATGGATTTAGTCTGGGCCACCTGATCGTTCTGTATATCCTCCCCTGCCTCCCTCCGCCCCAGGTAGTCTGATTCATGGCTTCAGCTATGGGCTTTATTGGGCTGAGGAGAACGGGCTTTGCGGGTGGTTCTTCCCAGTGGTAATTAGTGTTCAATGATCTGTGTACATGACCTGCTCAAGCCCTTTCACACTGCATGGTTTGTGTTTGAGAGCCAGCCAGGCCGTGGGGCATCGTCTTGTTAAATTCTCCACTTTAGTAAAGGGATCAGAGTGTCAGAGCCTGAAGGTAAGTCAGAGATGATTTTGTCCAACTTCATTATTTTACAGATAAGGAAACTGAGGTTCAAAGAGGTTAACAGACTTGATCACGGTTCTGGAACCAGGGAGCAGGGATTTGAAACTTCATTCCTTGACCTCAAAGCTTCATGCTCTTTCTTCAATAGCATCCATTCTAAATTTGTTGAAGAGGAACTTTATTTTACACTGGTGTACCATTAGAATGAGAATTTACATTGTGGGATTAAATTTACAGTAATTTTGTTGCCAAATTTATCTGAATATTGTCTGATGGGAAGAAAAAAGAAAAACTTCATAATTTTCAGTTAGGTCCATATTCTGAAATTATCTGGACTATTATAGGAGAAATGTTTAAGTGATTCATGTTCTATTGAATGGTAACTTCCCCTGTTTTGTTACTGTTCACTTGTCTCTAAGGTCTGTTGATTCACTTAGTACTACCATCCAACAGTCACATCAACTGAGCTTACCTGTTCAGAGATAAAGAGCAGATCAATCTTTGTCCCAAAATAGCCAGGGCAACATTGGTACTAGCAACCTGCAGAGAACAAAAGCGTACATTAGTAAGATGAGTGAATTTATCCATTTTGGCCATGAATATCATTACCTATAGTAGAAACATAAACTTCACTTTCACTCTCATCTCAAAAAATATTGGAAAGAAATAGCTCTAAAAATATTGTCTTGCAGGTAGGGAAACTAACTATAAAGACTTTTTGTTTGAAGATCTTCTTTAAATTATTTTTCCTTTTCTTCTAATCTCTCTTTTGTGTGTGTGGGGGGCAGTGGGGGGACAGAGAGGGAGAGAGAGACGTCTCACTTAGGTTCATTGTTCAGTCATTTTCTCTCAGATTTTATTTGGCCTTCATCTACTCAAATAAACTTGAATTCTACCTTGACTGACTTATTTCAAGAAGAAAAGAAATTTGGTTATCAATGTAACTGAAGCAGAGGGAAGGGCACACAGGACGTGGAGAAGCGGGGAGAGCTATTTTACAACGTTTGGGGGTATGAGCACTGGCCTCCCATACCTACCCCCACCCCAGTCTCAACCCTGTCCTCTCTCCTAATCGATGGATCACATCCCATCCCTCCAAACATTTAGTAGACCCTGCTGGCCAGTGGTCTACTGCAGGAACAGGACTGGTATCCGTAGGCTGCCCTCCTGTCCCCGCAGACTTACAAAGTCCATGGAAATGACGGTTTCCGCAGTCGAGTTCTTGGACTGGGTGAGTATCACGAAGGAGGCAGGGATGTCTAGGGTGAAGTTACCCGGTAATAAATTGACCACGGGAGGCTCTCTTGCCAAGACCTGTACCATGAAGGGCTGGGACAAGATGTACAGCTCTGCAATCTGCCCACATTCAGGGAAAGAAACAGAGATTGGGAGTCGTGAGTTGAAGAGGGGAAATCACAAATTTGGGGTGGCCTGTGGTGATTAAATCTTACATCATACAGTTAGAACAGAAAAAAGCTCTTTAATAATTATAGCAATAACAACAAGATAATAATAATAACAGCTGCCATTTATTGAACACATACTGTGTGTCAGGCACCATGTCAGGACTTTCAGTATTATTGCATCTAATCTCCAAAAAATCCCTCTGAGGCAGGTTCTATCGGAATTCCCATTTCACAACTAAAGAAAGTGAGTCTTAGAGAGGTTAAGTAATTTTCTCAAGGTTCCAGATGAGTAAGTTATAGAACTGGGATTCAAATCTAGGTCTGTCTGACTCAAGATCCTTGTTCTAAACCCAGGATGCTACACGAGCATCTCTCTATCCTCCAGGGCAAACCTGAGCCTTTCAATATACTGTGTCCAATACTCAGATCCCATGACAGCATGATATTAATAGTTGTTTTAACTAAAGTCACAATGTGGCACTATTCCTTCCTTTCCCATTTAAGCTAATTATTTAAAGTGTGGTGGAACCTTATGGAAGGAACAAATGATTTATTCTGTGTACTATGTCTTTCCTAGTAACTTGTACTGTTCAGTTAATATTTGTGGATATCTGATTAAAAGAAAAACTCTTAAGAATGGAAATATGGATGCAAGCTTGGACCAGAAAGGAACATAAAGAAACAAAAAGTCTTCCGGAAGTAATTGCAATGAAACCAAATACACCATTAAGGAGTCAAACCCTGAGCACTCACCCAGGAGAGCATGTTGCCAAGGCCTTGAGAGTTGCGAATCAAATGGTTGAAAATCTGGGAAATGAAGACCATCATGTCACTGTAAGGTTTTTAACTGGGTTGTGTTTTCAGGGAAAATGCAGCATTCCCTATAATTTTTATGAATCATGAAGCTGTTACACCAAAAATGCCTAGTGTTTGAAGGTGACTGATTATTTTATAGCCCAACCACAGGAAATCTGAGGCCCAGAGAGGTAAAGTGACTTGTCCTAGGTCACATAGGAAGTTACATTGCTTTTGAGTAAGGGCCTTTTAACCTTAGGAACACAGTGTGTATCATATGGCTACGATCCATGTGTAAACATTTTACAGTGGTTAACAATGTCTTTTGTTATTGTCCTCTTTTTCAGAGGTTACTGAGACATATGCTGCATAAGCAATTTATCTTCATAGATGAATGGTTTTCAAGTCTGAAGCTAGAAGTGTCTAATTCTCAGTACTGTATGGCAGCTGGTGTTGCCATCAGCATTTTGAACACAAGATTTATAATTATTTGTATAATTAAGGCCTAGAGAATGAAAAGATACATAAGGAATGCTCAATAAAAGTTGTTAGTTGACTGGTAGAAGAGAGAGTTCTCATTATAAAAGGGAGGGGCATGACAGAGGATCAATGAATATCTGTGCTATTTACTGGTCATTGTAGATGTCAGTTGTAATTACTAACAGGAGAAATCTTTATGTTGGCATAACACAAATAATAAAATAATAATGATGATGATGATGATGATGATGATAATCAACACTTAGAGAGCATGTAGTCTGTGCTAAGCATTGGTCTGAATGCTTTACGTATATTTAAACCTCTTTAATGCCCATAACAACCCTATGAGTATGGAACATTATTATTCCCATTTTCCAAATGATGAAATCTGGCACAGAGAAGTTAAGTACATTGAAATTACCAAATTTTCATAGGTATTTGTCACAGGTAATAAGTAGTGGAGGGGCTTCTTGGTATTATTGAAGATCAGTCTAGAAGAACAGTGGCCCAGTATCATAAAAAGCTGAAATTAGCAGAACTGGAAACCCAACAACTCCCCAACTAGTATCAACATTCATTCCACAATCCCTTCATTCATTGTCCTGCTAGGAGTGATAGTGTCTACAAAGTCCCAGGAATAGAAACTATGACATAAAACCCCCCATCATGGGATACTTATAACAAGATTAAATGTTGGTGTCGATTGTCATCATCCGTTAACTCTCCTAACCTTTTTTGTGGTGAGAGTGACGTTGAAAGCCCCAGCTGTAAAATAAGCATAGGACGCAGATTTAAAGAAATACTCGGAGATTCCAATGTAGATCATAGAGTCATTGTGTTCCGGGAGCACAAAAGGAACTGATGAGAAGGGGGGATCTGTGAGGTTTTCCAGGGGGTAGAATACGCCCTGTGGGGAAACAGAGAGAAAGACCAGTGTTATCAGGGGAAGACTCGAATGTGCAGGACTAAAGAAGGTGGACCCACTCAAGTCAGAATAAGGAATATTCCAGAAACTGAGTAGGGTTGAAAAAACCACGAGTCCTCTGACTCCTTGACTGGGGACTATGTTTCAGAGCTCTGATGACTTCTCGAGCATATCTGAGTGTGTCTGTCCACCCTGGGGTGTAATCCAGTGAGAAGTTCCTTGTTAGTCCTCTTCTCAGAGACAGGAAGGCAGGTGAATGTAGCTGGAGGGGACAGCTCTGAATAGTTCCTGAAGTGTCATGTAGAGATGTCAAACTTTTGACCTTCAAAATCCATAACTTCTGAGCATCTGGGGCATCACAGAAAGACTCAGAAGGACCCAGGATTCTAAATGGCTCAAAGCATTTTTGTGGCATTTTTACTGCTGCCTTCATAAGGTATAGGCTGTTATTACAAAATGGTGTCTTGTGTAATATTTAACTGAGTTGAGTGACTCTGATTGAAACATAAGCCAACATACATTTAAAAAAAAAAAACCAGTGGGGGCTTCCCTGGTGGTGCAGTGGTTGAGAGTCTGCCTGCTAATGCAGGGGACACAGGTTCGTGCCCCGGTCCAGGAAGATCTCACATGCCGTGGAGCGGTTAGGCCCGTGATCCATGGCCGCTGGGCCTGTGCGTCCGGAGCCTGTGCTCTGCGACGGGAGAGGCCACAACAGTGAGAGGCCTGCGTACGGCAAAAAAAAAAAAAAAAAAAAAAAAAAGAATTCGCCTGCCAATGCAGGAGACACGGGTTCGAGCCCTGGTACGGGAAGATCCCACATGCCTCTGAGCAACTAAGCCTGCGCACCACAACTACAGAGCCTGCGCTCTAGAGCCTTCAAGCCACAACTACTGAGCCCATTTGCCACAGCTACTGAAGCCCGCGTGCCTAGAGCCCATACTCTGCAACAAGTGAAGCCACCACAATGAGAAGCCCACGCACCACAACGAAGAGTAGCCCCCCAACAAAAAATAAATAAATTTTAAAATAAATTATATTTACTTTGGGACAAAAGCACAGTTAATCACTTTTCCAGAATCAGCAAACACTATTTTTTTTTTTTGCGGTACGTGGGCCTCTCCCTGCTGTGGCCTCTCCCGTTGTGGAGCACAGGCTCCGGATGCGCAGGCTCAGTGGCCATGGCTCATGGGCCCAGCCACTCCGCGGCATGTGGGATCTTCCCGGACCGGGACACGAACCCGTGTCCCTTGCATCAGCATGCGGACTCTCAACGACTGCGCCACCAGGGAAGCCCAGCAAACACTATTATCATGTGTTAATGGCCCTGACAGAGTTCAGCAGCCCTCAGTTAGATCGACTAACCTGAGAGCTAGGAATAGAACTATCTATATTTATAGTCTACTGATCTGTTGAGCCCTAATAAATGCAGACTATTCTACTTGCTGCCCCTTAGTCTGCAGCCTTACTCCCAGAGGCAGAGACACCACGATGCTTTTCTTGAAGAAGGCAGACATATGCTGTGCAATCCAAGCAATCATTTACCAGTCCAGAAGATGTTCAAGAGTCTTTTAAAGGAGCATAAACATGAGAGAACTGCTTGAAAGGAAATTAAACTGTTGGAAGAGAATGTAGTTATATTTCCCTCTGCATGTAATATTTGTTCCTTGAATAGTGGTATTGATAGCCAAGCTTAGGACTCTGATGATGATAAAATTACCTTCAAATTCAGATCAATGTAATTCTCAGTAATTTCTGGAGAACTGATTAGGGAATAATCCAGCAGGGTATAGTTGTCAACGCTTCTTAAAACTAAATAACAAAGAAAAAAGAAAATTTACATTTATTAAAGGTATAGTATAACACATGGTTAATATTTATCCAGAACAAGTTTTTAATCCTCTGTTATTTAAAACAAAATTAACCCTTACCCTGTTTCATAAATAATACTTGCTCACTTTTCAAAACCCAGGAAAAGTAGATAAATCAAAAGAAGAAAGTAAAAACTCTTCTTTATCACATTGCCCTGAGAGAACCATCAGTAAAATTTTGGTACATAGCCTTTTATGCATGCTCCCAGAAGTAAAGAAATTTGCCCACAGCAACCTAGGACATGGCAATCCTCCACTGGTTCTTTCCTCATCTTTTCTACATCTTCTTTCTCTTTCCCTACCTCTCCAATCTGTTCTTTTTTATTCATCTATCTGCATCCACTCATCAATCCATCTGTCCAGCCATCATCTCCTTTCATCCCTTTATCAAGTTAATATTTATGAACCTAGTGTGAGTTAGGCACTGTGCTCGGTGTTGAGAACACGGAGAAGACTCAACGTCCCTGCCCTCAATGAACTCACAGTCTGAAGGAGGAGACAGACATATAAACAGGAAATTATAATACAGCGTAATAAGAGCAGATCTGTAACTGAGCTCCAGAGGGCCTACTACAAACATAGTCTTATAGTCTTCCCCATCTTGGTATCGGTAATTCCACTCTTCCAATTTTCTAGTTGCTCAGAGTAAACCCTGGCCTCATGCCTGACTCCCCTCATGACCCACATTCAATGTGTCAGCAAATACCACTGTCCCTACCCTCCAGGTACATCCGAAACCTGAACATATCTCACCATCTTCGTCACTCCATCCAGGTCACTGCCTTCCTTGCTCGTATAGGTCACTGCACTAGCCTCTTAAGTGGTCTCCCTGCTTCCACCCCTGAATCCTGTCCTATTATTAATAGAGAGAAACCAGAGGGATCTCCTTAAAATATAAGTCAGTTCATGAAAGCTGTGCTCAGAACTCTCTCAGGACTTCCCATCTCAGACGAAGAGCCAGGCTTTGTAGTGACCTACAGAGCCCTGAAGGTCTAGCCGTCTGCTTTCCCCTCGTTCCCTCTGCTCTCGGGATGGACTCCTCAACATCCCTCAATGCGCCCGGCAGTGCTCCCACGTGGGCCTTTGAGCCTGCCGTTTCCTCTGCCTGGAATGTTCTTCATCCAGATCTAGGAGCAGCGTACTCCCTACTTCATTCAGGTCTTTACTCTAATGCCAGCTGCTCAGTGGCGCCTCTCCTGGCCATGCTATTTTAAACAGAAACCCCTCGTCAGTTCCTTCCCTGCTTTATTTTTCTTCTTACCACTTATCGCAACGATACCATAGATTTTACTTATTATCTTGCCGGCTGGCTGTCCCCTCTCACTAGCCCCATGAGGGCAGGGATTTCTGTCTCACAGGCTTACTGCTGCATCCCCAGCACCAAGAACAGCACTCAGCCTATTACAGGGGCTCAGCATACCGTGGCAGGGGGCCGGCGGGGGGGGGCCGTAAGTAGATGGAGTGCAAAGAGAGATCTGCCCCAAGTGTCATGTGAGCGTTGAGGAGGCGGGACTTTGGGGTGTGGGCTGTCAGGTAGGATTTCTTGGGAGAGACTATGCCTGAGCTGAGCCTTCAGAGCTAAAGAGGAGTGAACAGGACAAGGGATGCCTGCGGGGTAGGGAGCAGAAGGGGCTGCATCCCTGGGGCTTAGCACAGTGCTGGCAAAGAAATGGGTGCCCTGTAAATATCTCTTGAGTGAATAGATGGATGGAGGGGAGGAAGAGAAAGCTCTTCTAGGCAGAGAGGACAGCATGACTGGAGGCAAGGTGTGAGGCGGTAGAAACAGTTTGATTGCTGGAGCAGACAAAGGTGCAAGATGAAGCCCAGAGAGGCGAGAGGGAGCCAGAGCACGGCAGGTGGGTCTCGCAGTCCATGTTAAGGTATTTGGACTTGATCCTGAAGGCAGCTATAGGAGCCACTGGAGGGGTTAGAACCAGGGGAGAACTGGTCGGGACGAGCATTCATCATTCTGAAGAGGATGGATTTAGCGCCAGAGCTGGGATTCAGGCTCACGACAGTTTAATTCTTTGCCTTGCATCTAGTTGCCTGAAGTCACCCCCACCTGCAGTGAAGCTGGTTAGCAGCAGAAAAGAGCGGGACCTGCACACGGGCAGGTCCTCCCATGCACCTTCCTGCGGTGCTAGTTTGCAGAGGGGAAAGCAGATGGGGGAGCTGGAGCAAAGCACACCTGGAGAGCACCTGCGTGTGAAGGTGGGAGGAGAAACACCCAGAAGAGACAGTTCTGGGACTCACCCTCCAGCATGCTGAGGTTGGCATTCAGTGCCTCCACCTCACTTGTGATAATGGGACAGAGCTGGCCATAAAAGGAATAAAAAAAAAAAAATGCAGGTTATCACATTGTACTGGAAACCACTGTTTAAGGCCTAGACCCCAACAAAGGCCTTCCAGCGAGGAGACATTCTCCCTTTGGACTCTCCCTTAAATTAGTTGATGCCTATGGGCCTCAGGTTCCGTATGTATGGGTGGCATGACATTGAATGCTGGCTCAACTTCATAGCAACCAGGACCACACCTACTCAGCCCCATAAAAGAACAAGCCCTTGGCTTTCATCTCTGCAGCATGACAGGGCATGTGCCCCAGTCCATGTTAGTGCTACGACACCTGGGGAACCTGCTGCCTGCACAGCTGAGCCTCTCCCAATGGCAGGGATGCCCCTGCCTGCCACCTCTGCCATCAGCATGCCAGGCCCTGCCAGGGAGAGTTAGAGCAGGGCCTTTATTTCCTTGCTGGGCTGCTCGGAGAGCCCATTAGATCAGACATCTATTTAGATCAGAGCCCCTTTTGGAATTAGAAAATCAATTTTGAATCAGACCCAAGCACATCTGCAGGAAGCAGGAAGAGTATCAAGCTCGATGCCGTGTGCCAGGAGTGTGCTGAGCACGCAGTGTGGTGGTTACTAGCAGAGGCTCAGGAGCCTGGCTGCCTGGGGTTGAATGCCTTGGCAAGTTACTTGTACTCTCTGGCCTCAGTTTCCTCATCTGCAACGTGGGGATGATAGCTGTATCTACTGCGTCAGGTGATTGTGAGTAGAAATTGAGGCAATCCATGTGAGATTGCCCAGCTCAGAGTAAGCATTCAGTAATGTTAGCTGTTGCCAACCTCATTTCATCCTCACTACAGTCCTGAGAGGCAGGCACTACTGGCCCCTATTTACAGATGGAAAACAGAAGCTTGGAGAGGGTAAGTGAGTTTCCAGGAGCTAGATCAGTAGGATGTGAGATCTGGCCTGACGTGGCTACACAGCTGTGGTCTGAGCACCCTTGGCCTTTTCTAGCGGCACAGAGGGAACCTAGAAGCAAAGCATCTATGATCTCTAAGTCATACACAAGCTCCAGGCAAACTTAACTATTGGCATCTTGTCAGAGGCCAAAGGACCATGCCTTGTTTTGAACAAAGGAATGATCAAGTGTGGGGTCCCTGAAAGCAACAGCACTGTTTCCCAGGCACTTTTCAATATGCACATCCACTGGCACTCAGCACCTTTCAGGTAAGGACGGGAAAGGCTGCGAAGCTTCAGTGTCCCCTGACCAGCCGGACAACCTTGTTAGACAAGCTGCTTGACGTCTCTGTGTGTTGATTTCCTCACTGACATTCATTATGCACCTACTGCCTTCCAAGTGCTGAACTGAACACAAGGGGGCTGGAGACAGCCAGACACCATCCTTGCCCCTCTTTTCCAGAAAGGAATCTCCCTTCTTTTCCCATCCTCCTCACCTCTCTCCTTGTCTCCCCAGAAATGTGGGTAAAGCGTTCAGGGAAGATATTGTCAGGAATGGAAACAGGGCACATGGCCAATTCCATCTTTCCCTTCCTCGGACACTGACTTCTGGCATCAAGATACTTGGATGCCATCTTAACTTATACTGTTTCACTTGGCTGGGAATATTCTTTCTTCTTTCCCGTTCCTTACTTATTCAATTCCTACCTATATTTGAAGGCTCAGTTCAAGTCCTGCACTCTCCAAAAATGTCTCCCAGGATAGGATACTCCTAGGCTCTATTTACTTCATTTTTCCAGTTCTCTGAACCCCCTCAGTCCAACCTAATGACCATGTAAGTATGTATGAAATTCAAATACTTATTCAGTTGCAGTTTCACAAGTCTGAGCTGGTTTTTCCTAAACAGATAAGTTTATTCCTTTTCCATATCCTCAACAGACTCTAGTCTAGAGTGCTGGGCATGTAGTAGGTACACAATAAACGAACCCTTTTTGACTGTTTGCCCACCCTGGGGCGAGGACTTGAGGGAGGGAATGCTGTA
Organism: Aethalodelphis obliquidens; assembly: GCF_003676395.1. Lineage (NCBI taxonomy): Eukaryota > Metazoa > Chordata > Mammalia > Artiodactyla > Delphinidae > Aethalodelphis > Aethalodelphis obliquidens. Next base: position 50,314,877 of record NW_020837952.1, read on the forward strand.
CTATTTATCTCTGCATCCCTAGCACCCACCATTCTGTTTGGCACACAGTAGGCACTTGAGAAACTACTAAGTTGCAAAGGATAATGTGTGTGAAAGTGCCTTAGATGGTGCTTAGCACACTGTAGGTGCTCAGGAAAGTTTTATTGACTAAAAGCTAATCAAAGCACGGCACAACTGCTGCTGATGGCATGTTACTATGGCTGTAGAGCCTCTAAAGACTTACCATTTTATTTAAGTTCTTTAAAATGGGTTTCTCCATGGGCTCAGCAAAGGAGTTATACAGGACACTAGGGAAAAAAAAAGATTACAAAAGGGCTTACACAGGATCATATCTGCCAGTTCATAACTGCCCCTAGGTGCCACGTGAGAACCCAGCTCCAGACTGTCCACTGCCCACCAGGGTGCTCACCTGAGCTCTCCAGAAAACGAGATGTCATTGCGGCTCACTTGGGCATTGCAGTCTTGGAGCTTCAGGATTGGGTGACCAAAGTCATTCCGGGCCAGGACAAGTATACCGGTGAAGTAGACCCCAGAGAGAAGCAAGTTAGCTCCTCCTGTGTCTTGGCTGTTGAGAGAAGGAGTGCAAGGTTACCCAAGCCTGGGCAGGGGTGCAGATGGATCTTGTTTCTCTGATTAGCCATAGAATCTAAGCCCCAGGAGGGCAGGAACTTCATCACCTCTGGATTCCTGGCACCTACAACAGGTAGGGGTGAATATTTACTGAACAAATGAAGTAACAAATATGTGAATGGTGACAGCTCTAGGAACCTTGCATTTATTTCATCTTGAGTGCGCTGGCCCCCATAGTGGTTGAGCATGTATTAGGCACCATTCATATACGATGCTTGTTTGGAGGAAGAACATAGGGGTCAAGGTGGCCACACCTTATTTAGGAGGGGCATAGATGGGGAGGTGACACTTAGATGTCATCTGTGAACTCCTTGAGGGAGTGGTGCTATTCATCTCCATGCCCCAGGATTTAGCTCATGGCCTGACACAGAATAAGCACTCAATCTATGGTTGATGAGTCAGCAAAGAAATGAATAATACATTAATCTATGTTTCTTATGGGGGAACATATTATATCCCTACCGTCTACGAGACTGGAGTTCCTGAGACAGGGATGAATGGTACTCAGTACCATTTATAAATGGATACAGTCAGTAGGTACTCAGTAAATGGATACTGAATGACCAAATGGATGAATGAATGTGTCATCCTGGGGCATCAACCAAGGCAGACCTAAACATTACACCCACACGGTGACTTACACATAGTAGGTGGTTTGTAACCGTACCAGGAATTTGATCCTTTTTTTTATCTTCTTTTCTGGCCGCAGCCCACGGCATGTGGGATCTTAGTTCTCTGACCAGGGATCAAACCTGTGCCCCCTGCAGTGGAAGCGGGGAGTCTTAACCGCTGGACTGCCAGGGAAGTCCCAGGAAATCTTAAATGACATGCTGATCAGTGGCTCTGCCTTTAAGGGAAGCATGCTTTTCAGCCCCCTCCTCCCTGCCCTCAGTAGAGATATTCTGATTTAAATCTCTCCTGGAAAGATGCTCTTGAGAAAGATGGTTAATGGCTGAGGGAAAGAAGCCTAACGTCAAACACATTGGCAACTTTATCTACTTCTGATTTCCTGCTCCGTCTCCCCCAGAACAGCAGTAGACTTCTCAGTGGAATACTCACAAAAGTGGAGACTTGATTTCCCAGTCTGTGCTGATGTTGGCAGTGCCGTGCTTGATCAGGGCCCTGATTCCCACCCCAGGCACAAAGGCTAGTGAAGTATTTGGAAGTGAAAAGGCATTGATTTTTATGCTGTAAAACAGGAAACAGAGGAGTTAGTGCAACTCAGCCAGCACATCTCTAAGTAAGGCAAAATCGGAAATGCAGTGGTAGAACTCCCAAGATGGGCAATTGTGAATTCCTGTAGAGCAGGGGTCCCCAACCCCTGGGCCACGGACCGGTACCGGTACACAGCCTGTTAGGAACCGGGCCGCACAGCGGGAGGTGAGTGGCGGGCAGGCGAGCGAGGCCTTCATCTGCCGCTCTGCATCGCTCCCCAGGAAACGGGTCCCTTGTGCCAAAAAGGTTTCAGACTGCTGCTATAGAGGAAGGACCCTTAGGTATGCAGTGCAGCCTCAGGGCACTGCCTTCTAATTCCTCTCACACCCTTGGCAGGAAGCCCCTTGTATTTAGCTGAGGGGAGAAATGAGCAAGTTTAGGAACAGATTTGCAAACAATCAATCGACTTCTTTAGTTTCTTTAAAGACAAAACACTGCCATCATTATTTTTCCCTTCAGCTGTCCCAGTGTTTCTCAATGCAGGAAACATTAACATTTTGTTTGTTTGTTTGTTTGTTTTTGTGGTATGCGGGCCTCTCACTGTTGTGGCCTCTCCCGTTGCGGAGCACAGGTTCCGGACGCGCAGGCTCAGCGGCCATGGCTCACGGGCCCAGCCGCTCCGCGGCATGTGGGATCCTCCCGGACCGGGTCACGAACCCGTGTCCCCTGCATCGGCAGGCAGACTCTCAACCACTGTGCCACCAGGGAAGCCTAACATTAACATTTTGGATGGGACAACTATTTTTTTGTAGAGGACTGTTGTACAAATTGCAGGATATTTGGCATATGTACCAACTAAATGCCAATCGCGTCCCTCCCCCCACCCCTAAATCATCAGGACGATAAACAGCATGCCTTCCTCCCAAATGTCCTCTATGTGGACAGTATCTTCCCTAGTTGAGAAATTTATTTTAGAGCATTAACTCCCCCTAGGATTCTCTGAGCTGTCACACAGGTAACTAGAGGCAGTAGGTGGCATGCAACATACATAGGTAGATGGCCACGTGCATTATGTTAAGTTATTAGTATGACCATCTATTGAGCAATTACTACCTGTTAGACACTGGAGTAAGCACTTTACATGTGTTACCTCATTTTAACCCTCACCATAATCCTATGAGGCTGCTGCTGATTTTGCAATCTGCAATTCAGAGATGAGAAGATTACAAACTTGGCTGAAGTCATAGATAAGTGGTAGAACCAGACCTGGAAGCCTCCTCAATCTGTCTTCAGGCTTCTTAACCAGGAGGCTATGGCACTTTGTGCACCGTGCAAAGGGCACTGGGCTCGGAGCCAAGTTTTGTGCTAGCTGTACAACCTTGGGCAAGGCACTTAACCTCTTTCAGTCAGTCACTGAAAAGAAGTGCGACTCATGGGAAGGTTGAGAAGACAAAATGAAGCCATCTGTGTATAACTGTTGCACGGGAGAAAGCACTGTTATGAACTAAGATTAGGGAAAATTTTAAAATGTGACAGCCAATAAGAAACGATTATTTGTTATTTCCTCTTTTCTGCATCCTTTCCTACCTATTCTCTGTCAAATATCCTGAGGATCACTGTGAAAAGAGGATGGTAGAGATTAATGTATCTTGGAAATATTTTCATTTTGATACGTATAGGTCTAACTCATTCTTTGTAATTGCTGCAGAGTAATCTAAGCTATGGATTAAAAAAAATCATTGCTTTGTGGGTAGACATCTAGGTTGTTTCCAGTATTTCTGCATTATAAACAGTGCCACAGTGAACATCCCCATATATGCTGTTTGTGTAGATGTTTCTCTAGAGAGGGTGCTGAGAAGTGGAATTGTTGGGTCAAAAAGCATGCCTAAAAAAATCCTTAAAAATCACCTCCTAAAATAGCACTGTCTAGGGGCTTCCCCAGTGGTGCAATGGTTGAGGGTCTGCCTGCCGATGCAGGGGACACGGGTTTGTGCCCTGGTCCGGGATGATCCCACATGCCGCGGAGTGGCTGGGCCCGTGAGCCATGGCCGCTGAGCCTGCGCGTCCGGAGCCTGTGCTCGGCAATGGGAGAAGCCACAGCAGTGAGAGGCCCGCGTACCGCAAAAAAAAAAAACAAAACAAAAAACAAAAAAAAACACTGTCTAATAGAAATATAATGTGAGCCATATATGTAATTTAACATTATCTAGACACATTAAAAATGGGAAATAATATAATTTGAACATGTAATCAATATAAAAATTGTTAATGAGATATTTTATTTTCCTTTTTCAAAAATAAACAAAATACAGTATGTGTTTTATATTCATGATGTACCTCAATCTAGATATTGCATTTTCAACAGAAATTCTTGACCTGTATTTAGAGCTGATAAAATTTTCAATTGAAAGAGTAAACTTACATACTCAAATTGTTCCAGACTTAAAAGTTCTTCAGTAACTGAATCATGTGAGTTTTTAAATTAAAACTGAAATTAAAAAAATTAAAAATCCAGTACTCAGTTGCACTAATCATACCTCAAGTGCTCAATAGTGACATGAGGCTAGCAGCTCCTGTTTGAACAGCACAGGTCTGAAATCATTGTACCAGTTTATCTGCTCCCACTAGCAATGCATGGGAATACCTGTTTCTCCTCATCTTTACCTTCACTTTATATTCCAGGAATCACCCTGGTTTTTCTGCTGTGGCATTATCATCAGTGTAATTAAATCATTAGATTTGTAAATATATATTTAATGTTCATCTCTCTCACTGGACACTAAAGGCGTATCTGTGTCATTCACTACACTATACCCTTTGCCTAGAACAAAGCCTTAGTACACAGTAGGTGCTCAACAAATTCTTGTTGAATGGCTGACTGTATTATAATTAGAGCATCTGTCATATTAGACCATGAGGCAAACGAAGCCAGAGGCCAGAGTTAAGGATAGGGGAACAGAAAAATACAAGACAGTTGTATTCTGATGAAACTGTGGGGCTTCAATAGGATTCTTCAAGTGTTTTTTTGGGGCGGGGGGCATAGTTGCTTTACAATGTAGTGTTAGTTTCTGTTGTACAACGAAGTGAATCAGCTATATGTATACATATACCCCCACCCCGCTTGAACCTCCCTCCCACTACCCACCTCATTTCATCCATCTAGGTCTCCGCAGAGCACCGAGCTGAGTTCCCTGCGCTATACTGCAGGTTCCCACTAGCGATCTGTTTTACACATGGCAGTGCACATATATCAACCCCAATCTCCCAATTCATCCTCCCCACTGTGTCCACACACCCATTCCCTATGTCTGTGTCTCTATTCCTGCCCTGAAAATAGGTTCTTCTGTACAATTTCTCTTCAGAGCTTCTTATCTGTGAGACAAAAATGAACCCCTATTTCATCTAAGTCACACTAGTTTTGTTATATTCGGCTGAACATTTTTCCTGGTTCGTACCATCACCCCTACATACCCCAGGGAGCTGAAAGATCTCTGCTTTAACCTATTTCTATTCTTGTTCCAAAACACCTGATGTTTGTCAAAGATGTTTATCAGTTACACCTCAAAGGAAACTCTACAGTCGTCCGCCCTGAATCAGTTCCAGCCTAAGTGCAAGAGCAGTGTCTGTGCCAAGGAAACGTAGAAGCGCCCAAAAGTTGCCTTTGCCTCGTCACCGTGCTAAGATCTCTGCCCAAAGAGGGGACTTGTACTTTGCTAGGCACAACGAGTGCCAGGCGCAAGGGACTGTGCATGCAGCACTGTTGCTGGAAATCTCTGCCCTTTTCCCCAGTTTCTGATGATGCACTGGCCTCTTACCCCTTAAACATCTCCCACTTTCCTCCCACGGGGAGAAGGTGTCTTTAGAGCATGAGCTCTCCCTTCTCCATTCCTTGATCAACGAATACAGTTTCTGCTCTGCTTTGCCGAACCTTGTCTCATTCATCTGGCGTGAGAAGGACCCAGTTGGGGTCCACCCAATCTGAGAGGGTGGGTAACAATATAAATATAATCTCAAAACCCTTGGCTTGGGTGAGACAAGGATCTGGATCAATGTGGCAATTCCATTGTTCTTACACTGATGGTCTATGCTGTCACTAAGTATATCAGCTAATCCATGTTCAGCAGCTTCAGTTTTATGAAGTATCTTCACATTTGTTACATCATCTGCTTTTTATTGTTTACTGATTCTGACAGTTGATTTTATTGCTGTAACATGGTAGAAAAGATTATAGCTGCCACCAGAATTCTTCTTAGGAAGAGAAGTTTATTGGTGGGAAAATTACTTGGAAAAGTATTTAGGATGATCCTTTGGTACCCAGGAGTGGGTGGAACTGCTATGCATGAGCCCAGGGGAAGAAACTGACGTTGCTCCAGAGAAGGAGAGGAGGTCTAGATAGCAAGAGGGCAGAAAGCATGTGCCTTGTAATCCACTCCTATGACCTCTGAAGTCTTGACTAAACTTTACAAAATAAGACAAGATGTAGTGAGAGCAGATTTGTTTGTGAGACTGATATTGAACTCTGCATCTAAGTTTATGGGGGTAGGGGTAGCAATGGAATGAACAAGAATTTCATTTAGAATTCTGGGGGCAAGGTGCCCACAGCCGACATCTGCATCGAATAGAACTCTCATTTTAGGAATGAGGAGAGGGCACTGAGTCTCTGAGCAGATGCGCCAGGTACACACAACGAGTGTGCAGCAGAGATGTGACTTGGACCCACGCGTTCTGACCCAAACACCACATGCCGGCTCCATGACCCCTTTTTCTTGGGTGATTTATCTGATAAGCCTTTCACCAAAGGTTGGTTAACTTCTACTCCATCCTGGTGTTACACCAGGACTCATGGTGGCGTATCCACAACCCTGAGATTTTAAAGATTAATTTCACTGCTAAAAAGGTTCTTCTCTTTTACTTACTTTATAAGCTTGTAGTTCATATAATCAATTTTCAGAAATTTAGGAGATTCAGAACCTTTTAAATCTGGGATGTTTCTTTCCTTGACCATTTGCTCAATCATCTCCACCCCAGCTTGAATGCCTGTGAAGTAACCAAAGAAAATGTTTATGGATAACAAAGATGATGACGGCATAATATCATTAAACACACAAGTTAAATTTACTAAGTAAGCCATGCTCTTAGATACTGAGAAAACAGGATTCTAACAAGGTGGTTATTATTGTCCCTACTTTGCAGAAGAAGACACTGGTCCTCAGAGAGGCTAGTAAAATTGTCCAAGAACCCAGAGCCAACAGCATGGGAGAATGTTAACACAGGACACTGTTATAGGAAAAGTACAAAGTATTATCGTTATCCAATTTCACAGATGAAGAAACTGAGCCTCAAAGAGGTTAATTCTTGCCTAAGTCACACAGCTAAGAACTGGGGGAGCCAGTAGTCAAATCTGGGCAATTTGGCTCCAGAATCTATGCCTGATGGCCGGTTCCAGAAAGTTATTCTACATTGTCCTTTTTCCCTCCTAGATTCTTTAAATTCAGGAATTTTGGACTGGAGGTCCATGGACTGCTGGGAACACTTGAAGCCCGTGAAATTCTAATGAAAGATTGTGAGTGGGTCATGTGTATGTGTATCTATCTCATTTTTTAGGGGAAAATTTTCCAGGGTTCACATTTTATTTTTTTATTTGCAGTACGCGGGCCTCTCACTGCTGTGGCCTCTCCCGTTGCGGAGCACAGGCTCCGGACGCGCAGGGTCAGCGGCCATGGCTCATGGGCCCAGTCGCTCCACGGCATGTGGGATCCTCCCGGACCGGGGCACAAACCCGTGTCCCCTGCAACGGCAGGCGGACTCTACCACTGCGCCACCAGGGAAGCCCCAGGGTTCACATTTTAATCAGATTCTCAAAGGATCCCAGCACTCCAAAAAGGTTAGCAACCACTGCTTTTGTTTAATCCTGGAATAAACCCATCTTAATATAATAGCACCACAGAACACATTTCTCTGAGCTCGTGGAGAAACAGAGCCCTCTTCCACATTAAAGAGCTTGAGAAAAGTAACTTAGTAATGAAGAATGATCTTTTCATTTTTACCTTCTCAAGGAGGAAGTTTTGCTTATACCCCTTCCTTTACAGCTTAAGCTCACTTCCACTTATCCTATCCTTTTTGGAGATTAAGAAGAGCAGATTTTATCCTCTATAATACTGTGAATAATACTGTAATATGGAGAAGTAAAGATAGAATGTAAAGGATGGAACGATGGAACCGAAGGCACTATCAGACAGCCTAGGTTTGAATCCCAACACTCACTTACTAGCTGTGTGACTCCGCAAGTTACAAAATCTCTCTGTCCTTCACTTTCCTCATCTGTAACGTGGGGACATTAGCAACTGTGGAGGTGTCTGTTCACATATGTGAAAATAACAGTAGGTAGTATTTGTTGGGCATTTGCTATTGTGAGATTCTGTTCCAAGTACTTTATATGCTCTAAGATGTTCATTGTGTATGCATGTGCGGGGGAGAGAGAGAGGGAAAATATGAATCTGTGACGATGTTTGGATATGCCTATTGTAAAGGTGATTATTTTTTAGACAACACCTTTCCCCCAGCCATCTTAGTAGCTCTGGATCACCCCACTGTAGAGCTTGTCTCAGTCATGAGACAGACCAATCTGAGCTTCTGGATTTGGGGTCACAGACTACACCTGGGAGGTGAGTACAGCCTGGCTTCTGAAAGCATCCAACTCACCATAGTCCAGAGCTCTCTGAGTAGCCCTCGCCTTGATTCCAGGGTAAATGGTCTGAGCGGATGAGATGTAGAGATTCCACAGGAGGAAACATCCCCAGAGGACTTGGACCATCTTTGTACACATCTGCAATTAGTCAACATTTATAGTCCCTTTATTATTCTTAACTTTTTCATTGGCCAATTCCATCTAGCATTTCTAGGCTTTCTCACTTTCACTGCTTACTTCCAGAACTTGCTCCATCCATCCATCCATCCATCCATCGATCCAGTAATCATTTATTGAACACACTGGAACGTATTCTAGGTGCTGAGGGTGTAGAGATGACCTGTGTGTGGCCCCTGACCTTTGCTTCCCACAGAATAGTGGGTGAATCAGACATACACACACAGGTGATTGTAACACAGTAAGATATAATGCAATGCAATACAAGAGTCTTACAAAAAATATAGCAATTTGGATATGCCTTGGGAAGGATAATGGGGGTGGGATGGGGGAATTCTTGAGTTTTAGAACAAATGAGTCAGTAGTTTGGAAAGGTGGCCTCAGTGGATGTGAGGCAACCACTTATCTGCTTAAAGATCCTTGATGACTCTCCTTGGCCCACAGGACAGACAGGTCTAAGCTCTTAGCATGGCAATCAAGGCCGCTCACAACTGGCTCCAAACTTCTTCCAAGCTCCTAGCTCTCCTCCTGTCTAAGTGGTAGTGTTCTGAGCTGGCCACACTGAGCTATTTGCTATTCTTCAATTTGTCAGTTCTCTCATGATTGAGGGCTTTTTCGATAACCCTCCCAATGTAAACACACATGCACATACATCTCTTTCTCTGTCTCTCTGCCTCTGGGTCACATACCCACATCTGTCTGGTGAATGCATCCTCCAGGGCCAGCTCCAATGTTCCCTCTGTGAAAGCTCCCCTCACCAGGTCAATCTGACACACGATGGACTTGGAGGCAGCCCCACCTCTTCCACCACTATCCCTCCAGCCACTACACCAGCCAGTATCATTTCATGTGGATGTTTACAACTGCCTCCTTACTGGTCTCTCAGGTTCCCTTGCCCCCTTCTGGCTGTTCTCCACACCAGAGTGGGCCTTGGAAAATGAAAGTCAGACCTCATCATCCCACCCCCTTTCCCGTTAAAACCCTCCAGTGGTTCCCCATCTTACTCAGCATAAAAGCCAAAGCCCTTCCACCAACTGCAAGGCCCTGCCCTGCCCACACCTCTACCTCCTCGATGACCTTCCTTAGCACACACACCTGGCTCACCTGGCCCCAGCCTCACCGGCTGACTTGATCTTTCCTATCACTCTAAGCAGCCTGTACCCCAGGTCTCTGCACTTATTGTGCCCTCTGCCTGACAGAGTCACCCTCCAGATAACCACATGGCTGGGCCTTTCACTTGCTTCAGGTATCTTGAGTGTTGTCTCAGTGAAGCCTTTCCTAACCACTCTATACGAAACACCCTCCCCCATGACCTCGATATTCCCCATGCTTCCCTTGCTTAACTTTTCTCCAAAGCACTTGTCATCACCTAGTATAGTCTACAGATCTTATTTATTTTCTGTCTCTCCTACTGGAATTTTTAGGCTTCATGGTGAAGGACTTCATCACTTCAGCACCTTGAACAGCGACTGGCACACAGTAGGCAATGGGTAAATATTTTTTTTTAATATCTTTATGTTAGTATAATTTACTAACATAAATTACTTAATTACTATAAGATGTAGTATATACTACATCTTTTATGTAGTATAATTAATGGTTAAATATTGATTGATTGATTGAATGAATGAATGAATGTCTCTTCCTTGAAACCATGAAGTGGGCCAGGTATGCCTTCTGAGGTTCCACAGTACTCAGTGCAGTCCTTGATCTTAATATGTACCATCCTGCAATGTGATTGTCTTTACTTGTCTATCTTACTTCTATAACTCCAGAGTCTAGTACAATGCCTGGCACATAGTAGACACATGGAAAAACTTAATAAACATCTTCTCCAAGGAGAAAGGCCACATCTTATTCACTGTTATATTCCTAGAGCTTGACACAGAGTAAGTGTTCAATGTATACTTATTGAATGAATGGACTTGATGAATTAATGTCACTCCATTTTCTTGATGAATGAAGCAGAGGTACCAACAGCAACAGTGACATAGGTTTCTTTTAATGAGACTCACAGCTGAGTGAGTAATACATTAACAGGCCTTGTTTCTAGTTCTGGGAGTTTACAAGCTGGGTGAGCTATCCTTACTGCATTCACACAGATACCCATGGAGTTAACACACAAACATGAAACAAATCAGGGAAGCATTTGTGGGTGTGGTCAGGGAAGAGGCAGCTGTAGGAGCTGTGCATTTAGACAGAGCAAGGAGTCAGGCCAGCTGGGCAGGGAAGGATGCATAGAGGGGCTGGGACTCAGGAGCAGTCTAGATGAAGGCAAAGGTCATTGTAAGAGGGGTGTGTGTGTGAGAGAGACACACAGAGAGAGAGAGAGAGAGAGAGAGAGAGTGAGCGTCTGTGCTTGGCCAAGATAAGCAAGAAGTTTGATAAAGGGGTTTGTGTGTGCTCTTGGGTAAGGACAGAGAGGTAGGAAAGGGATAATGCAGACGAAGGGGTGTTCCAGAGAATTTATTTGAAAGGAGCAGAGCAGTCTGGTCAAGGGAGGGAGTGTCCGAGTAGGGCTATTGCTAGCCTATCTTGCGCTTTTGTGTGAAATGAGAAAAGGTGCCCTCTGGAGATATACCAGCCTCTGGCACAAAGTGGGGCCAGAAGAAAGTGTTCTAGGAAAATCCCACACTAGTGCATCCAGCCTGGTGGGGAGAGAAAAGGAGGCTCCACTCATCCCTTGTGTCGGCATTTTGTCTAGCGCACAAGCTGCCCCACTCGTACAGTGGGCCTATGCTCAGACTGGTGAATGCTCATGAGGGCATTTTGCTAGACGGCCATGAGGTTGAGAATTAGGGTCTTGATGTGTCTGTTCTGTAGTTCATGAATCCATCTTCAGGTGTGAGAAGAGGCTGGCTCAGTCAACCTGTTTACATTTCTCACTTGATCTCCCAGGAGCCTCCTCCGTATAATCCCGCCCCCTGCCCATCCCTGTCCAGACAAGTTCCCAAACTCACCCCATGTTTCCTGACTAATATCCATGCTTATGCTGTTCCCTTTTACTCAGGCCTGCAGAAACCCTGTGCATCCTTAAGGTCCATTGTAACCATAGCCTTCTTTCTGAAGCCATTTCTGACTTCCCTAAGCTAATCTCATTTCCTTCTGAACCCTCAGTCAAAATATATATTTATTCACACGTCTATGTTTACTTTTTACTTATTGTCAGTCTCCCCTACCAGAATGTAAGTGCCATGAGGGCAAAGGACTCATCAGGTTTGGAGGTTTTAGAGCCTGGCTTGCTTGGTGTCTTGGACACAGTGAGTGATTGCTAAGTCCTGGTAGAAGGAATCAATGAATCATAAGTAAAGGAATAGCCCTTATTTCACTCTACATTATATTATGGTTCTTTGCAGAGGTGGTTAACAAAGCACTTATGCACTAGCGGAGCACATTTACCATCAGAACAGATGTTGGCCACAGTTCTGGAGCAGGATCGGAGAGGTTAGGTACCGGATCGTGGGCAGCACAGAGGAAGTCTTGGAGGGGTGGCCAGTGTGGCTGGCCTGCGCTGGGGGCTGGGGTGGGGGACTCTGAGTAGTGACTACTTACTATTAGATACTGAGGTCTTTCAATATTTTAAAACTGCTATGGCCTTATGCATTCAGTGTGATGTCTCAGCTCTATGGAGTTGGTTTGGGTGATAAAGGACAGTCTACAGGAAGAAGCTGGGCAGCCTCAGGGTGAAGACAACACTGAGGAATGAGAGTGAGAGCTGAGGGGAAGGAATTCCAGTAGGAGGGGAGGGTCTCTGATCAAGCAACGAGTAATCTGAGGGCTGGAGGAAATGTGAGGAGTGGGATAAACAAGCGTGAAGTCCTCCACATTCTGGGAGGCAGGGTGAGATCAACACCACCTTATACTCAGAACGGATGCAGAAGTTAGGTCCAGTTGGCATCTGTTCTAGGCCTTCCTTGATCCTTTAGTTGTCCTGGGAGTGGTCCAGGGTCCTTGAAAGGGGGATAGGTAGAGATGGATGGGATTGTGGGAGTGAGAGGAACACTCTTGGGGCTTAGATTAGTGGCTATTTACCAACTGGTATAGAAGTATTTCCACGTTTTAACAAATGGTGAGCCATACTGATGTGTAGTCATGCTAATACCACTGTAGGCAAAGAATTGTAAATGGATGTGTCCTGCCTAGGCAGGCATAAGAGAGAAATGCTTTATTGAAGTATAGTTGATTTACCATATTGTGTTAGTTTCAGGTGTACAGCAAAGCGATTCAGTTTATATATATATATATGATTATTTTCCATTATAGGTTATTACAAGAGGGGGATTTTTTAAAAGAGGAAAATATTTTCAGAGTAGTGGAAAGCAATGGGAAAGAATGTTAGACCAAAAAGTCTATATTCATTAGACTGTATGCAAAGTAAGGTAGAAATTATGTCTCTGCCTGGCATATATCAATAAATATTTGCTAACTGACCAACCGACTGGCTTACAAGATTCTGGTGAACTAAGGAAGGTTCTAGAAAATGTTGAAAGAAATGAGAAAACCAAACCATCATATAAATAGCTCTCCATTTCTACAGTGAAAAAGCACAATAAACCAAAGCAGAGGTATTACTTGTGAATGGAAGAACAATTAAAATAATAAGTTTGTATTTCTTCACCATTCACAAAACTCACGACAATACTATCATCCTCCCCCCATTTTAGACATGTGGACACAGAAGCTTAGAGAGTCCAAATGACCTGTCCAAGATCACATAATAAGTCAGACTCTTGGGAATCAAACCTGTTCTTTTGGCTCTTAATTCTAGTGTTTATGGTTTTCTTTCATTTAATGACTTGATAGTAGTAGATTTTTCATTTTAATCTGGGAATTTTAAATAGGAGTTGCTTGATGCCATCTTATATGTGGAAAAATTCATTAAGCATCCGGAAAATTTCAAGCATCAAAGTGCAAATCCCTTTGTATTTTCTTGGGTATGAATGGAGTTTTAAATTCCCTTCCAGCAGCGAAAAACCTGTTTTCACTTCTTGGTTAAAGGAAGTTTCTGAAGTGGTCTGCTTTGATGGAGATCCAGGAACTCAAAACTGCACATAGAAAACACATATTTTTCTTCTAGAAATGTTATGAGTGAATAAAATTACTGGGCTCTAAAGGGATGGATTGAATGTAACTTTCAGTTGAATTGTTTGGGTAGGATGATAATTTATGGGCAGGGGAGGAATAGAAACTTGTCAAGCCAGGAGATGACTCCTAAAAGGTTAGGTAATTTGGCAGACAAGTAAGGGCAGGGTAAGTTGCCTGTTAAAAGAAGGAATCCAAGATGATTTAAAAACCTGCTAGCAAGTTACCTATTTCGTTGCTTCTGAGGAATTGCTTCTTTCCAATATTCGAAACCTGAGAAGTCACTGCATTGCCATACCAATGTTCAGACAGAATAACACTTGTAAATTACTTGGCTCTTACTTGAGCCATTTTGATGACCGGAAATAAGAACACTCAAGTACAACTCAGAAAATTGCTGAGACAGATCAACTTACCATTACCACTCATGAAGGAGAGCTTTGACAGACTCTGGAAAAATTAAGAAGGACTGATGAATGAATGAAATGTAGCCTTTAAAATAGAGGCAAAGTTTGAGAAATTAAATTCAATTGGTTTAAAGAAGCCTAGTCTATAAGAATATTCCAACCTAACAGTTAAGACAAATAATAGCATTGGTAAAATGTCTATATCAACAGGTATGGAATATGGGCAGAACTGGAGAATATTTCAAGGGATTCAGCACACACATCTGATGTTATACCAAGATCTCTAATGACAAGGGCCTTGAAAATTTACACCAAGTCTTCCCTCACCCCCCAAACTCTATACTTAACACAAACAAGTTAAACAATTCAGGCAGATGGGAAGGTCCTTTGCTTGGCAGGATCTAGGTCACTGATATGGTTTAAGACCTGGTCCCAAAGCACAGAGATCACAGCGGTTCCTTCATCTGAACCACACCAGTTGAGAGACAAGTGTGAATTTTCTGTGCTGGGTGCCCCACTGGAATGGAGGCAAAAATAAGTCCAGACTACTGAGCAACACTTTTAACACTGCTGAAGGATGCAAAACTAAACATGTAGTCCAAACCAACTCTTGTTTCTTTCTTAGAGCTGTTAGTCTTCTGTGTGAGTGACATAAAAAAGAAATAAAACAGAAAAACCTAGGCAGACAAAAATAATTCAGGATACATGACAGGGGCCTGTTCAAGGTGTCCTACCAGATCTGGGTCATCTCCAGCAACAAGGTAATTCCCGTTGGGAGACTGTGCAGTGGCAGAGACCTGAAGTTTGTTCATGATTCTTACCTCAAGCAGAGGAAGTATCCAAAGCCAGGGAGCACCTTTGATTCCCTCTGCCTTTGAAGTCGATGTGCTTTCCACTTGAGGCTTGAACTCAGCTGCTGCAAAGACAAGATAATTAAGTCTAAATCATCTAGGGGTGGATTTTTTTAAAAAGCCTCTTTCAAAATGTGACACATAATTGCTTCACTTCAATTACCCAATGACTTGAATGAACACTTCAGTCTCTACCTAGATGAGAAAACAATGCCACCTATGCAATAATTATCTCTCTAACACACACACACACACACAGACACACACACACACACAGACACATACACACACACACACACAGACACACACACAAACTTGTGAAATTTTTATGGCTACTTCACCAGAATGCTGAAGTTAAGAATTCCAATGTATTGAAAAAGGTGTTAAATTGTATTGAATTAGAAAAGGAAGAACTTTCCTCTCTGGGATAGGAAGCCAGTTTCCCTCGGTCAGGGTGCCTGCAGTTGGTGGTGCCACTACTGCCCAAAATACCTTTTGGATTTTTGGTGGATCAGATTCATTCTGAAAGCATGAGGCTTGATAGCCACGCCGACCTAGTTACCATCTTTATCTTTCAGGGTAGGACCAGAGATGGCATTTCTAAGTGTCTGCTCCTTTTCAGGTTATTAATGGCTTCCTCTCCCAGAATTCCTTTGAAAGCAGTTGAGGTGGGTTCATCGACTATTATGGAACTTGATGTCTTTAGTCTCTAAATGCCATCCCCACTCCCATCCCCCATGTTTTAGTCATTGAACTTTAGATGGCCAGGGATCTGATTACATGAAGTATCTGAGGTCTTAAATTTACAATTTAAGATAGGGTGATCAACTTCCTGGTTTTCCCAGGATGTAGGATTTTCGGTACTAAAACCAGGAGAGTTCAGGGAACCTAGGTAGAACAACAGGTATGTTTGCTTGGCATTGTCCATACTTCAGACAGCTTTACAGGTTTCTCATCTAGTGTACCTCCAGTTATATATACCTGTTTAACCTCAGTTTTCTTAAGGGTAAAGTGGGGATAAAATTAGTATCTACCTTGATAGGTGCTGGTGGAAAAAAGATACAGATAACTGTCTTAGTCTGTTTGGGCTGCTATCAAACTATCACAGGCCAGTCTAAACTAAGCTAAATGTATAAGCTAAGACAACATAGCTTATATATAACAGATTTATTGCTCACTGTTCTGGAAGCTGGGAAGTCCAAGATCAAGGAGCCAGCATGGTCACATCTTGGTTAGGACCCTCGTCCTGATTCATAGCCAGATCCACTGGCTGTGTCCTCACATAGTGGAAGGAGCTAGGGGTCTCTCTGGGGCCTCTTTTACAAGGCATTAATCCCCCAAACCCCACCTACTAATACCATCACCTTCGGGGTTAAGATTTCAGCATATGAATTTTGAAGGGACACAAACATTCAGACCATAACAATAACCTAGGAGAATGTGCTTTTAAACTGTAAAGTGCTATAAAATCTTTATTCATTAGTATGTGGCCATATCAATGGTGATAGGAGCCTGAAGACACTCTCCTCATAGAATCATTTATTGTCAGTCATCTCAGTCATCATAGATTAATTCATTCATTAAATCCACAAATACTGGGCACCTACTAAGTACAAGTTCCTCTTCAGTAAAAAAGATAGAATTCATATCCACATGGAGTTTATCTTCTAGCAGATGGAGATATAAAATAAACAAACAACAAGACAAACCAAAATGTGTAGATTGTCACGTGCTATGAAGGAAATAAGGGAATGTAGTTGATGGGGTGGTCTTGTAATTGGTAGGGTGATGTAACTGGGGGAGAAGTGCTTCTTCTGTTAGGATGGGCCAGGAAGGCTTCTCTGAGGAGGTAAATCTGAGCTGAGATCTGAGCATTAGAAGCCAGGCAGGCAAAGCCCTGAAGGGAATAGGGTGGAGGGAACAGCAAAGGTGGGCCAGTGTGTCTGGAATGTAGCAAGAGCAGAAATAACGATATTAGACATCTACATGGCTGCATCAGGTGGGTAGTTGGAGTTCCCGGGAGAGGTCAGCTGGAAATATGAATTTCCAAGTCATCATGCTAGAGGTGGAATTAAAGCCACAGAAGTGGTGAGATCATCTGAGGCAGTTTCCCGTGGTGCTTGTGCTACAGGAGGGGTGCAGGATAATTTCAGGTGATACACAGATAAACACTTGATGTTGTATTGTGATTATTTTTAATGTATTAGAAAAAAACACCCCAGAACCAGACATGGAAGAAGATGAATGACATGACACAGCACATGGAAAAAAATTCATAAAGTACCTCTAAATACTTCTGTCTTTTCCTCTGAGTCTTCCTTGAGCGGCAGCATCACCTTCTCCCCTCTTCTCTCCCTCTTCTCTCTCTCTGTCTCTGTCTCATCTCTCCTCCCCAGAGCAGCTTCTTACCTCTACCTTCCTCCCCTGCTCCCCTACTTCTCTCCCACCCCCTTTTCTTTTCTCGGTCAGAAATAGCTCTTGCCCAGCCTCCTGTTTCCATCTCATACTCATTAACCAGCTGCATAAGAATCTGCTCGACTTAAAAGGACGCTGAAAATTGTAAAATAACAGTATCTTTTTCTGATGTAAATATTAATTTTTCTTTTTGGCACAAAAGGCCTGAAAGTCCAACCACATCTTGGTGAAAACCCGTCATTGGTGTGTAACTTAGGACTTTGGGCACAGGATTTCAGGAGAAATCTTGGGAAGGGTGGCCTGGATGAAGGAGAGGGGAGAGGATTTAAAATGGTGGGGGGACCCCATCCTGCAGTCCTTGAGAGCTCTGGCCTCACATGGACCTGCCCTGCCCACCCCAACTCTGGGATCTTGGGCAATTTACTTCTTTCCTTTGAGTTTCAGAGAACCTTCTGTAAAAGTGGGGATCACATTTACTTTGAAGAGTCATTATAAAAATTAAACTAAGTGAACTAGCACATATTAAATTTTTCCTACAGTGTCAATAAATTAGATGCATTATTACTTGTATTTCCCCATTACTATTTTCAATTAATAATTTAAAAGATATTTTAAACAACTTTTATTTTAAAGAAATGTACAAAGTTTAATTTTCATGATATTTACTTTTTACATTTACCCTCTATTTGGAAATTAACAAAAGTTTTCCCTTTATATAGCTTTTCCTTTCAAACAAATTTACATACACTTTAAGATTTGGGTTGACTTATGGGGAAAAATAAATAATTAGTACAGCTCATGTGGGACACGGATAATTTTGGGAAAAGGTGCTCAGATAATTGAAGTTTAAGAAACAAAGATAGAAGAAGAGATTACAGCTGGTCTGTTTTATCTTATTTGAAAGGGGTCTTAGAAATCAACTCAAGCCTTATTTTCTGTTCAAGGAATTGTTTTCAGGTAAATTTGGCAAATTTGTCATTAAAAACAACAAAAGCTGGGCTTCCCTGGTGGCGCAGTGGTTGAGAGTCCGCCTGCCGCTGCAGGGGACACGGGTTCGTGCCCTGGTCCGGGAAGATCCCACATGCCACGGAGCGGCTGGGCCCGTGAGCCATGGCCGCTGAGCCTGTGCGTCCGGAGCCTGTGCTCTGCAACGGGAGAGACCACAAAAGTGAGAGGCCCGCGTAAAAAAAAAAAAAAAAAAAAAAAAAGCCAGCAGCACTATATCCAGTTGCGTTATTTATTTTAGTTTTTCAGATTTAATTAAAGATTTGCTGGGAACTCCTACTTATCCAGCCTACTCACGATGATAATCTAGAATGCAAGCTTAATTATTTCACTTATTAACGGCTGACAGTACATCAGTCTCTGCAGATCAAGGGGGTACCTTTAATTAATACTCCAAAAGAAAAATTATAATCAACTAGCTAGAATCTTCATTAAAGAAAGATACAGGAACGGAGCATCCTAGTTCTTGGTTTCTAGAATGTCTGGGCTATTCCGTATAGAAAGAAGTTATCTGAATATAAGACTTTTTCTGAGCTTGGAAACAAATTGTTATTCTTTGTGGGAGACAAAAGTGCGAGGAAACAGGGATTCTGTGTATACGAGGGGATGAGCCAGATAAAGCAGTTTTAGGGCAAAAGATACTGTGAATTCCCATCCCTCACCATCCCCTAACATTTTGTATTGATGAAATCTGGTTAAAAGGAAACCCTGAAGAGGGATATAAGAGGTAGAGAAAAATAAGAGCTAACATTTATTGAGTGTTTGTTATGCTCTGGGTATCATCTGTATTTGAACTCATTAAATCCCCACCAAGACTGTTCGAGGTAATAATATTATTTCCATTTTATAGATGAGGAAACCGAGAGGTTAAGTAATTTTGCCTAAGTTTAGGCATCACAGCTAGTTTGTGGAGCCAGGATTCAGGACCCAGGTGTTCCATTTCTGGGAGTCTAGGAACCACTATTGTTAAGATTACTTTTATGGTTAAGATTACTTTCACGGTTAAGTTACTTCTGGGAGGCTCTTAACCACTATGCTAAGCTGCCTGTTTTAGGAAGGTCACAAAAGGGCAACCCACAGTCTAGGGGATGTGGAAGGTGAGGAGAGAGAAGGATGCTGTTGCTAGGCAACACATCTGGTTTTCTGAGCTGCTAATTGAATCTGAGTAGCATAGATATATGTGTTTGTTTGAAATTGCCAGTTTATTACTGACCAGAGGAAACTGCCTGGAATTAGTGTAGCTCTTGAGAGAGAGCAGTGATTCTACAGTTCGCTCTGGAAGGGCTAGGGAGACACCAGGCAGAATCACCCTATTGCCTGGCAGCATTTCTCCCTCTCTTCCCAGCTCGGTCCCAGGCCATACGCCCCTGATGTCTGTGTGATGACGTTTCTGGGTGGGCACTGATGACTGACTCAGACCACGGCCTCTCCCACCAATCACACTCTGGAATGGTTTATGGCAGTGACTCCCTCCTGGTTTTGAAAAATAAACAACCCCACTTACCCACTGAACCTTCACTTATTGTTGATTATTTAAAAGGGAGTTACTTTTTATTTTTTGCAGTTCAAAGTGAATTTAAATTCATGCTAAAATTTAAATGTACTTTCCTATAACTTTTATGAGACATGAGAAATCTTGTGGAACCAAGAGAGTGTGATACATCTCTGAAATGTCTGAGAATCACTGGTGTGAGCCCAATTCCACGAGACAAGGATTTCCCTACCTTGGCGCTATTGACATTGCGGTCGCATCGTTCTTTGACTTAGGGGGCTGTCCTGTGTATTGTAGGATGTTTAGCAGCATCCCTGGTCTATACCCTGATGTTAGCACCACTCCCTCTTACCCGAATGGTAACAAAAATGTCTCCAGACTATGCCAAGTGTCCCCTGATGGGCCTTCACTGAGAACTGAGAAAGTAAAGTATATTATTCTGTCTAGCTCTTGCAGTAGAAAATGTCACTCCTCCTAAGGATCAGATTCTAGTGTTCCTAATAACACTTTTGTTAATTACCCAATAAATATGTGAATAACATTCTCTTGGTAAAAGATTCAAACAATACTGAAGTTTACAGATCAAACGGTGAAAATCCTTAACATTCCAGATATCTTCATTTGGTCCATGGATAGAGTCTTAATCATTTCAACAACGACTGAAGATGTTTTTTTCTAACTTGTATGGCTCTCATTTCAACTCACAACATTTTTAAAAGCCCATTTCAATTTCTCACCAAGCACAGCTACCTCAAAAGTCTTTTCTAAGTGTTAGAAAAACCCAGAACAACCACGGCAAGAACACATGGCATAAACCAGTGGTTCCCAAAGTGTGGTTTCATAGTAGCATCATCTGGAAACCATTAGAAATGCAAATTCTCAAGCTCCTGTCCAGACTTGCTAAATTAGAAACTCTGGAGATGGGATTCAGCAATCCGTGTTTTAAAAAGCCCTCCAGGTAATTCTGAGACACCCTAAAGGGCAAGCACTATGGGTATGTAGATTAAAGCTCAGGATTCAAGAAAATGGATTGGATTTGTAAGAAAACAGCGAAACTGAGGCCAACCTGACTTTCTCTGGTAGAGACAGAATGAGGATCTTACTTTTCTAAACAGATATATGAAGAACTCAGAGATAAGCATGGATATCTTTAGGTCATTCTGAATCTTGCTTAACCAGCCCTCACGTTGGAGCTGGGGGTCGAGTGTTGTTGAAGATGGATAAGACCTGCCTTTTCCCCTTGAGAAACTCGTAACCTAGGACTGGAGAAAGCCTGGTGCACAAATAATTGCACTATGATGGGATGGTTAACATTGAAAAGGATGTTGCAAGTGCTCTCAGAGCAAAAGGAAGGAGCAACACACTCTGCTTACAAGAAGGGTAGGAAAGGTTTCCAGGTAGAAGGATAAGCATGTGTAAAAGCACAGAGGCAAACTGACTTGGTGCAAGAGGATATAAAGGGGAGGAGGAGAGGCTTTTTGGAGTAGTGCAGTGTGAGTAGTCTTCAGGGATCATTGGGCAGATTGAAGAAAGAGGTTTCTAGCTAGATTATAAAGGGTTTTTGTCATGCACTGAAATTTGATTTACATTCAGAAAACTAACAGAAACTCAACAATAAGAAAACAGACAGCCTAATTAAAAGTGGGCAGAAGGGGCTTCCCTGGTGGCACAGTGGTTGAGAGTCCGCCTGCTGATGCAGGGGACACGGGTTCGGGCCCCGGTGAGGGAAGATCCCACATGCCGCGGAGCGGCTGGGCCCGTGAGCCATGGCCGCTGAGCCTGCGCGTCTGGAGCCTGTGTTCCACAACGGGAGAGGCCACAACAGTGAGAGGCCCGCGTACCGCAAAAAAAAAAAAAAAAAAAAGTGGGCAGAAGATCTGAACAGATACCTCACCAGAGAAGATATATAGATGGCATATAAGCATATGAAAAGATGCTTGGCATTGCCATTAGAAATTGCAAATTAAAACAATGACATACAACTATACACCTCTTAGAATGACTAAATTTTTTTTAAAAAAACTGACAATACAAACTGATGGTGAGGATACAAAGCAGTAGGAGCTCTCATTCATTGCTGATGGGAATGAAAAATGTTTTCCACTTTGGAAAAGTCTGGTACTTTCTTACAAAACTAAACCTAGTCTTACCATATGACATACCAGTAGTATTCTTAGGTGTTTATCCTACTGACATGAAAACTTAGGTCCACATAAAAACCTGCACAAACACAAATGTTTCTAGCAGCTTTATACACAATTGCCCCCAAATGGAAGCAACCTTCAATAGGTGAATGAATAAACTGTGGTACATCCATACAGTGGAATGCTATCCGGCATTAAAAAGAAATGAGCTATGGGGCTTCCCTGGTGGCGCAGTGGTTGAGAGTCCGCCTGCCGATGCAGGGGACACGGGTTCGTGCCCCGGTCCGGGAAGATCCCACATGCCGCGGAGCGGCTGGGCCCGTGAGCCATGGCCACTGGGCCTGCATGTCTGGAGCCTGTGCTCCGCAACGGGAGAGACCACAGCGGTGAGAGGCCCGCGTACCGCAAAAAAAACCAAAAAAACAAAACAACAAAAAAAGAAATGAGCTATGAAGCCACAAAAAGACATGGATTAATTTTACATGCATATTGCTAAGTGAAAGAAGCATGTCATGAAGCCATAAAATGCTACATACATAATTGATTCCAATTATATGATATTCTGGAAAAAGCAAAACTCAAGAGACGGTAAAGAGGTCAGTAATTTCCAGGGGTTGGTGGTAGTAGAGGAGGTTGAAGCACAAACGGTTTTTTAGGTTGCTGAAAGTATTCTGTCTGATATCATAATGGTGAAACAAGACATTAAGCGTTTGTTGAAACCCATAGAACTTTACAGATCAAAGAGTAAACCTTAATATATGTAAAAAATGTATGTGTTAAAAAAATCACTTAGGAGATTGAGGGATCCAGGATGGTATGCAGAATGTGACAAAAGAACCTAAATGTAGTACAAATGTGCAAAACAACCTTGCTGAAGGGGGTGGGGGAATAAGGTACGGACCTACATAACTTCAGGAGTGAATGGAGTCTGTAAGACTAAAGGCAACAGGAAATGTTGTTTAAGCACTGTACCCTAGTTAATAATGTCGTTTCCCACAGGGGTATGGGTTCACAATTCTGAAACCACTATACCTGTCCACTGGAATTGAACAATTAAGTAAATGGATGGTAGATGGTGGAGGCCAGAGGTTACAGATGAGCAAGGGAGGAGGCCAGAACTGATCCATGTGGTAATGGATTAGAGTCGAAGACATCAGAATGAACTCATGCTTAGCTTAATACAGACGTAGACAGTTACGTATAGAAACAGTATACACCTGTATGTATCTCCTTGCTCTGTCAGCTGAGAAGGGCTAGAAGCAACACCAGCCCAATAGCAATGGACACACCTGGCCCCAGATCTTGGCTTCTAATACCATTTTCCAATAAAAAGGAACTAGGGTTCCTTGGGAAAATGGCTGATTCTGGGTTTGGCACAGGATATACACAAAATGATCCTGGAGCATCTTATAGTGCCAGGAAGAAAATGCTCAAAAACGGAACGAAACAAATGAAAAAAAATCCTCAATGATGTCAAATAGCCAACTGCAAGATCTCCCAATGGCCAAAGCTAGAACAATCTGGCAACAAAATAAATGGAGTAGTGTTGCACTATAAGCCAAAGTATAAAATAAATATAAGTCTAAATTGATATAAATAAATGACTGTATAAATAGAGAATAGACAAATCTGTGTAGAAATTAAAATGATTTATATAGATACTCAGCCCCTAAAGAGGGAGGGTATAACTCCTACTCTTTAAGTGTGGGCTCCACATTTTCATCCAAAGGGTACAATATAAAGAGGAGAAAAAGGAGTAACTTTACAGTGGAGATGCCAAGTGATCTGGGTTAACATCAAATGTGAGGAGTCATCCTGACAGCATGCACTATTGCTATGAGGGACACTATATAAAATACCTGACCAGTACTCCTCAAAACTGTCAAGGTCATAAAAAACAAGGAAAGTCTAAGAAACTGTCACAACCAAGAGGAGCCTAGGAGACATGAGTACTAAATGTAATGTGACATCCTGGATGGGATCCTGGAACAGAGAGAGGACGTTAGGGAAAACCCGAGAAAATCTCAATAAAGTATGAATTTCAGTTAATAAAGATATCTATATTAATCCATTGATAGTGACAAATGTGTTATACTAATCTAAGATGTTAATAATAGGGAAAATTGGGTATGTGGTATATAAGTCTTCACAATAATTCTGTAAGTCTAAAACTGTTCTAAAATAAAACATTAAAAAAACCCTACAATATAAAAAAAGAATGTACATATGTGTATAACTCAGTCGCTTTGCTGTGCAGCAGAGATGGCACAACACTGTAAAATCAATTATACTTCAATTAAAAAAAAGCCTGCAGAGAACCAATGAATGGATTCCCAAGGAAGAGTGACATCACCCCTTTGTAATATTCTATGAAATGGTCCATTTAAAAAAAAAGAGGGCTTCCCTGGTGGCGCAAAAAAGAAAAAAAAATTTTTTCTGAACTCTCTGAAAGTTGCAGTGCCTGTTGCTTGCAGACATTAAGGTGACATCCTGCAAAAGAGAAAAACAAATTCTCATGGAGGGAGACAGTTGAGAGAAGGGGTATATAACATTCTCATGGACGTTTGAGGTTTTTTTTTTTTTTTTTTTTTTTGCGGTACGCGGGCCTCTCACTGCTGTGGCCTCTCCCGCTGCGGAGCACAGGCTCCGAACGCGCAGGCTCAGCGGCCATGGCTCACGGGCCCAGTCGCTCCGCGGCATGTGGGCTCTTCCCGGACTGGGGCACGAAACCGTGTCCCCTGCATCGGCAGGCGGACTCTCAACCACTGCGCCACCAGGGAAGCCCACCTTTGAGGTTTTGAAGGACTGTCCTCCAGAGTACCTTAAATCTTGGCTGTGCCTTGGACATGCTCTGGTTCTCCAGGACCCTCCTTCACTCCTGCGGTTGGATTGCTTCCTCCATCCTAGTGGTTACACTCTATTGGGCAAAGGATTGCGATGAAGATCCCAGGTGGATTAGTTTTCTATTGTTGTCCTAACGAATTTTCACAGGCTTAGTAGTTTAGAACAAAAACCAAAAGGTATTATCTCACTGAATCTTTACAGAATACTCGCCTGATAATATTAGTTTTTACTATTTCATTTTTACAGGTTTATGTAGTACTAAGAGGTAGACCGTGGTAGATGGTCTCTAAAGATGGACACCATATTAGCCTTGCACTACTTCCTCCAAGAATATTATTTCTGAGAGAAATAAACTTATATCTTGCTTAGGTCACTGTTATGTCAGATCTCTGATCGAGTAGCTAAAGCTATATCCTGACACAGCCTCCAAATATAGCCATTTTCCAGGTTCTGTGATTTCTGTCTCTGAACCATCTTCCCTGCCCATCGCATTGTCTCCATTCCCACTGTCATGCCACCAGTTCCTTCTTCTCTCAGTTACCAAGAGAGCCTCCTAACTGGGCTGGTCTCTGGTCTAATGGTTTTCAAGGCAATTCTCCTCCTAGGGGATAGGGGATATTTGGCAAAGTCTGGAGACATCTCTGGTTCTCACAACCAAAGGTGTGGTTATACTGGCGTTTTGCTGATAGACATCGGGGATGGCGCTAAATATCCTACAAGGCACAGAACAGTTCTCCACAGCAAAGGCTTGTGAGGCCCAAACGTCAACAGTGCTGAGGTTGAGAAATCCTGACCTAATACATCTCCCGTATTCCACCAGTGACAGATTCACACTTCAGATCTGACCCATGCCCCTTGTGGTACACACATGTCAGACTCACGGCCTCCTATCATCTTTTGTGCAGCCTTCCTACATTTGGGGAAATCTGACTATTATAAGTCACACTTCCTCAAGGGAAGAGTTCAGACCCAAAATTCCAGCCTCCTTTGCAGCCAGGTCTCAGTTTCTTCCCTCAATCAGATGCAGCCCATGAGCCTTTGATTTAGAAGTGAGCAAGGTAAGGAAACAGGCTCTTTTGGACGCTTGGCATTTTGTTGGTGTAAAAACATGTGGCATTTGAAGGTGGCCGCCATTCCTCAGCGGTTCCTGGCAGCGGTGACAGCAGCTTCCTCCAGGGTGGGGTAGGGCGGCAGCAGCAATCCCAGTCATGAGAGTTTCCTCATCAGGCCAGTTCTTCAGGGTGGTTCTGAGCGTCATTCCTGGAAGCTTAACTTGGAGTCACTTCCCCAGAATCCCCGAGCTATCCGGTATCCTTTTAATGTGTTTTTCTTCTACTTAGTCAGAGTCAGCCTCTATTGCTCAGAACTAAGAACCCCGATAGGTAAAGCCTCCCCGGCTTAAAACTCTTCAGTAGCTTCCCATACATTCTAGAATGTGTCCCATATCCTTTGCTTAGCTCGAGGCTCTTCTTTATCTGGGACATACCCACTCTGTCCATGTTGAGCCACCCTGGTCCTGTCACCCTTCCTCAATTCCATATTGCTTTGCCACTCAAGAACCCTCCTGGCACAGCAACCCTTCTCTATGTACCCCAGTCCCCAGAGCTGTTCTCATCTCTATCATAAACAAGATACTTTTTTATGCTCTAACACAAGAGGTGATTCACTTACCTGTAAGCTCTGCACGGGTAGGCACGTGTCTTCTCAGCACCTAGGACAATAGCTGGCACAAAGCGGGTGATCCATACATACTTATTTAATGAACGAAGGTCAGTGTGGAAAAGCACTGCCACCTATTGGGAGAAACTTTATTCAACTCTTTTATGATTTGGAAAATGGTTATCATACAAGGATGAAACTTGATGATACTTTGTTCCTCACCTAAGTCATCATCCTCACCATTATTGCCAGGCCCTCTGTGGTAGCCAGACTCCCAGATGGCCCCCAATGATCCCTCTCTCTTGGTACTCAGCCCTTTGTGTAGATTCTCCCACACTGAAGGCTTGGATTGTGATCAACAGAATGTGAGCGAAGTGATGGTGTGTGACTACTGAGATGAGATCATTAAAGACATTGTGGCTTCTGCCTTGGTCTCTCTGGGATCGCCGGCTTTGTGGGAAGTGAGGATGTCACTGGGACACCCAAGTGGCCCGATGGGAGGTCCATGCAGTGAAAAGCCGAGGCCTCCACCAACAGTCATGTGATTGAGATACTCCAGCCCTGACCCACACCTTGACTGTAATCTCATGAGAGACCACGACACAACCAGCCAAGCCCAGCCCAAACTCCTGCACTGTAGAATCTGTGAGACAATAAATGTTTGTTGTCTTAAGCTGTTAAGCTTTGGGGTGATTGTTATGCAGCGACAGATTACTAATATACTCTTCGACACAGATCACTGACTACAAGTTGTTTTAATTTTGCTGTAAGGGGAGAAACTACCAGAGCCTGGGCTCAACCTAAGGTTTCTCAGAGCGTATGGTGCTGGAGCCGGGCACCACGGAGGAAATGGGGTAAGAACCAGGTACACCTGGGCCTTGCGGAGTGCCGAGTAGTTTTGTCTGCAGCATCCCTTTCAGCGTTAACGTTCTCCTGGCACAACTGGAAAGAGGTGACACAGCGACAAAGCAGAAGAGCCCCGATATCCGCGCCTTGCAGCAGTCTGGGCGCCTGCGCAGTGTGCTCCTAGGGCTCGCAGGGGGCGCTGTCGCGCGCCGAGTCATCGATCGCGAGTTCCCGAGCGGCCTGGCTCCACGCAGGCCACCAGCAGCTTGCTCGCGGGGTGGGCTCCAGGGGGCGCACTCAAGAGAGGGGGTGGGGCACTCACGTTCCAGAGACCGGCCTGGCGGGGCCTTCACGCCGTTACATCTCAGCATCCGCATAGCTCCGGCAGTCGCCGCTCCGGGGCTGCCGCCGCTTGAGACGGGAGCTAACCGGCCGCGCCGTCGTCACCGTCGCCGCCTCGGGGTCCCGGCCCCTGGGCCCTCCTGTGGCCGCCATGAAGCTGCGGGTCCGGCTGCAGAAGCGGACCTGGCCGCTGGAGATTCCCCAAGCGGAGCCAACGCTGGGGCAGCTGCGCGCGCACCTGAGGCAGGCCCTGCTGCCCACCTGGGGGTACAGGTACGCGAGAGGCGGGGGCGCGCGCGGCGGGTCGGGGAGGAGCGCCGGGTGGCGCGGGCACGCCCCGAGCTGTCACGTGAGGCCGGGCGGCGAGCTGGGCGTCGCGGGGCCAGCGGTCCTGCACTGTGACGCGCAGGCCGGGCGGCTAGCGGGCGCTGGGGCTGCAGCGTGCGGGGTCCCGGCTCCCAGAGGTCATGGCCCGGCGTCTCGGGGGCTCCGATCCCCTCCAGGGTGAGCCTTCGCTTCCGTGTTTGCAGTAAACGAACCTAGGGATAGGCTAGGATGCAAAATTCTCACGTCCTTTGAAATGTAAGGTTGGAAATTATGGGTTTGGCTTGGGTTAAACCTTTCGAGGCTCTCAGGGGTTTAAGTTCACCATCTCCAGCTGTCGGAGTATTTCAGTGAAAAAGTTTGGAGAGTACTAGAAGGAGTTAGAAACCTGCCCTCCATCCGAGGCCACCTGTAACCTAGTACCGCTGCTTTCAGGCTGCAGTCACCTTAAGACTCCGTTAAGTGTTTACGTGCCAGGCGCCGCTGTGGGCACTTTGACTTCCCAGCTGCAGTTTTACAAAGTGCAGTGTGTCGGTCTGTTTCAAATAATAATATTTTCCTGGGCAAGATGTTGCTTTTTTTTTTTTTTTTTTTTGGATAAAAACTATGGAAAACGTTGGCCTTATGATGACCCTGGAGAGCTTGCAGTTTGGGGGCAGTGACACTGAGAAGTAATGGATCAAATTCTGTTATTTATGGGGCTGCAGATGAGGCTGCTTTGTTTCCAAAAGGGTATCCTGGGGACAGTAATCTGGGAGTAGAGGGACAAACGTAAAGGTGGTCCTCTTCAAATACTGAGCTACCGAATTGGAATTTGAGTGTGCTGAGAAAAAATAAAAAAGATGTTCTTTGGGGCTTTTTAGATGAATTCTTCAAAAGAAAACCTTTCTGTTAATTAAATGGTTCCTTTCATAAGACTTTTATAAACTTACATTTTATTTTTAGGGAATTCAGTAAAATGAGGCCGTATTATGAACGCCTCATCCTTTCATTTTTCAGGTTAAGACAATACTGCATTCAAAGTAAGCCTTTTTTTCTCCAAATTAAAAACATAAATACAGAAAATGAGGCATTGACATAACTCCTTTTAGGCATTATATTAATTGACATCCTGTAGTTTTTTTCTTGTTGTTAAACCTAAGTGTTTTGTATGCTGGCATCACTACCCCACCACAAATTGTCAAAATTAACTTCTCTTTTTATTTTCATATATATGTATATATATTTTATTATTTTTTAATTAGGTGGGACACTCTGGAAAGGATGTGAAACGCAATATGATGCTTGTTTACCCAAGAGCCCAAGTTAGTTTTGCTTTCAGGTTTGTTTTTACAGTCGAGGCTGGTTAACTGGAAGGAATGTTAAACTTCAGCTTGTGAAAGTAAATTCATTCTTCTGAAAGTATGTTCATTTTATAATAAATGGGCAGTTTAAAAATGTGTCCATATGATATTATTACTTTTAAAGTGTCCTTGCTGAGCAAGTGGATCTGGGATTGTCATAAAATAATTCTCAAAGGCCTGGAGTTTCTAGGGTGGCAGTTCTTGATGAAAATATTTTTTTTTTTTCACAGTTTCAGAAAACAGAATCAATAACGACTCTCCTGGAAAACCATATGTTACTCTAGAAATAGCTCTTCCCTTTTTCTAAAGGGGAGGCCGACATTTTATTAAGCAGACAATTCTTTACCTTTTTTACAAATCGATATTTGAACAAACATTGTGCTAGATACCATTAAAAAAAACAACTTTGTGCTGTGACAAATGATCCATAAAAACATAGTTCATTTGAGGTGTTTTTCCTTTTTTGTGCTAAAAATGGGATGTTGTTTTTCTGGGTAGTTGGCAGATTTTCAACATTTATCAACATATTTGAAAACAGAGTCATAGCTACTTATTTTCTAATAAGCAGGAGTAGTTCTTAAAGCTTCAGTAATTTCTCTACCAAAGACACTTTAATTGGTAAGAAAAAATGTATTTATATGTGCAAGAAAAAACATAAATGAATTATGGGGAGCACTTTTGAAAATGTAGCATTTTAAGAACAAATAACCAGAACATGATTTTCAAAGGACTTCATCCTTTGTTAACCTCTCAAAAAGTTAATGAAGTTAACATTGCTGAGTGTAAATGTCTTATAAAATGTTCTGCAGTGGTTTGTTAATTATTCCTCACCACTATGTAATGAAATGATGATGGTTCTCTCAAGATCAGATAATCTGCCATGCAGAAAGGATGGGAGTTCCTTGCTTCAGACTAATTTGAGCTCTTAGCTTGTTTAGCACTGGGTTTTTGGATTTGTGTTGTGTTTCACATAAAAGACATTATAACTGGTGCTCAGTAAGAAGGTTGAACTTATCAGTAGGAGGGATGAATTTATACTCAGTCATCTACATGCACTCATCTGACTTTTTGTGGTTATGAATATTTGTTTAGGACATGGGTCTAGTATTTTGGAACCATAACCTAACTGTCCTGGAAGGATATTGTTAATTAGCCCTGATTTCAGCCTGATCTTGATCTCACCATCTAATGTTTATTGGTTGCATCCATTCCACAAATACTTGTATTTGCCAAGTGCTGGAGATACAGTTTTGAACTAGACAGACAAGGTACCCATCTCATGAAACTTACATCCTAGTCCTAGGGGTGGGGAAGAGAGCGGATAAGCAAATAAATATGATATTTTCAAATAGCAATGTTGTAATAAAAATAAAACAGATGAATGAAATAGAGTGATGGAGGCAGGTGGAAGGCATCTCTGAAGAGGTGACATTTGGGTTGAGACCTGGATGATGAGAAAGACTCAAGTCATTTGAAGAACTGGAAGAGCAGAAGCAGAGGCCCAAAGGCTGCAGTGAGGTTGATCTGTTTTAAGGAATGAGTCGAATGGAGAACAGCTAGTAAGAGGATGGGTGAGGTAGGAGAAGTGGGTCAGATGTTGGGCTTTGGAGGGCATGTTAAGGATTCTATTCCAAGGTCAAATAGAAGCCATTGGAGAATTCTCAGCAGAGGAATGATGTAATATGATTTATATTTTAAAGAGGCTATATTTCATTGAATCTCAGTTGCTGTCAATCCTGAGATGCACATTCTTATGTCACACTAAGTGAAAAAATGCTGTCCATTAAGCTGTGATATGTCATCGATTGTAAGAAGCATCCTGTTTCAAAGATGACAAAGTATAAAAAAGTGTGTATCTTAGAATTGATGAAAACATGGATTAATGATAGAGAATTACTGATCCTATCCCCGAGGCTAGAATCTATAACCTAAGCATTTGGTGATAAGAATAAATAATTTTGATACTTTTTCCAAGCTTTGGCTTTCCTCTTATCTTCGTTTTGTTTTCATTAGTTCTGCTGGGGGTCATACCATGTACCTTATATATGTTTCAAATGTATTATTGTGGGTAATGGTAATAGGTAGCCTTACTATCCTTATCCGTCTTTCTTGGCAGTTCTGATACCCGGTTTGCAATTACATTGAACAACGAGGATGCCCTCACTGGCGATGAAGAGACCTTGGCTTCATATGGGATTGTTTCTGGGGACTTGATATGTTTGATTCTTGAAGATGCCATTGCAGCACCTAACTTACCTTCATCCACAGATTCAGAGCATTCCTCACTCCAGAATAATGACCAACCCTCTTTGGCCGCCAGCTCCAGTCAGTCCAGCATACAGGATGAACAACTGCGTGATTCATTCCAAGGACAGGCAGCCCAATCTGATGTCTGGAATGATGGAAGTATGGTGGGTATTAAAATCAAGACAAGAAATAGAGTAGTTGATAAATCATACTGAATAGCTCAATTGAATTCTGTACCAGTCAGGATAATTATCATCAGTAGACTGCAGATTATAATCTTATAGAAAATTTATTTTTATTTTAAATACTTTATTTTTATTGAAGTATAGTTGGTTTACAATATTATATTAGTTTCAGGTGTACAACGTAGTGATTCAATTTTTTAATAGATTGTACTCCATTTAAAGTTATTACAAAATAATGGCTATACTTCCCTGTGCTCTACAATATATCCTTGTTGCTTATTTATTTTATACACAGTAGTTTGTATCTCTTAATTCCATATCCCTATCTTGCCCCTTCCCCACTGATAACCACTAGTTTGTTGCCTATATCTGTGAGTCTGTTTCTGTTTTGTTGTATGCATTCATTTGTTTTATTTTTTAGATTCTACCTATAAGTGATAACATAGAGTATTTGTGTTTCTCTCTCTGGCTTATTTCACTAAGCATCCTACCTTCTAGGTCCATCTATGTTGTTGCAAATGGCAGAATTTAATTCTTTTTTTATGGCCGAGTAATATTCCTGTGTGTGTGTATTTTAAGTTTTTAAAATTAAAAAAATTGTCACCTCAGACTCTAGATGCTGATGTAAATTTGAAAATATGTGCACTGATGTTTTCTTCCCAAACCAGCTCCTCCTGTCAGTGGCAGTACTGTTTTCCTGAGCTTAAAACTGTGGAATGATTTTTGACTCCTTATATCCAGCCCCTTAACAAGCCCTGCCTGTTTTTCCTTTCCATTCCAGGCTTCCAGTGTGTGTTCTTCAGTCTGCTTTCTGGGTTCATCTTCTTCTTCCACATTTTTTTTTAATAAATTTATTTTATTGATTTATTTTTGGCTGCATTGGGTCTCCGTTGCTGCGTGCGGGCTTTCTCTAGTTGCCGCAAGCAGGGGCTACTCTTCGTTGCGGTGCACGTGCTTCTCACTGCGGTGGCTTCTCTTGTTGTGGAGCACGGGCTCTAGGCGCGTGGGCTTCAGTAGTTGTGGCTCACGGGCTCTAGAACGCAGGCTCAGTAGTTGCGGCGCATGGGCTTAGTTGCTCCACGGCATGTGGGATCTTTCCAGACCAGGGCTCGAACGCGTGTCCCCTGCATTGGCAGGAGGTTTCTTA
Source organism: Aethalodelphis obliquidens (assembly GCF_003676395.1). Taxonomy (NCBI): domain Eukaryota; kingdom Metazoa; phylum Chordata; class Mammalia; order Artiodactyla; family Delphinidae; genus Aethalodelphis; species Aethalodelphis obliquidens. The sequence goes on from NW_020837952.1 coordinate 50,347,860, forward strand.
ACCACTGTGCCACCAGGGAAGCCCCTTCCTGCACATTTTTGATTATGTTGTTCCCCTGCTCTTAGGTAACTCTGTGTCATAGGTACACCTGGGCTCATAATTTTTGAACTGAAAAAGTCCAAATGTCTCTAGTTCAACCCTCTCATGTCGGAGACGAGGAAAATGTTGTCTGTCCTCCTGTACCTAGTTTTTAAGGCTTTCTGAGCAGTTGCCCAACAACCTTTGGAGGCTAGTTTCTGTTCCTCCCTCCTGTCAACTGCCATCTGCAGTCAGACTGGACCCCTCCTCCTCCTCCTCATGGTCCCTCTCGCAGCAAGCACCTGCGCACATGCGCACCTGCACATGCTCACACCTGCACGCGTGTGCGCGCGCGCGCGCACACACACACACACACACACGGCCTAGCGACTGCTTCGCTCTCTGCTGTTGCTGCTCCCCCGGCGTGGAACCCCCTCCCTGTCCTCTCTCTCCTGTCCGCATCTCTACCCACCTTCCAAGGCCCTGCCAACGGCAGCCCAGTAGTTTTCTTCAATTCCTTTGTATTGATCATCTTTATTGCCTTGTAAACACCTCATTATTTACTATTCTGCCTTTTAATTTCTTGTATGGCACAAATGATCACTTTATTACTTAATATTTTAATACCAGTACATATGCCATCTTGTTAATTGTTTTGTGTGTGTACATTCATGTCAACTTAATTTTTTTTTTGCAGTCGTTAAATATTTATAAGTATTCATTGTGCCTATATGTCATCAAGTATAGACAGATATTAAAAAATACTTTTTAGCTGATTGGTAAATTATAAAAATCATCTATGTCTAGATTTTTAGTAATAGTATCCAGAGAGATTAAGTAAGTTAAAAAAGCTTTTATAAAGCTCAAAGTATTTTTATGAATTTTCTTTTCAGAAATTATTATGTATCTCTGAGCTTCTGTCTCATAGAAGTAATCTAGAGAATGAGTAAGAATATTTAGTCAGATATTTAAATTACATTTCTGAATCTTTTTTGATGATAGACTCATTCAGAGATTCTGGTAGAAGGATCCATTCCCTTTACTTTTCATATGATGGTTACTTTACTAGTTTCCTTTTGGAAAATTTTGAGACATTAGTATTGCCTCATGTTTGTAATTTCAATTCTAAAAGCGTGCTGTTTTGTATTCTACGACTTGTATAGGGTGACTGTAAAATCTTAGTGGGGACATAGATGATTTTTATAATTTACCAATCAGCTAAAAAGTATCAGACCCTAATATTAGGGTCCTGTTCCATACTTGTTCCACTCATTTGTGAATGACATATGACAAATGATCTGTTTAGAGAGGTGGTGCTAAACATTTTTTTCTCATCTCCACATGCATGAAGAATATGATAAGTACTTATATCATATCAGGATGGCTCAGAGAACGTCAGGGGTTCTCATGGAGTGAGAGTAGAGTTTGATAAGCTCACCAGGGGATTCTGATATCTTCCTCCCATGTCATTATCAGTCTGGGGTAACCTTTTAAAATATTTTTCCCACATATATTCTCTCCCATACGACTGTCAGTAAGTAGTAAATGGCCAAAAGTTAGGTATAAGAAGCAAAGAGCATATATACAGGCATACCTCATTTTATTGCACTTAGTTTTAATGTGCTTTGCAGATACTGTATTTTTTACAAACTGAAGGTTTGTGGCAACCCAGTGTTGAGCAAGTCTATTGGTGCCATTTTTCCAATAGCATTTGCTCACTTCTGTCTCTGTGTCACATTTTGGTAATTCTCATAATAGTTCAAAATTTTTTGTTATTATATTTGTTATGATCTGTGATCAGTGATCTTTGATGTTACTATTGCAAAAAGGTTACGACTCACTGAGGGCTCACGTGATGGTTAGCATTTTTTAGCAAAAAAGTATTTTTAAATTAAGGTATGTACATTGTTTAGACATAATGCTATTGCATACTTAATAACTATGGTATAGTGTAAACATAACTTTTATACGCATTGAGAAACCAAAAAAGTTGTGTGACCTGCTTTATTGTGATATATTCACTTCATTGCAGTGGTCTGGAACCCAACCTGCGATATTTCCAGGTATGCCTGTAATTCATAATTTAGTTAGGTGTTAAGTGGCTTTAATAAGTAGTTTCTCCTTTCTCAAAAATATGATGGAGCGTCGTTTTTAGGTAACATGGATTGTCATCAACCTCTAGGTTTTAACAAATGAATTTGGATCTTTTCCATAAGCCATCAGGGCTCAGGTCCTCAGGGATTTTGAAAGAAACAACCTCTTGTTCCCTTACATTCTTCCACCGTTTCACTCATATTATGTAATTTTAATTTCCTCTGTTCCTTTCCTAATGGAAATACGAACTTAAAAGAAACATGTGCTTTGCATTAAGAGTTGAGCACATATCTAGGAAATAGTCTTTCTGAGCAAAATTAATACAGGTAACTCAGTCTTACTGAAGCAGTGTATTGTGTCTAAAAGCCCTGAACTGTGAGGCTGGAGATCTTTGTTTATTTCAAATTTTTATTAGCTGGTAACCTTGATTATGTTATTTAATCTGAATCAAAATTACAGTACGTATAAAAAGGTGATGTCATCTGTCTTACCAATTTTACAGAATTTTTGTGTGGTGTAAATTAGAAAACAAATCAAAAACATGAAATTGTAAGAATTGTAAGATATTATCCTTCAGCATTTGTTCAACAAGCATTTACTGAGTACCTACTGTGTGCCAGGTATTGTACGGGTGTTACAAAAATGGGTGACATGTAGTCTTTTCCTTTCTAAGCTTGTGGTCATGGTAGGATATAGACGTGTAATCAGAAAGTTGCAGTACAGTGTGATAAAGTGCAATAATCAAGGCCTTTGCAAGGCAGAGCGGTAGTCCATAACCTGAAGAGGCGGGGGCACCAGAATGGGGAGGAGGGGACTGTGGGATGTGAACTTGATACAGAGTCGGGGATCAGGTGATGAAGGGCCCTGAATGCTAAGGAGTTTAGGAGTTTGGACTTTATTTTGTAAGCCTGTATTTCTCAGCATGGCCTCTATGAAAAACCTGTGAGACTATAAGTAAGTGTTATGGGGATACTGAGTGTTAAGGAAGGAGGATAGTGTTTCTTGGTTAAATGTTACGTACACTTTCTGTTATTATTGGACTTCTCAGAGCTTTATAATGCCAAAGTGTATTTTGTGAATATGGAGGGTGAGGTTAGGTGGCTATGTCATGTAGCATTTCCATACTTATTTGATTGTGGACCTCTTTTTTCCTAAGAACACTTAGGGTCACATTCCAAGGCACAATTTAGGGCAGTGCTGCTGTCTGCATAGGGGAAGTAGTGGCAAGTTTAAGCTGGGACATGGGACATGATTGGATTCTCAATTGTCAAAGAACTCTGGCAGCAGTGGGTGGAATGTATTGGAAGACAAGAAAGAGGAGTGAAGGCATACTTGGGGAGGCTGTTGCTGGAGGTTAGGAGATAAATGAGTCTGAAGTACCACTGGAGTAGGAAGGGGCAGATTTTGGAGATATTTAGGAGATAGAGTCAGTGGACCTTTGACAGCTAATCATATTGGGGGTGGCGCTTAATAAGGTCGAGGGGGAAGTCTAGGATGATTTCCAGGTGTTTGGCATATCAGCCAGAATTAATGGAGATAAGGAATTCAGGATGGAGGAGCAGATTGCAGGGTCATTTGTTGAGGAGGGCTTGCTGAAAATGTGTACCATTTCTGAACCTCTGAGTGCTAATCTCAGTTCACTTTGAATACAAAATTTACTGTGAAAAGATGAAAGTCTATTTAAAGAATTCGTTGTTTTTGTTATCCTTTTCAGTCAGGGCCTAGTCACAGTTTTGAAGCTGAGTCAATTCCAGATGTCGTGGATGCGGAAGAGGGCACAGGTTTCTTTCCCTCAGAACCAATGCTCTGCAGCGAATCGGTGGAAGGGCAAGTGCCACATTCATTAGAGACCCTGTATCAGTCAGCTGACTGTTCTAACCCCAGCGACGCCCTGATAGTATCCATACATCTTCTCATGTTGGAGTCGGGTTACATACCTCAGGTAAGACTACAGAGAGCAAAAGTTTCCCATTAGAAAAGGGGTGGTGTTCTAGATTTCTTTATTAAGTGTGTTTGGGTATTAATGTAAAGTGTCGAACACAGCGATGAGCATACAGTAGGCAGTCAGTAAATGTTCCCTTCCCTCTTTTCCTTCTTTTTTTCTCCTTTATTTCCTTGTCAGCTTTTAGTTAGTATTATAGAATTGATGGCAGCTTTGGTTTAAAAAAACCCCAAAGTTTATATGTGATCATATGTAGGTAAAATGTTGTCAGTGTGTGTGGATTGGGCATGACTAGATAGATGGCTCACCAGGTTATTTTTTATGTTAGTGGTTCTGTGAATTGCCACTAACTTAGTAAGATTCGGTTAGGAAGAGGGATGTTGTTCTTATGCTGTAGTTGCTTACCTTCATCCATTCATTCCTTATCCATTTGATAAATGTCTGCCAGTGTCAGGTGCAGTGCCTTGTCTCTGCTTTCAGCTTGCTTACAGTCCAAGAGGAGGAGAGAGAGACAAGTATACAGACCGTTATACTGTATTGGCTAAATTGTAGGAGAAACACATACATATATAGGATGCCAGAGATTCACAGAGGAGAACGTTTAGAAGTTTTTCAAATTTTAATGTGCTTAAGAATACCTGGGGATCTTATTAAATGCAGATTCTGATTTAATAAATCTAGGGTGGAGCCTGAGATATTATGTGAGCATACTCTACACGATAGCAATGCTGCTGGTCTGTGGGCCATGTTATGAGTAACAAGTATATAGACTAATTCAGTGATCATTGAACACGTGCACCATGTCATGCCAGGAATTAGAATATAAAGATACTGGGACAGTCCTTATCCTCAAGGAGTCTGTAAGTGGGGGAGAGAAACAAAAAGGAAATTATGACATATTATAATACAATTAATAACATAATAGAAGTATATAACAATAGAAATAGGAACAGAATGTTAGAGGGTGAGAGAGTGGGAATGACAAAAAGGATTTGTTTTGAAAAAGGCTTCACAAAGGAAGTGGTATTTGAACTGGGATCTTGCATAATGATATGGCTTTGCTAGGCAGAGAAGCGAGACTTTGAAGTGAGAAATCAGTCTCTCTCTCTGATGTTATTTTATCTATTTGAACAGAAGTTTTGATGGCAGATAATATATTGTAACTTTTTTTCTATCAAAGTTTTAAATATTAATAGAAATATTAATGATTTGATCAATTTTATTAAAGGGACTGTATGGAATGCTTATTTGTAGACAAGTTAGGGGCCTCTTGGGTTTTTAATCTTTTTGAGAGTAATACGGTTCTTCATTATTTGTTTCCCTTTCATTTCACTCCCCAGGGGACTGAAGCCAAAGCTGTGTCCATGCCGGAGAACTGGAGGTCGGGGGGCGTGTATAAGCTGCAGTACACGCATCCTCTCTGCGAGGGTGGCTCTGCTGCTCTCACCTGTGTGCCTTTGGGAAACCTCATCGTCATAAATGGTAATTGGATGGCATGGTCATGCTTGTTAGTTTGTGAATCTTTACATGTTTCTCTCCAGAAATTTCATAGCCACTTCGGTGATGGGCTATCATGATGCAGTTAGGAGTCTTTCTCAACTTTGTTTAATCCGGAGCCCACTGATAACATGGGTCTGAAAGGTTACAGAATACAGGGCTGATGTTTATGCTAGCAGCCTTCACTCTAGAGGCAGCTATACTCTTTGCTGTCTTAACTGTGTAATTTTTTTGCTCCAGGGGGAGTTGTGATACTAGGAGTAAAATGAGTCTATTACATATGAACTCCTTAAAGAATACTTTTTCTTTATGCCTGTGGATGGCTTTTTAATTTTTGTTTTACTAACCAAGGTCTTGAACTGAGAGATGGTGAAACGTGAGGTTGAGCTGGGATCATTTTTTATCTAGTTTGGCATCTCTGAATGCATAGAAGTACCGCCAAGGGTTCTGAGGCTTCAGTATGTGTGTTTTATCCCCCTCCTACCCACCCTCAAGTAAGTCACTCTGAATAGAGTTTCTTTTTCTAGTTCTCCTCTTTCATACTAAGAAATTTCACTGGCTAGCAATACATTCTATTTTTGTATTTCATTTTAGCTCAGATGCCATCCGGAGATCTATACCAGCTACCAGGGGTCTATGGAGTAGTCTCGTAATCACACATCCTGGAGATCCATTTGAGTGACTAGACTCCTTTGTTTTTGCTCTGGTTTGATTTTTGAGCTTCACCCTTTTAGCTAAGTAAGAGAGAATGATAAGATTGGAATGCCTGCATTTTTTATTTTTCATTATGGCTCATCTTTTATACAGCAGAGACAGTTGCCTTGACATGTCTTAGCTCTGGTTTGCAACATGTTCTGCAGCTGCTAGTTTCTGCTGAGATGGGAGCAGGGAGGCGGCTTGGTAGAGCCAGTGTTGCTACTTGAACCTTGAGCAGCAACACGTGTGCCTGTTTCATTTAGTGAGGTCCCTTGTAAGGTTTTGTTGGGAAAAGCTTTTTCTGCTAAAGTCTATTTGAAAGCCACTAACCTACACTGTGATCTTTGAACTAAAAGATGGTTTTAGGTCCCCTTTATGTAATTTCTTCTATTTCTTTTTAATCACTAGATTCTTTGAAGTGTTATTTAAAAGTCTCACGTTTTCAGCTTTAGTGGTGTTTCACATTTGTAGGACGTGACTGATGGCACTAGGACCTAGCAGTGTCTCTTCAACAGTTCATCACAGTTAGCAAATGTAACTTCTGGCTGGGCATTCTTATACAAAGAGGGCCAACAGTATCTAATCATACTGCTACATCACATCATCACTTGCAAGGTTGCAGCTATCAAATAGTAAACGTGAGGTTGTAATTTTTGCCTCAATTTCTTATAAATCACTTTAACGACACGTGTATATTAACCTTTATTTACTAGTCTTAAGATACTTAACATAGAGAATAGCTACTAAATGTCTTAGTTTCTGATGCTTTGTTCCTTTAATAATCCTTGGCAAATCATCTACTTGTGGATGTAAGTGGCAGACAGTCATTCCAGAACCATTCCAGGCCTGGTTCTTTGAAAAGGAGCAGTATGTCCTTAAATCTTTGCTTCACCCGAGACATCCTGCTCAGTGCACATCTGCACGAGCACATCACTGGCTCTTTCGTGGAACGAGATGAAGTGCGCCTTTGCATGTAGGATTAAAAATGAACCCTCTGGTGATGTCAAGAATATTGATTCTCTGAGTTTAGAGAGAGATGATACTGTGAAAACTAGCAGGATTCTTTTAATAAATAAGAGAAGACTCACTGCCAAGGGTTAAATAAAAAATAAATGGAGTTTTTAGTGACCTCATTAGAAATAATGATTGTATTGTGTTTAACTGTCTCCTATTAACCTTGTTGCATATCTTTCAATTATTAATAAGCTGCTGTTGGTAAGACTTAGTGGGTTTCATATAAAGGTGCTTATTGTAGTTTTTAAAAGTGTTTTAGAGTGATTTTACTTAATGTGATGCAGGTTTGCACTTTGGACTTTGCTGTGAGGGAAGGAAATAAGTGTAGGGCAGTTTGTCTGTATAACGTGTGTTTCCTATATATGGGGGCAAAGGGAACGCAAGTCCACACTAAAAAGTGGAGGCAGTTGATGAATTGGCAGAACTTTTTCATCATCTTTCTTTGGCTTATTTACAGCTACACTAAAAATCAACAATGAGATTAGAAGTGTGAAAAGACTGCAGCTGCTGCCAGAATCTTTTATTTGCAAAGAGGAATCAGGTAATATAACCATGATTGAACTTCTGGGGTGAAGCTTTGAGAGGTTCACTTTAAAAAAACAGAAAGGTAATGTTCAAAAGACTTAACAGTTTCTGGATGAGATTAAAGCAAATTTAAGACAATGTTGCAGAGTTTCGGTTTCTTTCCTGTTTCTCTTAGGGTCTTGGATACTGAATTATATTTATACATCACACACCATTGATGCTTCATAATTTCTTTCCTTTTTTTTTTAAATAAATTTATTTATTTTATTTTTGGCTGCATTGGGTCTTTGTTGCTGCACAGGGGCTCTCTCTAGTTGTGGTGAGCGGGGGCTACTCTTCATTGTGGTGCACAGGCTTCTCATTGCGGTGGCTTCTCTTGTTGCAGAGCACAGGCCTAGGCACGCAGGCTTCAGTAGTTGTGGCACGCAGGTTCAGTAGTAGTGGCACATGGGCTTAGTTGCTCTGTGACATGTAGGATCTTCCCAGACCAGGGCTCAAACCTGGGTCCTCTGCATTGGCAGGCGGATTCTTAACCATTGCGCCACCAGGGAAGTCCTGATACTTCATAATTTCTAAATTACTCTTTGTGGATTTTTCTAGCATTGTATTTAACCAGTATGGAGAGGATCTGTGTTTTGTGGAAACCATACAATGCAACTTCATTATCGAAGATTATGGAAGGAAAAACTGCACTCAAAATGTTTGCTTAGGGGCTTCCCTGGTGGCGCAGTGGTTGAGAGTCTGCCTGCTGATGCAGGAGACACAGGTTCACTCCCCGGTCTGGGAAGATCCCACATGCCGCGGAGCGGCTGGGCCCGTAAGTCATGGCCACTGAGCCTGCGCGTCCGGAGCCCGTGCTCCACAACAGGAGAGGCCACAGCAGTGAGAGGCCCGCGTACCGCAAAAAAAAAAAAAAAAAAGTTTGCTTAAACTTATATAAATTTGGTTGCTATTTGATACAGATTGGAACTTTACCAAAAGTTTGCATTCTAGGCATGGTTTTGCTTATGTTCTATAAAAATTAATAGATGCAAAGAAGACCAGTTTTCTTTTTTCTTTCAGTTAAACCCAAAGTGTGAGAGGCAGGTAAGTAGTTGAAGGAGAAGAGATGAGGTGGAAGGGGAATTAACATCTTTTAGTACTTGTCTTTTGCTGGACATGGGCCTTTACAGATGTATTTTTCATTTTATCCTCATAGTAAATTTAGGCGGGTTTTAAAATCCACATGGGGAATGGTGTGGTATAGCAGGGAGATGGGACTTACAGCAGTGTCTTTTAAGGGAAGCTACCTAGATCTAGATCTTTGCTTTGAAGGTCTTGAGACTTATTCTTGTTAGTTCCCAGGGGAGGTCAGGCCCTGAGAGACTAACGTATGTAAACTAAAGCTGATAAGAAAAGGAGACATCAGATACGTATTTATAATGGTCTCTGAACATTTAATGTCATACTAGGCCAGTGTTTCTCAACCATTTTTTCATTATCAATCCCCTAAGGAGAGTTTGTACACATTTTTCCCCCAAAATCATTCTCCCTCACGAAATTTTAATTTCATAGATATACTGTACACTTATTTGTATACTGTGGCCCTTTGGAGGGTCACAGACCAATGTAATAGCTGGGATTTTTGCCTGGTTGGGGGCAATATTGTTTTTGTTGAGAATGCATGAACTAGACTGATAAATCTGTAAAGATGGTCTTACCGTTAAGACCAGAAAAACTTGAAATTCCTTGGCTATAACACTTTATATTCATCTTTATACTATGGAGGACCTTGCTGTGGGGAGTAGAAATACTCTACATTCTACAGCAGTAGAGGTTGTTATGCCCATTTTCTAGATCAGGAAACAGGTCTAGAGGAGGTTAAATTACTTCAAGGTCACAGAGCTAATAAATGGTAGAATTTAGGATTGGAATAGATTTGACTCCTGAGACCTGTTTTTTAAGAACAATTTTTACAGGAATATAGCTCAGATGATCTGATTTCTGTTAAATAAGGAAAAAGGAAATGAAAAAGGAGGAAAGTTAATACTGTTAGATTACAAGTTTTCAGATTATATTGAACATTTTCAATATGTAATTTTTATGTTGGGTAGGAATATGCTGCTCCATTTGACAAGTCATTTTAATCAATTTTTACTATGGCTTATAGTACCTAGGTACTGTTATTCTTTTATTTGTAAGTTCCTAATTACTTTTATAGTAAGGAAAAATGTGTTTAAAGATGATTCAGCTTTCAGAGTTACACATTGTATTACTTCCTCTTCGACCAGAGACTTTGGTTCATTTCTGTTTATGTAGGAATTGTGAAAACTAACTTACCACTTTGATTTGGTTTGGCGGAAGTAGAGAACACCATTTCAAGTTTTTCCATTTGATTGTGTGTTTTGATCTTTCATTTAAAAAATATTCTAGGGGAAAATGTAGCCAAGATATACAAAGATCTTCAGAAGCTCTCTCGCCTCTTCAAGGACCAGCTGGTGTATCCTCTTCTGGCTTTTACCCGACAAGGTGAGAAATGATAAATCATCACAGGTTGAATGGCTGGAAAGAATAGTAAGTTCACATATGTTTAAGGGTGACATAAACCTTCCCTCTTTTCTTCCCTCTTTTCTCGTCCTCGTGGAAATTCTCCTCTTTTAAGACTAAGCTTAAATGTTAATTCCTTAATTGCTCTTCACATCCTCTTTGTATCTCCACTGCATTTTATATGTATCTTTATTATAGCCCTTTATCCAGTGTATCATAATAATTTTTGACATGATTTCTCTCCACCTAAGGTTATGAATACCTTGAAAGCAGGGAATATGTCTTTTTCACTTTTGTATTCTCATGGCCTAGCACACAGTCAGGCCTATAGTAAGTGTTCAATAAATACATATATAAATAACGTATAGCCTGTAAATTTGGTCTACTTTTTTTTTAAACTATTTATTGGGACTCTGTGTAGGTACTTTGGATATTTCACATGCATTCTTATTTAATGCTAACAGCTTTGAAGTAGATTTTACTCTCATTTTATAGATGGTGAAGCTAATTCAGTGAGGTTTATAATTCACTCAAAATCCTTGTGTTAATCAGCTTTCTCTTTGTGTTGTAGTAAAAAGTATTTTAAAATCTTAAGTGAACATTTATGTCTCACTTGCATATGTGCTCCGTGGGGCTTGGCTTTGGCCGAGGAGTGGTGAGTAGTCCTCATCCGGGGCTTGCTCTTCTTGTGGCACAGGGAAGAGAGGACCAGTGGCCTAACCATGTGTTGGTTTTTAAAGCTTTTGTTCACAAATGATATGCCACTTGCACTCACATTTCACTGGACAAAACAAGTGAAAATGGCCAAACCTGGACTGTGGGACGGGGAAGTATAACTATAGGGTAGAAAATGATAGGGTAGAATCATAATCTACCACATTCTTTTGGCTGGTAAATAATTTCAGGTTTATACAGATAGTTATGTGGCTTTTATCTGCTATTTGTATGTAGGAAAATGATATTTTAGGTCTCAAGTTGCATGGTGCCAAGGCTATTATAATCATAGTTTTCTTCTTTGGCTGGTGGTGAGGGAAAAGAATAATGTGAATTTTAAAACCCCTTACTGGACTTTGATTATCTTTGCTAGTTGAGAATGGTATCCCATATATTCAAAGGAGCTAATAATGAAAAAATAATTTTCATTTGACTTCGGAATATATTATTCTTTTCCTTTCTTGGTTTTGCTTTTGAATTTGTCTACCTCCCTTCTTTTTCAGCTAGATATCGAATAATAGTAATCTAACACTCGAGTGCTAATTACGTGCCAAACATTGTTGTGAGCACTCTGTATGTATTTACACATTTAATTCTCAACTCAGTGAGGTAGGTAGTATTACTAACCCATTTTACAGATGAGAAAATTGAGTTAGAGTTTAAATAACTTGTCCAAAGGCACACAGCTAATAAGTAGCAGCATTGGAAACCAATTGCACAAGCCAATTAATTATCCATTTTCTATAGTTGAATAGAGAATTTTTTGTTGTACTGAATATCACTTGAAACAAAGGAGGCCATTGGCTAGTATTTAGAAATTGTCATAGTTATTTATTTGATCTGTATTAAAAAGTAATTTGTTTCTCTACTAAAACATAAAGAGAATAAGGGGCTTGGATTTAGTAGTAGTTATAGAGTTAACCTGGGGACAAAAGTTTGTTACAGATAACTTAAGCTTGGATAATTGAGGATACCATCTAATTTATCATCTCTTTAGAAAGTTGGCAACTTTGGTTGAATATATGGGGAAACCGGATGTTCTTTACTCAGTGATACCTATCCTCTTTTTCCTTTTAGCACTGAACCTACCAGATGTGTTTGGGTTGGTAGTCCTCCCATTGGAGCTGAAACTGCGGATCTTCCGACTTTTGGATGTTCGTTCTGTCCTGTCTTTGTCTGCAGTTTGTCGTGACCTCTGTATTGCTTCGAATGACCAACTTCTGTGGAGGTGTTTATATCTGCGGGATTTTCGAGGTGATTTCCATGATAACATGTTAACAAGAAAAGGGTTCTTTGTTACTGAGGTCTTAATTACTCAGCTTGCCAGAAGTTTTAAGTTGTGGGCTTTTTTTTTTTTTAAGAGTAAGAAATAATCATAACATAGCCTTATTGTAAAGAGATTCTAAGCTTCATATACCTTTGCCTATGTCCTGAAAACTCTCCCCATTCATTTCTGTGTTCTCTGCAATACAAACAGTCCATTAGATCAAGTAGACTATTTCAGGATAGAAAATTGAAGTAAGACACGTTTAATGTTGGATGAATGAAACGTTTTTAAATCTCTGTTTTTTGTTTTTTCTTTGTAGATGGTACTGTCAGAGGTCGAGACACAGATTGGAAAGAAGTAGGTATTTTTAAATACCAAGGCTAATGTTCATAGCACAGAAATAACTCGTGAATTAATACATTAAGGGCATATTTTCCACTTTTTTATGATATAATGCAATGTTTAAATTAAATTTATTGCTAATTTTTAGTAAATGAAAATGTTTTCAACTTCTACCTTAGACTCAGTCCTTAGTGTCTTGTAATTACACAGGAAAAAGAATCTTTAACACAATGACTGTTTTCACCTTAATATATTCTTCCTTCTTCTGTTGTTAAAAAAATTGAGTTGTTTTTGTGCTGGAGTAATCTTGAGCTGTTCAGCTAGCTAGAATAGTAAATTATGAAGAGAATAAGTTATATTGTTTTATTTGCAGATACCACTGTAAAAAGACATTGATAGGACACAGAAACTTGGGATGAAGGACTAGAGAATAAAATTCAATGAAAGTCCTCAAATATGTACAAAATACATAGTACTGTTCTTTAGGAATATGTTCCATCCTCTAAAATAGCATCTTTTTTGTTATTTAAATTGAGGTCCATTAGGGACATAAGTTACGTGAGAAATTGAACATAAGTGCTGGCCCCCCACCCCCTTCCCTGCCCAGTACCTTAACTTTTTATATTGTGTGGCATGACATTTTCAACAAATATTTAAATTTTCCACTTTCAAAAAAGGCTGACTTAAAATTGCATATCAGCTTGAGAGCTCTAGATTACAGTCTTGAGAATACATGTCACTCAGTTATCCCTCCTTTGGATGTATTGTTACTCTAAATTGGCACAATTGCTCAGTTGCAGTGTGGTTAAAGAATAGAGTTCATTTGGCATTGTGTTCATATCTACTACCTTATTCATGCAGATAGAAACTGGTAAAAGTTCTCTTCTGTGCACTTTTTTTTTTTTTGCCTGCCTTGATAGTATGGGAAAAGAAAAGGTATATAGTACAATGAAAGCAAATGAACTTTGGGGAAATATCCAACTCACTTACCATATCTTGTCCTTGTTTTTCTATAGCTGTACAAGAAGAGGCACAAACAAAGAAAAGAAGCTCAGAGAGGGCGGCATGTGATGTTCCTGCCGTCGTCACCCCACCCCATTCCATTCTACCCCAACCCCTTGCACCCCAGGCCTTTTCCTCCCAGTTCTCTCCTTCCTCCAGGAATTATTGGTGGTGAATATGATGAAAGACTAACCCTTCCTTATGTTGGGGATCCAATCAATTCACTCATCCCTGGGCCTGGGGAGACACCCGGACAGTTCCCTCCACTCAGACCACGTTTTGACCCAATCGGCCCTCTTCCAGGACCTAACCCCATCTTGCCAGGGCGAGGTGGCCCCAATGACAGATTTCCCTTAAGACCTAGCAGGGGTTGGCCAACTGACAGCCGGCTACCATTCATGTGACTGATTTATAATCTCATGCTGGAGCTTGTTTTGTTTTTTTAAACTACAGACATCATCTTGTTGGGGTGCTATCTCTAGTGTTTTCTGATTGTGGTGGTGAGAAATGCACTCACAGAAGCCTTTTGGTAGATATATTTAAAGCTCCAGGGGTGGTATAGCCCAAAGGTTACTGCATGACAGGGTTGGCCTTGGGAATAGTTGGTTCCTGACATCCCCTCTCTGAATTACCCTCTAGAATGAAGGTTAGACATTGATAATGTTCTACACCAGAATAATAATAATAAAAAAAGTGTGAATCACACGGCAGTCTTGACTTTTATTAACGAAAGATATGTAATAAATATTCAGAACAGCTTCACAGCATGACTTGGGACATTTCAGAATAATCAGAGGACTTATTCGGTGTCATCAGATTGTTGCAGGAGATTATTATTATTTTTGTAGTGGCACTCTTTTCTTCACCTGAAATCGTTCACAGAAGCCTGGTTTGTGGAATGAATACAAGCAGAGCTAGTTTGGTTGAACTGGACATGGAGTGAGTGCTTTGGACACCTAGCTCAGTCCACCTCCTCCCTCTCTCAGCAGCTGCTCCTCAGGCTCTGTGCTGAAACAATCTGGGCTCTGAAGCAGCGCTGTTTGGCCACCATTGGGTTGTTAGGGACTCGTTTCTGGCTTCTTCTGGAGTGGAGTTATAGCTTCTTTTTCCTTGTGTTTTGAGTGCTTGGAGCCTAATTTGTAATCTAAGTAGATGACATATTTTAACAACAAAGTTACACTGCTTTGAGTGCTGCTCAGGTACTTGTTCTGCAAAGAAATCCTCGTTATTTGAAGAACGTTTTGCTTTTAAGACTTAAAACACACAGATTTCAAGTTTTATTTTTCCTACAACAAGAAAAAGGCCAAACACAAATGTCTTAGCACATAAACAACTACTGGAAACATGCTATAGTGACAGATTAAAATCTGAATCACAACACAGGAATAAAACACTGTTAGTATCTGCAGAAAATAGGAATATTGCCAATATCTTCCTGCTTTTTAAAAAATCTGTTTTGCATATAAGGAAATGGCTTGGAATGCTATGTGCTACAAGAATGTTTAGAGTTCTACACATGAATTCGTACACATGAATTTTTTTTCTTTGCTATACATATGTATTGTCTTTTTTCCTTCACAGTGTAGAAAATTCAGTCAATTAATACGATTTTCCAGAGGCCATGTCACCTTTAGTAGCTTAATGTATAGGTAAAGGATTAGGGCTGTTGACATTCTTTTTTCCTGTGGTATTTTGTAATATCTGAGCTATAGGACAGCCTTTAAAAAAGTGTCCACCAGAGGCCATATGGCTTTAATTGGGTCTGGGTTGAAAGAGTCACCCTGAAACTTCGATGGGTAAAAACATCTTGGTTCTCTAGTACACCTTTCTGTGGCCTTATAATGTTAGGTTGCGCTGTATGTGGGGGGGGGTGTGTGTAGTGGAGATGGAAGGACATAGTGATGACCAGAAGCACCATATACTATAAAACAGTAGTTTTCAAAATGGATTCATTTTCGAGTGGTCCTTGAGAGGTTCGTGAGTGGTGTTGGTGTCCTGCAGATACAGGTGCTACTTTCCGACCTCACCTCGGACTTACTATCCCACGTGACAGATCTCTCAGTTTAGGATACCAGTGGTGTGTCACACACCTAAATTTGTGGTCCTCCCAATAGTTTATTCTGAATTCTTTAAACCACCATCGAAGCTTTTCTTCTTGACTAGCTTTATAGTCAGAAGCTTGTAAAATCTACATTCTTTTCATTAGACTGAGACTTGAGTTTTATGTGTTGCTGGTGTATGATGAGAATGAAGTCATTGTTTGGTCATAGCCTGTTCACTGCGTGACTTTCTGACACCACTTTGATGTATTGTGATAGAAGATAGTGTGGAGCAGGGGTCCCCGACCCCTGGGCCATGGACCGGTACCAGTCTGTGGCCTGTTAGGAACCGGGCTGCACAGCAGGAGGTGAGCGGCAGGTAAGCGAGCGAAGCTTCATCTATTTACAGTCGCTCACATTACTGCCTGAGCTCCACCTTGTCAGACCAGCGGCGGCATTCGATTTTCATAGGAGCATGGACCCTACCGTGAACAGCGCATGTGAGGGACCTAGGTTGCCCACTCCTTATGAGAATCTAATGCCTGATGATCTGAGGTGGAGCTGAGGTGGAGATGCTAGCGCTGGGGAGTGGCTGCAAATACAGATTATCATTAGCAGAGAGGTTTGACTGCACAGAGACCATAATAAATCAATTGCTTACAGCTCACATCAAAACCCTATCAGTGAGTGGCAAGTGAAAACAAGCTCAGGGCTCCCACTGATTCTGCATTATGGTGAGCTGTGTAACTATTTCATTATACATTACAATGTAATAATAATAAAGTGCACAATAAATGTAATGGCTTGAATCATCCTGAAACCATCCCCCCTCTCCCCTGGTCCGTGGAAAAATTGTCTTCCATGAAACCGGTCCCTGGCACTAAAATGGTTGGGGACTGCTGGTGTAGAATGCTGTGTAAGATGCACTCCACATCACTGGCTTGTAGCCTTAGTGATTTTCTCCCCCCCACCCCCAACCCCGGCCATTTATAAATGAGAGCTCTGGTTTGGCATAGCTGGAAATCAAATCATTATCCTCTCTTAACAATGTAAGATTTTGTGATTCCCTATGTACAAACAGTTGAAGTCTGTCCTCTCTCACTCTTGCTTGCCTCTCTCCAATTCCTGAGATCACTGTTTAGCTTAATATCTCTGTAATTCCTCCACTCTCCCTCTGCTCCCTATACCTGGGGCCCTGAGCCAAGGCTTGTCTTGCTCCTACCCTGGGCAGTAGCTGAGCCTCAGGGAGGGGCCAGGCAGGTCCCAGCTCTCCACTGTGCTGTGAGTGTGGTTAATCCTCCTTCGGATAGCCTCCAGTTGACTGTAGGAGATCAGATACGGGAAGTACTAGTTAGGTCATGTGACATAAGGGTTCATCTTAACTAACTTAATGGCTCTCTTGGGATTCCCCAATAGGTTATAGCACTTAAGTTTCTGCTATCCCATAGCAAAACAGGTAAAATGCTAATTGAGAGGCAAGGAGATGTTAACTTGCTTCTGCTCTAAACTCAACAAAAGACCACAGAGCAGATACTTAAAATATGGAGTTTGGAAATTGGAATTAAAGCAGGAGAACCAAGCAGAATAGAAATAATGAAACGTATTTAGGATTTTAAAGAATTCTCTCTCTCTCTCTCTCTCTCTCACACACACACACACACACACACACACACACAATTGTAAGAAGAATGTTTAGTTTTACATTGGTTTTACCTTAAAGAAATAATACACTGAAATTTCAAAAAACTTTTCATCTTTTCCTCTTGGCCTGCCAGTTGAGGGTCATGAACACAGTCTAGAAGTCTCACCTCTTGGGGCTGCATATTTTGTCTGTGGAAACACAAGGGAGCCTCTGTGCCCTTTATGCATTGTGTTTGGTTAATGGACTGGTTTGACTTGTTTGTCACCCAACCTTGCAATTTGTCTCCAACCAAACCCAAAGTGCCCCCTTCTATTAGAGTGTAAATATTAGACTGAAATGGAATTTAATCCACGGCTGCTCTGGAGTCGAGGACAGCTTTTGACACTCAGGGGGGATAGTCAGCAACCAGCCTGCTTGTTCTCTTGGGTAAAGAAAACCATGCGATGCATGTGCGAGTGCTCTTAGGCTCTGAGCTATTCCTCCAGCATAATTAAGTTACTGCTTGTATCTGCGAGGCTGACTTAACTCACTTACACTGGGACTCTAACTTGCATCCTTTCACAGATTCTAAACACACAAAACCAAATGAGCCACCAACTTGTTCTATGAAGTTGAATGAGGCACTGGGAGGGGCAGGGCTCTGAAAGAACACTGTGTGCCTGCAGGATGGCTCGAGCTGGGCTCTGCTGTGGCCTGCTGTGTGGTCTGGATGGAACCCCAGGGTCTTTGCTGGACAAGCCTTCGTATTGTCCTGGTCTGCTCGCTGCACCTCCTGACTGATGCTGACAGTGGCACCTGGTCCCTTCAGCTCCCAGCCTCAGTGGCCCGGCAGTCAACTCACCTGTGTGGGCCACGCTCACCACGGGGGAGGTCTCAGCCTTCTGCTCTGCTTTCTCCCGTAGGTTAAAAAGCGGCCACAGATTCTCTTCAGCTTCTTACCAATCTCTCTGTTGGTTTGATTCTCTTCCTGGGCAAGTGATTTCTTCACATTGATACTGGTAGAAAAACAGCCTTTTTCTTTTCTCTTAACATTTTGTTTACATTTTGTTAATTTCATAGTTTTCTAGGAGGGCCAACCTAACACACATCCTGCACACCGCGTGCCGAACAAGGCGTGCGCTGCGCTGTGCCCACGTAGCTCGTTCACGAGATGCCGGCACTGGCTTGCTTTCCCCTTGAGCTCCTTCCACTGAAAATTCAGATGAGAACTTCCAGAAGGTAGCTGAAGTTCAGGCTCATGGGATTTGCTACTGTATTTGTTACCATGGGAATGAAGGCCTATAACCCCTGAAATTCTGGAATGGTAGAACTAACTGCTCCATCAGCAGGGACTGAACGGGGGGGCAGTGTGGTAATGATGAAGAGGACCCAGAGGATTAATGCAAGAGAAAGGATACGCAGATTCCAGTATCCCTCGAAAGCTGATTTGACAATTAGATGACAGTACCCTTTTATCATGCTGTTAGGAGGACGATCTGGAAGAAGATATTTTCTCCGGCTGGTGGAGGTGTCTACTGAGGCTGCATTTGAAATTCTCTCTTCATTGTGCTACATGTCAGCACAACCAAATGGATCTGTGTCATGTTTCAGCCTCACCAAGTCACCTTGGACGGAAAATGCTAGTCTTTCTTTGGGCCAAGGTTGTGAAACAGAGCAAAAAATAACAAACACAACCTTTCAGACTCTCTACAGAGTGACTCCCTTCCCCCTTTCATTTTGTTCTTTCCCATTAAAAAATATCACAATTATTAAAGGTTAAATGCTTGGAGGGAACATGTGCTAGCCTATGTGAGAAAACAGTCCATTTTGGGGATCAACGGTCTCCAAAGGACCATTCTTGGTCTCTGTACTCATACACAGACTGATGGGAAAATTTATTGCCATGTGTTGGTTATAAACTTGTCTCATGTCATGGAATCTTCTGTGCATGGTTATAAAAACAAGGATGCCTGGCCTGAGAAATGAGTTTGATATTCTACTGGAATATCTGGGAAATATGGTTTGAATGTTGCGATGTTTTCAGGGACAAGGGACAGAATATGGGAAAGTGGGAAAAGTTAAGCCATGTAATCACGGTTTATGGAGCCACTAGCTGTGCTCACCCAAGGAGTGGGCCCTGGCTGTGACGCTTCCACACCGGTACTGTTTCTCACCTTCTCCACACAGCTCAGGGCAGGGCTGCTGGTCTAACTTCAACGTGCATTCAAAATACTTAGGGAGATTGACAAAGATACAGGTTCTGGGCCTTATGACCAGAAATTCTGAATCCTTTGGTCTGAAATGAAGCTAGCTATGCACATTGGCCATGTCTCATGCTTTGAGAAACTTTGTCTAGCCTATCACCACTTTGTTGTGTATTTTGGGCTGTGTTTTATTACTGAGAATTGGGTGAGATAGTTTGATTTTTTCTTCCAATCTTAATTTCCAGTGTAGAAGAGTGACGGTCGCCTCACGTATTTCCTGTGTTCTCAATCTTCTAAAACACGTGGCTTTGTGGTGTTACATCCTGCCCGATAGTTTTCTGCACTCTTTTATTCAGAATGCAGCGCCAGGCCAAGGACGCTTTCATTTTTACCTCCCTCTCCCCCTTCCCTATGAACGGTGAGGGGAAGACGTGCCTCAAGTTGCGAAGTGGGCTGTGAGGGGATAGCATGGCTATGTTGGACTCTCCTCGGCTCTTTGGAGCCAGGAGGCTGGTCTGGCACCTACAATGTTTCCAGCACCAGGTGCCTGGAGATTTGGGGCACCCCTGCACCCCATCTAATCATGACAGGAGCCTGATGTAGGAGAAAGCATTGGGAAGGGAGTCAGGGTTACATTTTCCAGCTCTGCAGTTAACTGGTTTAGTCAAATAAGTGTGGGTTAAACAAAGTTAAAGCTAATTTCTTTACTGCAGGAATTCCAAGAGCCTTTGATACGTACTATCAATCTCAGAAGAGAAACAAACAAAAAACAGTGTTTCCTAAACACGTTTGACCGGTGAACCCTTTTATAACTAACCTTCCAGTGCCTTGCTGTACACTGCCTGCAAAACGCCGAGCTAGAAGTTACTGTCACTGCACTTTCTGATCCTGTGTCATCCATCTGCTCGCTGTCTCTGGCTCCTTGTATGTCCTTGAGGAGAAAACAACATTCCTGGTAGGAATTCAGAGACCAAATGGTGGTGTAACACGGAATGGGTAGAGAGGCCCTAACCTAACTCCTTCCTTGGGAAGTGGAGGGCATATTCCCCCTCTGGGAACTAGTGATGATTCCTAAAAGAACCCATGGTCTGCTCTTGGCTGTCCAATTTAGGATAGCACTCTGGGCACGAGCGACATTGTAAAGCCTCCCCTCTGTTTCTGTTGTGTTCTGAAAGGCCCCACGGGCCACGCAGCCTCTGAATTCTTTCCATGGTCCTCAAGGTCCACTGGTGGTGGGTGTGATGGGGCTTCGCCTGTCTGGTCTGCAGGGCCATCTCTTGAGCTTGGATGGGACTTGCAAGGGTAGGTGGTAGGTTCCCCTGGCTGCGCTTTTGTCCTTTTGTTTGCAAAACACTGTCAAAAGTTTATTGCCTCCTACATTGCTGAGGTCTGACTTCAGCGTCTGCATTTGATGGAGGTGGGGCAAGGCTCAGAGGGGGCCCTTCCCAAAGGCAAGCAAAACACTAACAAGAAATGTCAAAACTAGCCACACACAGACATCTCACGTGGTTATCTGAGGCAGGGAAGCAAGCATCTGGGTAGGAAGGTTGACGAGGTGCCTGTCTTTAAGGCCCGTTTTGAGGAACCTGGAGGCTCTCAAAGGCCCACCCCTCAGTCGGGCAATGCTGGAACGTCATGGCAAAGGAAAGTGGGAACACATGTAGACACTCAGTTCCTGGACCAAAGGCATTTGGAAAGTATATTCTCAGGCCCTCCATTCTGTTCCCGTCAGGAACCAAGGCTGAGATGGAGGATGGGGCAGGAGAGGGGGGAGTGTAACGGGGCACCCCCCTCCCGGCCTGGACAGGGTTAGTCAGAGAACAGGCTGGCGAAAGACTTCCTCAGGTTGCGGATGGTCTCGGCCTTGGCCTCGTCTTCACTTGGGGTCCCACGCTGGGAGGCGTCAGACGTGCTGAGGCTGTTAGTCAGGGACTGGGATTTGCTGAAACAGAAAGGCAAGGGGGTTGGGGGCGACAAGGCTGGACTCCCCAGGAAGTGAGTCCTGGGGCTTGCCTGGAAGCCAGCTGGGTGAGCCCCGTCACCACAAGGACAGTGAGACCAGAAACAAGGCATCCCCGCCCTTACACGATGCTGAGTACACCACACACGCAATTAACCTGCAAGGTGGTTATTGGTAGCCTTCTGTTTTAGGCACAGGAATTGGGGCTTACAGCAAGTAACAGGGGAGCATCCAGGGCTCATATCCTTTTCACAAAGCCAGGCTGCTCAGACGGCAGGCGTGACTAGAGCGCAACTTGACCACTCTCCTGCCTCTGTGTACAAACCCACTTGGTGAAGGGCTGTATCACCGGGTTATGGTTGTTCCTCCTATACTTTCCAGCGCTAGTCTGGGAATCAGGAGGTCTGTATTCCAGACCCTCTCTGCCATTTGGCCCCTCCGGCTGTGGGCAAGTAACTCACTGCTCGGGACCTCCTCTCCCTCATCGGCGAAATGGAGGGTCGGTCTGGCCCACCCTCAGGTCTCTTCTAGCTCTGACACTCCGGGCTTCAATTCCAACTCTTCTCGGAAGCCCTTATTGCCGATTCCAGCCCATTTTGGAATTCTCACGGTGCCTACTGTTTGAACAACAGTGTTTGACCCTGTGTGCCAGCCTCATGCTAGGTGACAGGTTGGAGAGATGAATGAGATTCAGGCCCTGCCCTCAAGGGGCTCACAGTCTAGTGGGGGTGAAAGACATAGGAAGAGATCCCCACTTGGTCTTGTCATCACATTGAACAAAATCTTCTTCAAAGCAGAGACTGTCTTTTCCCCCTTTGCTTATTCCCCCCGGGGTGTTATCCAGGACTAAGTTCAGAGTAGGCATTTGATAAATACCTGTGGATTTGAATTGAACCAAATAATACTTTAGAGCAACAACCCAGGAGATTTAAGTGTTTTTAGCTAGATGACTATTGAGGTTAGTGTCCAAACCTGGCTTAAGTCCCAAAGCCCTCGTCTGTCCTGTGATCAGCTGGGCTGTATCTTTTCACGTGTGAGAGGCTGTCACAGATACACCCGTAAGGAGCCAGCTGCATTCTGGCTGGCTAGAAGCACTAACTGTGCAAAAACTCATTTTAATCCTTACAATAACCCTGTGGTGCAAGTACTATTGTCCCCATTTTGCATGAGAGGAAGTCTAAGCACAGAGAGATTAGGTAACTTTTCTGAGGTCATGCAGCTTTCAAGTGGCAGAGCTGACACTGAACCCAGGTGGTCTGACTCTAGAGTCTGTGCCGTCAACCTCTATGCCTATTGCTGGAGGACCACTTGCTAATTTCATCAAACTAAAAACGCATTTGTCCTTTGATCCAATAATACCATTTCAGGTATTTTCTATACAGCTGATCCTGCACGTATAAGAAACAGCATGTTTTCAAGGCTATTCACTGCAACCTTCTTTGTAAGAGCATACCATATTTCCATTTAGGGTGGATTAGTTGGATAAATTGTAGTATAACTATATAGTAGAATACTATACAGCTGCGAAAAGGAGAAAATGTCAATGAACTGAGTGGAAGAGCTCCAGGATTTACTGTTAAATGTAAAAGCAAGGAGCAAAATGGTGTGGACAGTGAATACTGCTGATTGTGGAAATAAGTGGGAGGAGGGAATCAGAACATATATTTCTGTATTTGCATAAGGAAACACTGGAGGAACACACAAGGAACTAACAAAAATGGTCACCTCTGGGGCGCAGGGGGCAGGAAAGCATTGGATAGGAATGAGATGGGAGGAAGATTTTTTTCAATAAAAACAATATCTTTCAGATCTTTGAACCATGTGAATGTATTACCTATTCAGAAAAATGATGGTTAGCATGACTCACGGGCTGGATGTCCTGTGTTCAATCCTAGCTCTTCTACTTCCTAACAGTGGAAACTCTGGCAAATTATTAATGTCTTTCTCTGTTTGCTCATCTGTAAAATGGGGATAATAATTGTTATTAACTCCTAAGCCTGTGGGACTTAAAAAAAACAAACCAACTAGGTAAAGTGCTTAGTACATAGTAAGTAGATAATAGATGCTAGCAGTGAAACGATGATTATTAATATTAGTGTTTGGAGTTGAAGAAAGGGAGAAGCTTACCAAAGAAAACACATTTAGGGTCTCTCTTTCTGACCTCAAACCAAGAGACGGGCTTGAGTGGAACCAGGAGAGAGGATGTGTGTGCACTGGGATGGATCTTTCACAAAGTGGTGGCAATACTCCTTCCCGTCCCCATCACCTAGTCTTTCACAATGCGACTCTGCAGATCCTCCTATCAAGAGTCTATTTCCCCACCTCTTTAATCTGGGCTTGACCATGTGACTCGTATTTACCAAAGGCGTGTGATGGGATGAAATGACATTATGTGGCATCTTCTAAGGCTGGACCTCGAGAAGCCTTGAGGCTTCTACTTTTGCCCCTTTGGAATGTAATTCTACCATGTGAGGAAGCTGGGCCCAGCCTGCTGGAGGATGAGGCCCAAGGAGAGAGAGGAGCTCAGCTGACAGGCAACACCAACAACCAGATATGTGCAGGAGGCCCTCTTGGACCATCCAGCCCCAGGTAAGCTGCCAGATGACTACAGCCAGATGAGTGATCCCAGTAGAGTAGGGTTGCTAGAGTTAGTAAGTAAAAATACAGGACACCCAGTTAATTTTGAAATTCAGATTAAAAACAATTACTTTTTGAGTATAAGTATATCCCATGTAACATTTGAGGGCATACTTATGTTCAAAACTATTCATTGTTTATCTGAAATTCAAATCTACCTGGGCATCCTATATTTTATCTGGCAACTCTACAGGAGAGACCAGCAGAAGATCCTCCCAGCTGAGCCAAACTCAGAACAAATTGCTAAACCAAAAAATTATGAACAAAGAAAATGGTTGTTTTCTTAAGCCACTAAGTTTCAGGGTGGTTTGTTATGCAGCAAGAGATAACTGATGCATGTATACACGGAGGATCACAGTGGGACCTAATCTATCCTCTCACCTTTCTGGGCCCTGCCTGCCATCCCGGTTCCATCCTCTGGGCTCCTTTCTACCCATTTAAAGTCTGGGTGAGTCCTTGGTGGGTCTTCCTCTGTCTCCGAGTTCCTGATCCTGAGCCAGCCCAGCTCTGTCCACACCCTAAGTCCACCCTATGCCCTTCCCAATTCCCAAAGCACTTACTTGAGATGGGGGTGGGGTGCTGCTGGTTTCTTGGACTCTTCACCCTGTTGGGAGGTGCTGCGGCTCTGCATGGGGGGCCGGGGCTGTGAGGTAAGGGTGGTGCCTGGCTTGGAGACCTGGTTTGGAGAGCTGCCTCCAGATGTGCGGGATAGCTGTGGAGAGCCTGGTGACCTCTGCTGCTGTGGAGATCCAGATGAGGGACTCAGGGGTTGCTGGCCTTGTGGGGAGAGCCTCTGTTGCGAGGGGCTTCCAGATCTTGGGGGCTGAGGAGACTGAGCTTGGCGAGGGCCCCCTACAGGGAGAAAAAAATTATTACATTCAGATTTTTTTACGATAAATATGGCTGTGCACAAGTGTCACTTCAGGGATGTTCATTACAGTGTTTTTCATTTTTTTTTAAGATTTTTTTGATGTGGCCCATTTTTAAAAAGTCTTTATTGAATTTGTGACAATAATTGCTTCTGCTTTATGTTTTGGTTTTTTGGCCACGAGGCACGTGGGATCTTAGTTCCCTGACCAGGGATTGAACCCGCACCCCCTGCTTTGGAAGGTGAAGTCTTAACCGCTGGACCGCCAGGGAAGTCCCTACAGTGTTTTTTGTAACAGTGAAAAACTGAAAACAATACAAATGCCTAACTGTAGAGGAACTGACTAGGAACATTAAGATAAATTCATATAACGGAATATGCTATGGTCATCACGTATGACGTGGCAGAATAATATTAAATGACGTGGGATGTTGTTGATAAGCAGCTTATAAAACAGTATTTGCCATTTAATTCCATTTTGGCACGTATATATATGAAGCTATGTAAAAAAGAAAGACTGGAAGGTTATACATTGAAACCAGTGTGTCTCAGACTTTAATGGCATGTGAATCCCCATGCGTCTTGTCAAAATAAAGATTCCGATACAGTAGGTCTTGAGCGGTGTTATGAACTGGATCGTGTCCCTTCACAGAATTCATATGGTGGAGTCCTAACCCCTGGTGTGACTGTATTTGGAAATAGGGCCTTAAAGGAGGCAACTATTGTTGAATGATGCCATAAAGGTGGGCCCTAATCCAATAGGACTGGTGTCCTTATGAGAAGAGAGAGAGAGACCAGGGACCTGCACACACAGAGGAAAGGCCACGTGAAGACAGAGAGAGAAGGTGTTGTCTGCAAGCCCTGGGGAGAAGTTTCAACCCTGCTGGCACCTTGATCTTCCAGCCTCCAGAACCATGGAAAATAAAGGTCTGTTGATGAAGCCACTCAGTCTGTGGTATTCTGTTATGGCAACACGAATGGGGTCTACGTTACTAACAAGCTCCCAGGTGATGCTTCTGCTTCCACGCTTCGAGTAATGAGGCACTGAGCAATGATTTTAAAAGCGGTGGGATGATGAGGGACTTAAATTCTCCTCCTTTTGCTCACTGATGTTTTCCACACTGAAGATGTATTACTTTTGAAACAATGAAAATAATTATCCCTTACTTTCGAATAGCTCTCTAACCTTTTCTAAGAACTTTTTCAAAAGCAATATATCATTTGATCTAGAGAGAGGCTGGTAGGGAAGATACCACTCTTCTCATCAGGTTGCAGTGGAAACAGCCTCATTAAGGTTTCATAACTAGAAGGGGTAACCACGGAAAGCCCACAGAGGAGCTTGGCTTCACCCTGTTCCTGCACAGAGCATACAGGCTTTCACCTACAAGCGAAAGGACATTTTAGCCTCCCAGAAATGACTTTGAGTGGAATTCCAAGGCTCCAAGCAAGCAAGGTGCACCCTCCTCACCCTTGAACCCAGGTGTCAGGACTGCGGATTGTGAAATGCACCTTGGCAAGGCAGACTAGCTGCCTGCTGCTCGCCATCCCAGGATACAGCGGCTCCTGGGAAGGTGGGATGCACCACAGTGATTCTCGCCATGCTTTGTTGAGAGGATGGGAGATGAGAGTTTAAAAAGGGCTGGAGCTCAACTCTGAGCCCTTTCATAATGTGGCTTCCACTTGTGTGAGCTCCCCAGGTCTCTACTGTGTCCTCTCTATCATGTCCCGGCCTTGGGCTGGGCACCCTCGCAGCTTGTGGGTTAGGCATTATTATCATCCCCATTTTACAAAGAAACTCAGTCCCAGGTATACTGCGACTTGCTTAAAAAGTGTCACTTCTAGTAAGGGGAAGAGCCTAGACTCAAACCTAGATCTCTCTGACTCAAAGCTCTGTTTTCTCTTGTTTCCCTTTTTTCCTTTCTTTACTGTACCACACAGGGCAGCACCTTTGTGCAAATTAAGAAAAAGGTGCTTTCCCCCAGTGGTGGCTGCTCTGAGCCCGGTGCAAAGGGGGCAAGGACTAGATTTCAGCTGGCCTCCCGCTCAGACTGTCTCAGCTGGGCCCTGTGTGGTGGGCACGACCTGCATGTCTGGTGGCCCTGACACCCTACAGGTACCAGAGCCCCAGCTCCTTGCCATTAACCTGCCATGTGACTGTGGGTGCGTCACTTCTCCTCTCTGGGCCCTTGTTTGGAAATGAGGTCGTTGGACTAGACATCAAACATCCCTCCACATCTGAACATCTTTGTGAGCTTGTGCAACACTTTCCAGGTTGGACTGAATTGCAGCTCTAGTCTAGCAACTGACTGCACACGGCTTGATTCATGACTATATTGTCCCAGTAGATTGGAGGACCCATTGATCACAAAACTCAAACACCTATAGGGCCAGGCAGATAAATAAATAAAGCAGGAGAGTGTCAGAAAAATCACGTGGCTTTAAAAAATTTCCCACTTGAGGTACACGGTTCAGAGACTTACCTCTTTAAAGAGGTGCAAGCACAAAGAAAATGGCAATTGGCGCTGTGTCACTGTGGCAGTGACACCAGCAAGGAAGGAGGAGGGCCTGAGGCAAACGGAGGAGTCCTTGCCCTGTCAGTGGACGGTTGCTACGTAGCAAGCAGGCCCACTGTTTCTAGAGCTCCTGCTCTATCAAGAGAAGCTGGAAATCTAGATGTTTATGTAAAAGCTTCTGATTTTTAAATGTTGGTTTACTTTTTTTGTTTTTTAAACCCATTGTAGGTCCAAAAAGACATGTTTTCTAGTTTTATCTTAAATCCTCCCCCCCGCCCCACCTCTCCACATTCTTCTCCTCAAGACTGATAATATCTTGGAAAATCTGGATACTCATTCATTCATTTATTAACTATTCGTTCAGTCCCTATTATACAGGTGGGATTCATCAAGAGACACTAATTTCTTTCAGCTTCTCAGCAAAGCAACAAATTTAGTATTTTTTGTTTGAGCACATACAGAAAAAAAATTAAATGTAGAAAGTATTTGCCTTAGCCCAGGATTGGTGCTAAAAGATGATGAGGTTCATTAAAAGAGACCTTCATTTTTACTGAGTTGAAAGTGAGTAGTGAGTTCAGAAAACAAGTTAATAATGTGATCTTGTTATTTTGGGAACTCAATGAAAGCACTGTGTTTTAATTAGCCTTGTTATTTTTAATCTGAATGTTAATTCAATGAGCATTTTCTTTAATTATCCTAATTGGTTTTAAATTGATTGTTTTTCAACTCACTAAACGTGTGTTTAGCCTCATGTCGCTTAAAATATCCCTTTATCGAGCGTGTCTCTACTCCGGGCCGGAAAGGAAACCAGAATACAGTAGCTCTCTGTTTTAAAAGTGCTCGGTTCAAATGTGGTTGAAAAAGTAAGTCCTGGGGCAGAGTGAGACAGGCCAGGGTAGGGCAGAGGCACAGTCAGAGCCTGGCAGGGTGATGAATAAGTTGTTTTTGAACATTTATAATTATAGAATTATCACCAGGCAGGAGGGCAGTGGGGCTGCTTTAGTTATAAGGATTGTTATGATAACAACCGTTAAGGACAACATGTATAATTGTTAGTAAGACACAAAATATTAATAGTGAGTTTTTAATGGTAAAGGTCATATAAATAGTTATTAACAGTATATTAGTAGTAGTAAGAGCTAGAACCTACTAAGTACTACCTCCACGCCGGGACACCTTGCTAACTGCTTCACCTGCATTTTCTCACGGGAAGCTTCCCATTACTAAACGGGGCAGCTGTCATTTCCTCCTTTATCACTGGGGAAACTGAGGCTCTGAGAAGTGATGTAACTTGCCTAAGTCTGCCAGGGTACTGAGACATGGAAGTGGATTCAAATAGGTGTTTATCTGCCTGAAGAAGCAGCCAGTGTTCTTTGGTACACAGTTATATAAAGTCATGCAATTTCCCTCTTCTTAAATGCTTTCTGCTTTTCCAAGAAGAGAAGCACAGAAAGGAAAGACGAATGGAGTGTTTTATCTAAGACCTTTCGAAGAAGAAGCCATTTAGTGCCCAAGGCCGATTTTCCCAAGAAGCAGTGAATCTGCTACTTTGATAAAAGCGACTGGGAAGGCCACAGTGTGATAGTAATGTTTCTTTCTGATGAGTCTTAAAGCAGATCCTTAAAAGGTCGCCATGAAAATGCCTGGCCTGGCTTCTTGGTGCGAAGCGGTCCTGAGGCTCCAAGCTGGCACTAGAGCAGCGAGTGTGCCCGGAAAGTTCTGACTGCAGGAGAGGACCTGGGCTGACCTTCTCCCCAGGCCTGAGCGTGAGAACACCCGAGCAGCTGGCAGCCTGAGAGAGTTAGTTATTGCCACGATTTCTTTTCATCTTGTCATCAATAGTTCATCCATTCTCTAATAAATGGTGGCATTTACATAGTAATGCTGGGATATTTTTTGAGGAACAATTCCAGTCGACAAGGTTCTGTACGACGTTCCGTCTTTCTTTCTCACTCTAGCTGGTTGGCTCATAAATCTATAACCAGGCACTGCTAGCAGCTAGGAACCAGACAACTTCTAGAAGATCTGAAAGCCCAGACTTGTAAACCTGCCATTTTCTTGTGCTTCCTTGGACGAAACCTCAACACCCATCTCTGTAAAAAGGAAATATGGTTGTTTTCACTGTTGACAAGTTGGGAGGCTGAAAATGAGAAAACAAATGGGAAAGTCCCTAGCACAGTGGTACTTAATACATTTTACTGTCTGTCTTCCTTTCCTCCTTTTCTGACTTTAAGGGGGTGACAAACCTCATGGTCTCTTTCATTCTGCATACAGAGCAAGGGCACATATCTGGAAGGCGCGCTTCCAGAGCGCCTTCTGGAAGTCACGCGTGGACCCCTCAGTGCATTCCAGCATGCTTGCTGGACGGTTTCTCTCGGTGCGCGGCTCGTCGTGGGCCCTACCTTGTGTGGGTGTCCGTGGCTGAGGCTGTCCGAGAGGAGGCCCAAGCTGGGCTTGCCCAGGGGGTTTTGCTGGTTTAGTCTGAGGAGTCTAGAGCAGAAGAGAAAAGAAGCCTGTTGCGATCACCACAGCCATTTACTTCCTGCGTACGAGGGCAGGGTTTATCAACATCCGTTCACTACTGAGGTAAAACTTACATCATGTACACAGTTCCTAAGTGTGCAGCACAACGAGTTTTCACACGTGGATACACCTGTGTAACCACCAAGCAGGTCAAGACAGAACATATCCAGTGGAGAAGCCTGCTCTGTGGCCCCACCCAGCCAGCAGCCCCCTCGAGTATGACCGTCATTCTGACATCTGTTATCACAGGTTTGTTTTTGTGGGGAAAGGGGGAGCAGGTTTTGGGACTTGCTTTTCCAGAAAGCTGGGGGTCTAGCAAATTCTTTGGAGAATAATCTGGTAGTCCATGGTGAGGACTGCGGAAGGGAGGAGCTCTGAGGGAGCAGGTCGAGGTTGGAGGATGAGGAAAACGGAAGACACAATAGTCTCTATTGACTGGTGCCCTGGGAGTATACAAAGGGCATGTGTGTACACGGACACGTGTGTGCGCGCACACACACACACACCCTGCTCCCTGCTCAGGCCCGGGATTGAGGGCACAGAGGAGACAACTGGTTTCTTATGTTAATAATCTCTGCCTACAGACACCCAAAGCCCAGTTGAGACAAGGTTTTTCTCCCCAGGATGGTGAAGGGAGGAAGGGCCTCTCAGAGCCTCCCAAATTCCCCCATCAGGAGCAGGGCTACACGCTCTCCCCCAATCCCAGCCTCACCCACACCCCATTCCTTTCTCCCCAAGTTGGCTCCTCCCTGGGAGCATCTCCTGTGGATCAGGGCACCCATTCCCAGACAGCCAGGCATTTCTCATGGCTACACAGTGTCCCTTACTTCCGAGGGCCTTACCCAAGGCCTCAGGGGCGAGGGCACTGTGCCCCCTGGCATCGGGAGTTGGCTCATTTTGGAGACAACGAGATCGGCCATCAGCTGTTTGTCCTCTTCCAGGTGCTCTCCAATCAGGGGCATGGAGCTGTCCATCACCTGCAGGTGATGAGAGAAAGGAGTCCTGAAGGACCCTCAGGCCAGGGCGGCCAGGCAGCGCATCCCAGGAGGCAGGCTCAGAGCTCATGACAGAAGTGAACACTAGATGGCAATGCTCTCCATGCAAACACCCAGCCCAGCGCCTCCAGCTGGGAATGACCACCGTGGAGACAGCCAGTTTCCTGCAGTTCAGTCTAAATCAACTCCCTGGACTCAGTTCAATTCAGTCGACATTTGCTGGACCTCAGACATGCGACCAAGGGCTGGGAGCCTTTGCTGACCTTTTCTGCTCTTTTCTTTGGGGAGCTGGTCTCTGCCCCTCCTTTCCCACCTTGGCCCCCACCCAGGATTGGGGCTGGCCTCCTGAACTCTGGCCCAAGGTCAAGGTTTTCCACAAAGCCTGAAGCAGTGAAGGTGGGGGGCTCGATTATGACCAAAAAAATAACAAGGGTTAGAGTCGACTCAGGGCTCGGAGAGAAGAGGGAAGAGGCAAGTCCTGTTCTCCAGGGCTCTGGCAGAATAAACTCCTGGAGAGGAACTTCTCCCACGGGGAGCAGGCTGCTTCTCAAAGGAGGCACAGTTCTTACACTGGGAGGGGGCCTGAGAGATCATATTTGTACATCCGCACATCCGCTTTTCTTGCAGATGGGGAAACCGAGGCCCAGAGATGGGAAGGGACTTGCCCGAAGTCACGCAGGCCAACGATCCAGGTGATTCCCCAGGCACGGGCAGCTGTAGACGGTCTCGAAGGGGAGCGAGGCCTCGGTGGGCCCTCTGTCTCCTCCCCAGCTGTAGGCAAATCCAGCCTGTTCACCAACACCCCCCTCCCCCCGCCCCCATCAAACGCACTGTCTCGTTCTCCCTTTTCCCAAGCTGGGGACTCACCAGGTTCTCTCTCTTGTCCAGGTCCTTGTGCATGTCATTCTCTCTGCCCACTCTCTACCTGCCTAGGCCCTTCTTATCCGTCAGGGAACATCTAGCCGGCCCTTCCTCTGGGAAGCCTCCTCGGCACTCCTGCCACCCTCACTTTGGTCGTCCCATTGGAGAGCTTATCCCACAGGGCCATGGTCTCCTGTTGATGTGTGTCTCCCCAACCAGACGGTGAGCCCCTGGGCTGGGGATGGACCCTGTGTCCTGTTAGACAGGTGTGCCCTCACTAAGTACCTCTTGAATGGAGGAATGAAAGGTCGCTACAATAAGTCCTGCTGAGGACGATAAGGATACTAATAAGTGCTACATGTCATTATTATGTGCCAGGCGCTGTCCTAAGCACTGGGTGTGGATGACCTCACACAAATCTCAGCATAGCTCTTTGAGATAGGTACCATTACTATCCTTATCATGATGGGAAAACTGAAGGCAAAGAAGTAGCAAATTCAAGGACAGATTGCTAGCAATCCTTCCGTGTCTCACCGATCAACGGACAGCTAGCTCTCTGTGGTAAGAAAGGGGAACAGCAGACCTGGGTTCCAGGCTTTGGTTCTGCTAGGGACTTGCTGTGTGATCTTGGCATGTCACTCTTCCTCTGTGGGCCTGTTGTTTCCCTCAACTATAAACTGAGGGGTGTGGGCAGCGGCAAAGACCCTTCCAGCTGGGCCTTAGGAGCCTGTGTGTCTAAAGCACCTACTATGGTGGGGAAGCTGAAAAGCAAACTCAAGGATGTGACGCAGATCCTATTATGGACGGTCCTGAAAACTGTCCTCAAACTGAGCTCCCTGTTGGTCATGCCTGGGTTCCTGGTACCCTGGCTCCCAGTGCCCGGCGCATGGACAGTCTCTCGTTCAATGTGGGCTGAGTTGAGTTATAACTGTGGCGTCTACGTGTACACAGGCCTGTCGTCCTTTCTCTTCCTGAGCCCGCCCACCCCTTTTTGTTCTGGTTTCTGTTTCCTACACTCCCTGCAGTAGAAAACAGCCACCACAAGGAACCTGAGGTCAGAGCATTCTGGAGTCCCCATGGTGGACACAGCCAGAGGAAGTGGACATTCTGGTCTCCCCAGGGAAACATTTTTCCAATGAGCAATGTCATTCCCTGTACAGGTCATGGAGGACAAGTTCAAGTGTCTTTCCCCTGAGTATTTCACTGTGAGGATCTTCACAAAACATGTCCCACAAATTTTATGTTCTTACCACAGAGGTGGCTGAAGAAATCAGTATTTTTGGATCCCTTCTGTCTGTTTTTTTTCCTGACTGGGGAAAAATACCTTTTATCTTTCTGGTAAAAAGCTCCCCATCTCCCTTGACCTCACTCTAAACTGAAAAGCAATGGAAACAACTCTGCAATGTTTCTGAGAGACAAAAAAATCTGAAAAGCCATTTCTTTGCCCCCGACCCTGGAACGTTTTTGAGAAGTTGTCTTATTGTGTTGTAAAGTCCAAACCCACAAAATTTTTTTTTTTTTCTTCAATGTGTAAGGTCTTTCATCCCTGACCCGCTGAATGTCTGGAGGCAGGGAGTCTGGGCCCACGGGTACAAATTTTTGTTTCCTAAGAGTGAAAGCTGAGGAAACTCAGATAGGCAGGAGCTCGGGGAAGGGAGCCAGGAGTCCCTCTGCTGATTGCTGGTCCCCTCTCTGAAAGGAAGCTCTAGGGGAAGGGTCCCTGCGACTGTGCTCACTGCTGCACCTCCATCACTTGGCTGGGGGTCTGGTGCCCAGAACAGGAGCTCAACAGTGAATGAACGATAGGTGAACCAATCAGTGACCACATGTGTGCCAAAGCTGAGTTCATGTGTGGTGGTCCCATGAAGAGGTGCAGAGGCAGGAAGGCCAGGAAGGGTCTCAGGAGATGCAATGCCCTAGGCGTCGGTCTGAAGGTCCCAGGCATCCTCGCTCCTCCAGGGAGCAGCCTGGGTCTAGCTGGGAAGCAAGTGTACAGGGCAGCAGTTTTGCTCCTGGCCTCTTCAATGTCCTCTGAGAAGGGGCTGCTGAGGACATTTCAGGTAATGGTGGCTGCTGGACGTGAGGAGAGAGCTGTTTTCTAGAGCAGGATTGAACCTGCAAATATAGATGCAACTCATCCTTGGAAGCTACCTGGCCTTCTGGGGGGTGAGTGTGGGCAGAGGGGCTATGTCCAGCCTGGACTCCCTCCCCTTCACCTCCAAGCTGGATACTCCCTGGGCTTGGGTGTGGATGCCCTCCTGGCAATGCTGGAGGAGAAGAGCAGGGCTCCCACCGCTCCAGTCACCGGCTCCCGCCATGCCGTGGATCCCGGGAGTGGTGCAGACACTCGGGGCTGGAGGACTGGCTGGCTCTTGCGGTCACCCCAGCCATGTGCTTCCCATTAGCCGCCCACACCCCGGGGAGGGGGCAGCCACAGGGCTCTCCCTCACACGTCTTGGCCCTGTGTCAGCACCGCGCCTCTGCAGTGGTTGGAGAAGGCCACAGAAGGGAAGCACCGGAAGGGGCTCTGGGGGGTGGGAGAGCTAGGATGTGAGGCTGGGGAGAGAAGGGAGAATTCTGAGCCAGAGCAGCATTTTCAGGGGAAGCAATGGAGAACCATGAGCTGTGGCGGGGAGGGAAAGGGAGTTAGGAAGGGGGAGGGGGCTGTGAGGCCAAGAGACTTGGGGAACCACAAGGGGGGAGGGGGACCGTGGGATTGGGGCGGACACAGGGAGCCTTGAAGGTGGGAGGGCGACTGTGGGGCTGGGAGAAGCATGGAGAGGAAGTCGTTGGGGTAGGGGAGGAGGGTGATGGAAGGACCATGGCGACCTGTAGGCGACAGCTCTGGAAGGTAGCAGGGGTGGTTGGCCTCTGAGAGGCATGGGCTGCAGGAAGGTTGAGGGAGAGATTCTGGGACTCAGAGCCCCTCTGACCTCTCTTACAATTACATTTCCCTCCATTCACACCCCTTTCCTAACCTTCGGTGCCCTGAAGTTAGTGTACCACCCTTCCCTGCCAGCCTGCACACCCCACGTCTGTCTTGCTCAGAGCTCTGTCCCCAGAGCTACCCCCACGCCAAGCCCATGGGAGCCACTGGGTACCTGTCTGCTGATGGAACAGACAATGGAATCTCTGCCTAGTGACCAGGGAAGTGTGTCCTCTTTACACACTGGGACACTGAGAAAATTGAAGAGGCCTCTGAGGGGACAGAATCTTGCCGACGCTTGGCCCGATGCTTTTCCCTACTGTTAGGGCCATGGGTGGGGGGTATTTGCTTAACCTCACGCCCAGAACTCCTGAGGGCCAGCTCAGAGCCCCTGGGCACAAAGGCTTAGGGGCAGCCAAGGGTGGGGATGGGGTATGTGAGGGTGGTAGGTGAGAAGCCTGTGGGGGCCGCGTGCTGTGGCCTGGGCTGCCTGTGCCCCAGCCATGGGCTAAGACACAGCTGACCATGCTGGAGGCCACACTTGGACGCCTTCCCTCTGGCGTGCCTGCTCAGGGGCCCGGACAGGCCAGGAGGACGTCCTGGTCCACCTCTCACCTCAATGATGTAGTCTCTGCCATCCTTGCTGTGGACAGCCTTGACGGCGCAGATGTCCAGGCCACCAAACATCTCTGAGCAGCTGTCCACCCACAGCCTGTACCTGCAGGGATGGAGAGACAGGCAGTGGGCATGAGGGGCAGGGAGCAGGGACGGGAAGCAGAGGGAGAGAGAGGCAGAGACAGAGGGAGGGAGAGACACAGAAGGACACATACAGAAAAACAGGTTATGGGACAGACAGTGACACACAGGCAACCATTCAGAGATGGAGAGAGACAGAGATGCAGCAAGAGAGACAGAGACCAGAGAGAGACAGAGGCCTGAGAGAGACAGAGGCAGTGGGAGAGACACAATGGGTAAAAAGGGAGGCAGAGACATAGATGGACCGTGAGAGAGAGACAGCAGGAGAGCAGCTAAAAGGGAGCCAGGAAGGCAGGAGAGAAGCAGGACTGGGGGAGAAGGAATGGGAGCTGGGAGAGATCTCAGAGACCTGAGCCCACCCCGCCTAGACCTTGACTGGCTCCCTAGTAGTGGGAAGCTTGCCTTGCCCCCATCTGGAGCCATCCTGGACACCCAGCTTCCCCTGAAGTCCTTTTCCCTTGGGAAAGCTGCTCAAAGGTCCCCAGAAATCCCTCCCAGGCTGCTCTCCCAGGCCCAGCCTGTGGGGACAAAGGGCATATTCTCCTCCTGCCTGGGGAATGCGGGCAGGGGAGCCTGGCAGGCCGCTCTCGCCTGGCCTGGGGGCCTGGTCCTCTGGACCCGCTGCTTTTTTTTCCCTTTCCAGCCACTTGATGGCTGCAAGGCCCGTTTGCTTTGCAGGGGAAGATCTCAGTGCTGGACTTTGACCCTGCAACAAGAGGATGCTTGTATCTGGAGAAGTCTTCCTGGCCTTGCACTTGGCTTCCCTCATGGTGGCTGGACTTGGAGTCACAGGGGACTTTGTGTCAAACGTTCTTGCTTCTCTCCCCACCCTCCAGGGTCACATGGGGGCACGCCTGCTCTGAGATCTATTTGTGTCTCTGAGCCATAAGGCCTGGAATGAGCTGAAGTGCTCTCAGAACCAGATCTCTCATCTCATCTGCTAATGCCCCTTGAGGCACTGAGGGTACTGCCCATGAATTTGCAGAATGGAAAGTGAATTCCAGGCCTGAGCAGACCCACTCCCATGGTAGGCTCCTGCAGAGATGGCCCATGTGGCCTGGGACTGAGCAGAGCCAGGGAGACAGTGCCCTGCTGGAGACATCTGTGAGTAGCTTGTGAGGCATTGGGGAAGGCTGGGCTCACATTCTGGAAAGGCCATGAAGAAAAGGGCCAAGACTGTCCTGTGAATGCCCACTGGGGCAAGGATGTGACTCCCCCAAACCAGGTGGTTCAGTTGTGCCAGGTGATGAGCACAACTCCCCTGAGACTACTTAGCATTTGTGGGTACCCACCTGGAAGGTAGTAGCTGCCACCTGGGGTTGACTGGAAGGGAAGGAAGCCAACATTTACAGTGTCCCTCCCTGCCATAGGCCAGCACTGGGTTAGGTACTGAACATCCCTCTCTCATTCAGCCCTGTGGCTTGGGTATGTTAACTCCAATTTACAACTGAAGAAGTTCAGAAAGGGTAGTTAACTTACCCTACGTAATACAGCTTGGAAGGGGCAGGACCACTCACTTTCGTTCATGCCACTTCCTCAGCTTAGAGCCCTGAACCAGCAATTCCATGAGGACAGTGACTGTGTTATATCCCTCCCCTAAGTCTCACTCAGTCATCGCTACTGTAGCAGGGTGGTCCCACTCCAATCTCTAGGGGCAGAGATGTGACATAGGCCTATATAATCACAGCATTGCTGCTTTCTGGACCATGGTGATTGGTTCGGGGATGGTCATATGATCTAAGTCAGGCCAATCTGTGAATAAGGCTCTATTCCAGGCTTTGACTGCAATGGTTGGGAAAGACACCTTCTTTCTGCTGGACTTGACACTGTCAAGATATAAGCCTGGAGTCATTATGGGCCACCATATGAATGACCAGAATGAAACCAACATAGAAGCCAACATATTCTATCCAACTTAAGGGGGTAGAATAAGTTCTAAAGTCCTACCTGGAGCTGTACCTCTGGAGTTTTCATTGCCACAAGCCAATAAATCCCCCCTTTGGTTCAAACCAATCTAATTTGTGTTCTGACACTTGCAACTGATACAGAGTTCTTAAAAGGAAGGATTGGGTCTTTTCATCTTGGCCTCTTTAGTGCTCAACATACATGGCATGCAGTAGGCACTCAATACATGTTCACTGAACAGGGCTTTCTGACCCCAAAGCCCATGCTTTGTCCATTGTCATTGAATGCTTGCAAGCAGAAGTCACTGGGCAATCAAAAAAGGATGTGTGTATGCTGCTGGCCCCAAGAGCAGGCGACAGGTCCTTCTTCAGGTGAGGATGGCTTACAGGTGTTGTTTAAATAAGGGAGAAAGACCTGAGCGACTTTCAGCCAGAGTGCATCCCTGCCACATTCATGATTCATAGGAAATCAACCTCTCCCTCTCATATTGATATAGGAATAAGTCTGAGAGAGGAGTGGACAGTCCAGTAGCCCTGTTGCCCTAATAGGGATGCTTCCATGCAGCTGTCAGAGCAGGGAAAGACTGGTGAGGACTTCCTGCTCTCTTCCTACAGCAGCTGGGTAGGGCCGGAAAGACCCCTGGACTTGGAGTCAAGATAGTAGGGTTCTACTTTCAGCTCTGTCACTGATTAGCTCTGTGACCTTGGACAAGTCACTTTCCCCCTCTGAACTTTCTGCCCTATCTGTAAAATGGGGTTATTTATAAAACCTTCCCTGCAGGCTGTTATGGGCAGTAATGGAGATCATGCCTAGGAAAGTACTCTGTGGGTGGAGAGACACTGGCCAAAGTGTGAGATGGCATTCATTACAGGATCCTTATTATATCCCTATCTATCTCCCACTATGGCTGGTGCCTCTCCCTGAACACCTCCTTTGCCTCTTACCTCTCTGTCATGGCCACCTGCTCCAGCATAGCAGAGCCTGTGTTGGCCTTCCAGTTTCCAGAGATGGAGGTTCTCCTGTATCACAACAAATAACACAGTGAGGGCATTAGGGATGCTTGTCATTGATCTGCTTTCCTTTTTTGCTTTGGCTGTTTGGCGGCTCTGATTCAAATATCTGGCTTACATTCTGACATGTAGTCTTAGGTACGCATCCAGTCTTCAGATTTATTTTTCTGTTTTTATTTCCCTCTATGTTGACTGTCTTACTTGTTGGGTCTTATGTATCTTTTCCCAATCCACCTTTGAAATATAAAAGTTAAATTTAACAAATGCCTACACTATCAGATTAAATCCTGAGAACTTTGGCCTCCTGTTTTTCAGAAGAAGAACTAGGGCAGTATAGCCTCCGGTGACTCTGGAATCTTTTTTGAGAGCCCCAAAATGTAGGAAAAATGATCCATGGAGAGAAGTGATTACTTTCCATGGTGAAGAGCAGGCAGGCCTTCTGGCTCTGCCTGCCTCACCCTCTTAGTTCCCTTGCCCTTTCTCCAAAGCCCATGGATATTTCCTGTGTGTAGGCCTCCACACACCTTTTTCCTTTGCCGGATCCAGTCTTCATCTCCATCTTTGCCTCCCTAAGTCCTACTCATCCTTCAAGTTTCATCTGAAAATGTGACTTCCTGAGAGTACATCTTCCCCAATAAGAACCCCCTATACTACACCCTATACCAATGTTTAGTAATGCTCATCTCACTTGCAATGACTACTTTAGTGTGCTGTCTTTCCTGAGGGCAGGGAACATGTTTTGACTCATCCCTCTGTACCTCTAGTGTCCAGTGGTCCCTGGCATGTAGTAGGTGTCCAGTAACTACCTACTAGGTAAGAGACTGTGTATGTTGAAGAGCAATCCAGACAAACTATCTCTAATGGCATATCTGGATTCAGCAAAGACTGAATGGCTTTAGGCAAAGTGGCAGAGGTAAAGCAATTTGTTTCATGACCAAGGGAAGGCATGTGATTGAGGTTTAAGGGTGAACCAGGAGAGGAATTGCTATAAAATGTCTTTCTAAAAGAGAAAATAAAATGTATCTGAGCGCAGCAGATGCTGAGAATAGATGGTGGCCAATAGGAGACATAATGACTAAGGGTAGCAGTGACATTG
Organism: Aethalodelphis obliquidens; assembly: GCF_003676395.1. Taxonomy (NCBI): domain Eukaryota; kingdom Metazoa; phylum Chordata; class Mammalia; order Artiodactyla; family Delphinidae; genus Aethalodelphis; species Aethalodelphis obliquidens. The sequence goes on from NW_020837952.1 coordinate 50,387,411, forward strand.
ATAAGCTTCATGTCAATTAAGTTTAGTTCATCTCAATGCAATTCAATTCAATTTGGCAAACAGTCACCAGGCCTCCCTATGTCCTGGGTACAGGACTAATCTGAGTGTGAAGACATGACTCCTTCCTCAAGCTGCTCACTACCTTAAAGGGGTAGACCAGCCTAAAACCAGAACATAGGCGTGGTAGGGTTAGCAGTACACATGAGGCATGAAGCACTCCGGGGAAGCAAAGGAGAAACCAGTCACTTAACATGAACCCCAGAAGGTAGCGATTGAGATGTGCCTGGGAGGGTGAGTAGGATTCAATAGAGTGGGATCTGCACGGTAACAAGGGAAGGTAAGAACTGACTTGAGTCAGATGGATGCGAGTTTGAATCTTGGTTCTAGCATTTTCTAGCTGTATAACCATGGACAACATCTCTGGCTCTATTTTCTCATTGGTAAATGGGAATAATTTTAGTACCATGCTTATAGGGCATTGTGTGGATTAAAGGAAAGATTCCCATAAACCTCTTAGTACAATGGGTGCTACTATTACTTTTCAGTAAGTGTAGACAAGAAAAAAAAAGCATTCTAATGCCAGAAGCCGCAGGAGCACAAGCCAGACTGGTCTCCTTCCAAGAAGATAACGATAGTGAGAGCTGATATTTAGTGAGTGCTTTCTATGTCTGAGACATGGGTCTAAAAGCTTTATAAGCACTGGCTTATTTCAGCCTCACAAAAACTAATGAGATGGATATTATTATTATTATCATTCCCACTGAGTGGCAGAAGCCACCAAACCATATCTGAGAAACTCTGTGCTCTTAACCATGACTCTTCATGGCAGAGCCCATCACAGGTTTGGGGAAAAGAGTTGATTGGCCCAAATGTGATGCAGCTGCTAGAATGTAGGATGGGATGTAGACTGTGACAACAGAATCTATGTTTACGACACATGTATGAAGCTGACCCCCTTGATGAAGGGGCGGGGGTGAGTGGAAAGGTGCTGCCTAAGTAACTTTGGAAATTAGTGGAGGCTGTATGACTAAGTACAAAAGAAACTGTATGTAAGTCCTGTACCATAGTTGGTGAAGTTGTTTCTCATGGGACTACGGCTTGACATTTCTGCAACTGTACACATATACTGTGGATGAACAAAGAAGTACATGGATGGGGGATGGTGGGAGCCAGGTTTCTTCCCAGTTGGAGTGGGAAGTTACAGATAAGCAATCTGGGAAGGCTAAAATGAATCATGTGGTACTGGATGGAAGTCTGACACATCACTGTGAACTCTGTTTAGCTTTAGCTATAGATGGATATATGCGTGTGTGTGTGTATGTGTGTGTGTGTGTGTGTGTGTGTGTGTGTCACACAACTGTAAATTACAGTTAAAGACGTGTGTATGCACGGGTTGAGATACACATATTTATTTCCCAGCTCTGTCTGCTGAGAGGATTTAGAAACAATGACACCCAGTGGCAACACGCACAAAGGCCCAAGTACTGGGCAGGAAGTGGGCCAGAAAGGACGCTGAATGGTCATGGGCAGAGAGGGCGTTCTACACCGAGGTGTGACATGAACACTCTCCCTCGGATGTGGGCCAACCCAGGGTCCAGGAAACACCATAACTAAAGACAAATTGGAGCTGTCAGGGCAGAAAGGCTCAGCATAAAGAATGCAGCAATGAGGTAATCCTCAAGAAGAGAAACTGGGACAAGGTGTTGTCAATGTCAAGTGGAAACGCTAACAATGAGGAGAGGAGGGAAATGATATCATGTGGGATGGTGGAGGCCTCAGGAATGCACTGGACCATGCACTGGAATATTCTCCAACTCAGAGAGGTTGGGGGTGGCAGGGGGAGGTGACCTTATCACCTTGAGGGCATCTGAGAGCAGTGACAGGTCTGGCCTGGCTCACGGGTGGAAGAGAGCGATTGGCAAGACTGACCAGAAGTATCTCTTGGCCCCATCCCTTTCCTGGGCATATTTCCTTATAGGTCAACTGACTGCATTTTCTCCAGTTTCCCAGGCAATGGCAGAGTGGAGTGGTTGCAACAGAGACTGTGTGACTTGCAAAGCCTAAAATTACCATCTGGTCATTTACAGAAAAAGTTTGTAGACCCCCGGTCTAGGCAATCCAGGTAGTGCAAAAGCAACCTTAGATAATACAGAAGTGGATATGTATGGCTGTGATCAATAATACCTTATTTACTGAGACAGGTGGAAGCTGGATTTGGCCTGTGGGCTGTGGTTTGCTGACCCTGATCTAGAGCACAGCTCCACCACACAGAGGCAAAGGGCTTTCTAACTGTCCAGAGTCAGCTGTTGTGGTCCTCAAAGATGGAACCAGGCAATCAGTGTGCCATGCATGCTTGGAAACCAGGCACCTGTTGCCTCTCTGGGGTCTCATCATTCCAAGTGGAAACAACAATACTCCAAAGTGAGACAGAGAGGACCTGGGGCAGATAAGACCTCTCTAAACACCAAGCCCTCCACCTGGTCAAGAACTCCCGCTCATCCTTGTAACCGCAGCTCCAGAGTGAGTCATCCTTTGCCTGAACCACCCCTGGGATGAATGTGTGTTGGATTTGCTGGCATTCATCCCTTTTCTTTTAGTCACACAACCTCTATTTCCACTGGATAATGACCTGCCCATGTTGCATGCTATCTTGGTGGGACTCTTCATACTGCTCTACATTCCTCTAACTAATAAGCATGTGACCACAGTTGGATTAATCAGCACTGTTTCCACGGAATCACAATCTTGAGTTAAGCCCTGAACATGATTAGGGCAGATTCACTTCCTAATGGGGTGCCACGAAGACTGTATATTACTTCTGGCTACCCAGCTTCCTGCGGCTGCCCTGGACCCTAATATGTCTGAAATTGATAATTTGGGGTTTTGTTAGTTAGTTCTGATCATTCATCTAATAAATTCCCTTAAAAAAAACTCCACCAAATTAGTCAGGTATGGTTTTTACTAATTGCACCTGAAGAAATCTGATGTAATCTCCTTCCTGCTCTTATTTGTCCCAGAGAAACCCTTTTGCAGACCACAGCCCCAGAGCCATCTTCTTACAAATACAGGTCAGATCATGACACTTCACTGCTCAGAAGGGAAGAGAAGAAAATTCACAACCCTCAGCAAGGCATTCAAGGCCTTCCTTGATTTGTCCCTGAGCCTCTCTTCCATGTATGTCTCCTATGACATGCATCAGGTATATACTTGGAAGCATGCCAACACTCTTTCTTTCTGTGGGGGAAACAGGCTTCACTTGGGTAGACAGATTTCTACCCTGGGTAAGCCATGATGGAGCATCAGCCTTCCGCTGTACTAACCAGAGAAGAAGGGTGGTAAAGGAGACAGAAAGGGAGAATAATGATGTCCCTATGGGGTCTCTGCTCTGGGGCAGAGAAGACAGGGCACGACATGTATTTTTAATCTCCGTTCTTCTCACACTCTGCTCCTACCCTTCCTCCCAGCTCCCCAGCCCCTGCCCAGGGACTCACATGTAAGCTTTGTAGTTGGATCCAATTTTCTGGATGCGGATGTCGTACTTGGAGTCGATGAAGGCCTCGGTGGTGGCGTAGGTTTTGGCCATAGCCACCATGCTGGTGATGTCCTGGTAGTCATGCTGGTTTTCTACTTTGATCTGTGTGGGAGGATGAGGGGTTGAGTACCCACCCACCCACCCACCCAGCGATCACTGGGCACCTACCCAGTGCTGGGACCCAGGGCTGCACCGTATACAGTAACCTTGAGAAGGTCGCCTGCCTGGCAGGGGAGGCAGACCTAGAAAACAAGTCACCCCACCACTTCCTGTGGAAGAGAAAGGCAGCATTCCACCTGGGGAGTCAAGGGAATCTTTATAGAAGGGGTGGGCTCTGAACAGGGTTTGGAAGAATGAACGCGATTCTCACATGGACTATGGAGCAGGTGCGTTCTCTGGAGAGGATGGAGGATGGACAAGGCAGAGGCAGGAGGAGCCCGTAGGGAGGGGGGATGGGCCAGCAGTTTGGACTGGCCAAGGGGGCAGGAGGGTGGGGGGATGCCTGAAGAGGGTCTTCAGGGAATAGACCATGGAGGGCCTCAACAGCTTTGGTAGGGGCTAGGATGCTAGCCTGAAGACTCTGCAAAGCCACTTGACGGAGAAGAGTTTAAACAAGAAAGTAGCCTAATTTGTGTTTTAGAAAAATCACTCAAGCAGCTGTGTAGAGGGTTGGATGGAGGGGTGTGATGTGGGGTAGAGAGAGACCAGTTAGGAAGAAGAGAGTATGTATGTGTGTATGTGCATGTGGTGTGCATGGGCAGGGTGTGTGCATGGGGCTCGTGCGTGGAGGACGTGCGTGTGGGGCGTGTGGGGTGTGTGGGTGGAATGTATATTTTGTGATGTTTATGTGTGGTGTTTGCATGTGCGTCGTGTGGGGTGTGCGGTGTTGTGTGTGCAGTCCGTGTGTGCGTGTGTGTGTGTGGGAGTGTGCACGCACTGGGCGTGGCTAGCTCTGCTAGTCCAAAGGCCTGGGGGAGAAACTCGCTCACACTGTTTACTGGGCCGAGGCCAGGAGCACGCGGTGGTGTCCTGGGGTCAAGGGGAGGTCTTAGGAGAGCTTCCAAGGCCAAGTGCAGGGGAGGAGGCCAAGGCTTTGTGACCGCGATCTCAGGACATAACAGAGGCTGACTCCCAGCACCTGTGGACAGCTGGGTGGTTGCTCCCTCCCCTGTCGTCCTCACTCGGACAGCAGAGGGGTTCTGAAGCTGGGCCAGCAGTGGGCAGAGGCCAGATCCACTGGGGGGCTGGGTGGGTGCTGAGTAGCCTGGGTGGCGCGTGGTCCTGGCCTTACAGCCTCTTCTAGTCCTTTTCTGCCCACCCTTCAGGCTCAGCAGTGCCCTGACCACTCCCTCCCTCCATGATGATGCCCATCCACGTCTGCCCCAACTTCACAACTTACATGGCATCTTCACAACCCTCCTCTGGGACCCAAAACAGGATTGTGAGGCAGGCAGGGTGGCCATTATTATGGCCACTTAACATGGGGAAAGGGAGATTTTTCTCCTTGTCCAAGGCCATATAGCAGCTAAGCACAGAGCTGGGAATGAAACTCAGGACTCCCAAAGCACAGCTGTTGTTGGAACAATCTCAGGGTATCTACAAGTGCATGCCTGCGGTCCCACCCCACAGATCGTAAACAGCGAGGGGGAGGGAGGCTTGGCAAACCTTCTCTCTTCTTGGCTCTTCGTGCAACCCAGCCTCAGTGGCAGGCTGCCTCCTCCCACCGGAGGCCGAAGCTACCCTTTGTTCTAGGTCCTCTAAGGCTCTGACTGCCTGCTGTTCCCTCCTCCCTCAGTAATAGGACCCTTAAGTTTTACCTGGGCATCTGGTCTCTCAGCTAAAGATTATTCTGTTCCAGTCTCCTTACAGGTAGATGTGGTCAAGTCTCTAAGTCTGGCCAGTGAAACTGTGAGTAGATGTGATGCGAGCAGCCTCTGGGGGGTGCCTTTAAGATGAAAGGAACCCTCCCTTTCCTTCTCCCTTCTCCTGACTGGGATGTTTACATGATGGTGGGAGCTGGGGCAGCCTTCTTGGACCACAAGATGGAAGCTGCATGTTGAAGATGGCTGACTAATAAGGTGGAAGGAACCTGGATTTCCAACACCATGGAGTCCCCAGTCAGCCCTGGATTGTGTATGCTCAGACTCCTACATGAGAGCAAAGTAAACCTTAATCTCGTTTAAGCTACGGTTATTTTGGTCTTTGTTAAAGCAGCCAAACTATATTTCTGCCATGTATTTTTCATCTCTTGCCCTTTATTGATTCTTTATCCTTTGGATGAACACGATCATGGATCCACTAATCTCAAATTGTTCCTGCTTTTCAATACCTCAGTTACCACTGCTCTCTCTGTCTCTACATCCTCATTTCCCACTCACTCCTAAACCAGCTCTCTCTGGATGTCATTCCCCACCACTCCACCGAAACTGATTTGGCAAAGGTCACCTTCGACCTCCTCATCGGCAAATACAATAGAGCTCCCTTTGCTCCCTATCCTGCCTTGGCATTCTATGGTATCTGAAGCCACTGAACTTATCGAAATTTGGTTTTCATGCCACTATTTTCTTCCCTTTTTTTCCTGGCAACTTCTTCAAAGTCTATATTGCTTCCTCTTCCTTCAACAGCCCCTTGAAGGTGCTTGAAATACAATATAGGTGCGTGAAATACAACAATCCAGCTCATTTCCTGGTACGACAATGAATTTGGCTACAGCAACAGGGTGGTGGACCATGGCAACTTCTTCAAAGTCTATATTGCTTCCTCTTCCTTCAACTGCCCCTTGGGTGGTCATAATGTTTCATTCTCAGCCAACATTTGGGATCCGGTAAAGAGAGAGTCAACGAAATGAAAGAATGGGGATGAGAGCTTGCAGGGACAGCTTGTCTAATTCATTTTTGTCACTGGGTGGATCTGGAAAGGACCAGAGCCACTTCTGGTTTCCTAGTCAGAACAGCATACACTGCAGGCTGTCTCAGAGATTTCCGGTTGTCCACAACATCCATTCTCTTCTTCTATAGCAGTGAAGCACCTTGGTCTGGGGCTGCATGACCATCCAGAATAAATATTACACCTCCCCATCTCCCTGGCACCTGTGTGTAGTCATGTGATCATGGTTGTGCGATCACGTTTTGGTCAATGAGATGTGAGCAGAAGTGGGGCCTGAACTTCCAGGTCTGCCTTATAAGGGAAGTTTGTGTGGGGGGATGCTTTTCACTTCCTCCTTTCCTCGTCCTGCTAGCTGCAGTGGGCTCCATTGAAGACCTTGTGTCTGAAGGGCAACACCCCAGGAAGGAATGATCAACAGGATGGAAGGAGCCTGTTAGGTGAGAGAGAAGGTCCTAGCTTGTTTAAGCCACCTTAGGTCTTTGTAACAGCAGCCGAACTTCATCCTTAAGTAAATATTTGCTGAATGCATCATGCATGCATTCATTTATTCACAGGATAGACAAAAGAGAGCAAAGAGAGAAAGTATAGATGTAGAGGTTTAATTATTAATGAATTAGTGGTCATCCCAACCTCCCTTTGTGAGCCCTTCTCTCCTAGAGTAGTCGGGTTGTTTGGGGTGGGGAGCTCATCCTGCCCTCTTCAGGACTGAGCAGGTAACCCAGGTTTCTCATACATGGGCTAGTAATTTTGTTCTCAAATTGTGTGATGTCTGAGCCCCATAAAACCCGGCTCTCCCACTGGCTCCACACATGTCTGTCTCCCCATTAGACTGTGAGCTTCCTAAGGACAGACAACATGTCTCGGTCCCAGTTGTAACACCAGTGCCTGGCATGTTGCAGATCCTCCAGATGTGTTTGCTGGATTGATTTTAAGAAGCCTGGATAAAGATCTGCTTGTAACTTGGGAGGAGGCAAGCGGATGGAAGGAAAAATAAGGGTGCTTGGAAAAAGGCAAAGAAAATGTGTTTCAGGGAAACATGTTTTATAAGATGAATTTTTCTGTAAATGCTCAGGCTGGATTCCACACTCAGAGGTTTACCGCTTCCTAGTGTAGCGCCAGTGGTGCAATCAGTTAGCGTGAGCCCAGTACTTGTAAGAGGTTTACAGCTTCCATTGTGAGCCTTGAGAACCTGGTGAAGTCAGGGACCCTGGAGAATGGAGCGGGTGGCCTGGTGGGTGGTGTTGGAGGGGACTCTGGGTGGGTGCTCAGGCCATAAAGGGAGGTGGGGTGAGGAGCTATTGAGGATGGCTAGCCATGGGGAGGGTGGAACGGCTGCTGGCCCGGGGAGGGAGTTACTAGCTGGAAACCCCTCCAACTGTTCATAGAGACAAGCTGAAAACAGGAAGCTTGAAATGAGCTGTCATTCAAGATTACCCATTTCCTGCTCTGGGGACCCGTGCCGGGGTGCCACACGAGCTCCTTGACTCTGAAGTCTCACACTCTCACGCTACCTCCCTGTCCCCTCTACGCCCCCTGTCTCTTCTCTCCTCCTTCCTCGCCCTCCCTCCCTCTCCTCCTCCTGGGCCCCATCCTTCTTCTCTCCCACATCCACTGCCTTCTCCCATTCTTCTCCTCTTACTTTTAGTATCATTTTCCTCCTCTTTGTCCCGTTCCCTCTGTGTTTTCCTTTGTCACCTCTTACTTCTCCCGTCTTTCTCCATCTCTCCTTTTCCCCTACTTCTCTACCTCCCTCCGCTTTCCCTGACCCCTTCTCAGTGCCTGTCTCCTTCTTCCTGCTTCCCTTCCATGCCACCCTCACCCTGCCCCCCATCTCTCCTACCCCCTTTCCCTCACTGTTTCCCTGTTCAGTTTCTCACACTTTCCTCCTCTCCAGCTTTGTGAACTGCTTTACCTCCCCGGTGTGAGTGAGTGGGTGAGTGTGTGTGTGAGTGTGTGCGTGCACACCTGTGCTCCATCAGCAGGGTGAGCGAGGAGGGAGCGTGAAAACCAAGGGAGAGGAACTGGAGAGAGGAGTCAGGGGACAATTCTGAATCTCCTCAGTGGGATTCATCTCAGAGGTCTCCTACTCCAAATCCCAGCTGGGACGGGCAAGTCATCTTCTACAGCCTCGGAAGACTGTGCACTATTTGCTTGAACACCTCTAATAACAGGGAGCTCACTACTGGGCAAGGCGGCTCATACCATCTTAGGGAACTTGTTCTACTGTATATTAGACCAAGAGTGAGCGAATGCTTCCAGTGGTTGATCATACAGGGTACATCTCGGCGCTCTGCCTTGTGTCTGCTTTTCATCCACTGGATGAGAGCCACTCAGCTGTGCCTAAGTCACTCTTTTCTTTAACCCATCCCAATGTGAGCTGGTTCCAGACCCTTTACTACCTTAAATGCTCCCCTTTGATACTCTCTTAAACACCATGTGGTGTCCAAAATTACACACATACTCCAGATGTGGTCCTACCAGCTGAGATTGGATAAGACCGTAACCTCACTCTATCTGGAACACATCTGGCCTAATCCTGCCTCAGGGCCTTTGCACTTGCTGTTCCTTGCTTGCATGGCTCACAGCCTCACTTCATTCAGGTCTCTCCTCCAGCCTCACCTTCTCAGAGCTGCCTTCTCTGACCACCATGTGTGAGGTTACTCCTCCCACCCAGCACCCCTCATTCACATTACCCTGCTTAATTTTTCTCCATAGCATTTCCACCACCACTTCCTTATCTATTTATTTGTTTGTTGTCCTTCTTCCCTACCATTCCACTGGGATATAAGCTCTGCAGGAGCACTGTTGTATTTCAAGCACCTAGAACAGCAGGGAAAAATAGGCGCTCAGTAAATTTGTTTTATGATCGAATAAATATATGTAAGTATTTACAAATATGTATTGAGTGCCCATTATATTCAGAGACTAACCGATCACTTTTCCAGGTACTATGCTGGGGCTGGGGGTGCAACAGAGAACAAGGTTTATGATTCTCATCCACATGGAGCTTTGTGCCTATTAATTATCTTGCTCCTACTAACGTAGCTAAATAAAATATTAGCATTTCTAAGGTCCGTGTGGAGCTTGTTCTAAGCTAATGTCTCTAGATCATTTTTAAACACAAGATCCTGAGAATCCACATCTCTCCAAGCTTGGACTTGAGTGGTTTTAATCCCTGAGTAGGACTTTATGTCTACCTTTTCCAGTCTTGGTTGGAATCCAATATTGATTCTGTCGTCTGACCTGTTAACTCTCCCTCTAGCTCTATGTCATTCAAGATTTTGGTACACTCTTCCTATACATGTAATCCAGCTCTTTGATCTTACCTAAGTTACTTCTCTGAGCTTTAGTTTCCTTACCTATTAAAGGTGATTATAACAATTACCTTGCAGGATTATTATGATTTTTAAATGGAATTGTAATGAATGTCAAAGGACCTACCTAGCATAGCGCCTGGCACCTAGTAGGTGCTCAACCAAAGTTGTTTATCTTTAATTAGATAGTTGTTGAGATTCTTTGCTGACCTTGAACCATCAATCAATGCTTTTTTTTTTTACAGTTATTTATGCAATTATTCATCCAGTGCCAAAGCTATCTCCTGTATAGTCATCCAAACTGATGAGGAAAAGTTCTTCTTTTTAGATGAGTGCCAGCTAATAAATGCAGAATAAGTAAGAGACTGAGAATGTCAGCCTTCTGCAACAATTATGTTACTGCAACAACAGATCTAGGCAACAATGCTCAATGCCAAAGACCATTGGGAAAGACTGGTGGAGAACTCCCTAATGCGTATATCAGGCAGACAACACCTGAACTCACAGATCAGTCTTAAATCCTAAAAGAGAGATAGTCAGACATGATTACATCTACAGATATGCAAGAGAAACACTCACTACCACCTATGAAATATTCTTGCCAAAACCTAGAACTTGAATCAGACCAAGTCTCTATATTCATCCACCAGGTTATAAGAAATGCAGACACTGGAAGAGCACCACAGAGCTGTAATCAGCTGAATTCAGAAGGTAGGAAATTCTGCAGGAAAATGACCTTTTCTCCCCCCTTCCAACAAATAAATGACAAGAAAAACAAAACCGAACGAAGGGAACTGCTGCAGATCAAAAGAGACTTCCATCATTCCAACCGTGCGAAATGTGAAGGCTTTATTTGGATACAATGAAAGAAAATCAATTAACATAGAACTATTGAATACTGACTATTTACTAGATATTAAAGAATTATTACCAAAGTTTTAGGTGTAAAAATAGTATTTGGCTATGTTAAAAAAGAAGTCCTTACGTATTAGAAATTCATACTGAAGTATTTTTAAAAAAATATTTGTTTATTTATTTATTTGGCTGCATCAGGTCTTAGTTGCGGCATGTGGGCTCCTCGCGGTGTGTGGGCCTCTCTCTAGTTGTGGTGCACAGGCTCTAGAGTGCGTGGGCTCAGTAGTTGTGGCGCACGGGCTTAGTTGCCCCACAGTACGTGGGATCTTAGTTCCCTGATCAGGGATTGAACCCGCGTTCCCTGCATTGGAAGGCGGATTCTTAACCACTGGACCACCAGGGATGTCCCCATACTGAAATATTTACAGAGGAAAGGATGTGATATATGGGATTTGCTTTAGTATAAGCTGGTGATCCACAGAGACAGAAAGTAGATGCATAGTTGCCAGGAGCTGAGGTAAAAGGGGAATGGGGAGTGACTGCTAAAGGATATGGGGTGAGGAAAATGCCTTGGAATTATACAGTGGTGATGGTTCCTCCTTGAGGAAGCCACTGAATTGTATTTTAGAAGACAAATTAGTCACGTGAGCCAATTCCTTAAAATAAATCTATCTATGTATGTATACACTTCTTATGGCTTCTGTTTCTTTGGACAACCCTGACGAATGCACTGTCTCAACTAGAGCTGCAGCAAGAAGACAAAGATGCCACCTCCCAAAGTGATCTGTGACAGAGACCACTATGGCCAAGAACTGGTAGATTCACCCATGTTGATATTACAAGGCTGGGTTGCTAGAGATTAGAGATTCTGAGACGGTGATTTCTTAGGAAAGTTTATGCCAGCCTACCACTCCTCCCTTGTGCTACGTCTGGTAGGAGCTTCAGCGGGACGCCCAGCAAGACTGATATGTGTCTGGTGCTGAATCCTTCCCAGGCCATCTGCAGGTAAGCATCCTGCCTTTGGTTTATCCAGGCTAAGGATGTACGTGCTTCCTGTGGCCACAGGTGGGTTGTGTGGAGAGAGAACAGCGCCTGAAGGAGAGCGGCATCTCCACTGCCACCACCGTGGTGCAGGCCACATCATCCCTCTTTGGACTGCTGCAATCATCTCTTTTAAAATTCCTCTTGCCTAAGCCAAACCTCAGACTGATTTCCTCAGGCTCTCTGGGTGTGGGCCAAGTCATCAGTATTTCTGGAAGCTTCCCAGGCAAATGCGTGCAGCCCAGGTTGAAAAGCTTATATGATCTGGTTCCTGGTCATCCCTCTTTTGCACTCAGCCAAGCTTGTCCCTGACTTACTGCTTTTGTACTTGCTATTCCCACTGGTGGAATACTTTTCCTGAATACTTTCCCATGGCTGGTTTCTTCAGGTCTCAGCCCAGACGACCCCTCAGAGGCTTTTCCAACTACCTGATAGCAAGTAGCTACTCCTTCCTGGGAAGTCTGTACTGAATTATCACTATTTTTTCTTACCATCTTTGACTATCTGAAATTACTTATTTGCTAATGTGCTATTGTCTCTCTCCTCTATTAAAATGTAAGCCAAGTAAAACCAGAGCCTCCTGTGTCTTGCTAGGAGACAATATAACAGAGTGTTGAAGAGTGCAAGCTCAGATCCCAGCTCCATCACTTATTAGCTGCATGACCTTGGGGAATTTACTTAGCTTCTCTGTGTCTCACTTTCCTTATCAGCAAAATGTGGGTAACGTGTTTTTTTTTTTGAATGCAAGCTTTTCTTTTATTATAACTCTAAATAAAAGTCATACTTCTAAAATAAGCTACAAATTGCCTTTTTTTGTGAAACTGATGTGACTTGGTGCCACAGCTAACCTTTCTCTCATAGTAGCAGTATCATCAGCCCGTGGCAGCAAGGAAATGTTCATTTCTGGCATCCCATGGGCTCCCGCACAAGCAACTTCATAAAGCATGCAGATACTACTCTGCTGAAGTTTCAAATGAATAGAAATGATCATTGTGCTTATGGGTCTCATACCTTCCAAAATATACATAAATGGTGACAAGTTAAAATAGCAGTTCTTTGCTTACCAATAAAATCATAAGGCAGAGGGGTTGGAGCTGGAAAGAGAAATTGTTAAAAATGCGGGAAAAAATGCAAAACGGTGCTAGCATTCACAAAAAAGATCATGCTAAAATCAGATCCATATTGATAAAAATCAATCATTAAGCCACAATCCAAAGAACTCTGTCCACGAGTCCAAAGGCATGCATGCCAGCTAAAGGAAGTGCAGGATTCTTCAGAGCAGAACAGTAACGTGTCACTGGAGTAATCACAACAGGGTGAACAAGACGCCATCACGTGGAGTAGGGGTCTGGGGCTATCCGGCCTTCGTGTCCACGAGCTGCATCTGCACGTTGGCAGCCATGCCACCCCCGTAGCCTCCCTTGGACTGCATCTGGTTCTGAATGGAGCTAACGGAATTCATCCCACTGAACACAGGTCTCCTGACCCAACGTGAGCCGTGTGCACAAAGTTTGTGGGCTCTCCAATCATACCTCGGTCAATCCGCCGGCGCCTTTTAGGTTGAGGCTGTTCTGCAATACAGCAGTTGAAACACAACCAGAATTCACTCATGCTTACAGTCCAAGTTATAAATGAGCACCAGTGAAGTTTCCAAATCTCAACTCAGGAAGCTTCACAAAGCAGGCTTCTCAATATATGTCCAACGATGCCAAAATAATAACTTTATTACTTCTCTGTGTTTTTGTTCCTGGAAGTCAAGTATCTTATATAGTCAATCTAACAAAGAAAAGGTCAGATTGTTTCCTTTCTTTGCTTCTGATTCTACAGAGACTAGTTTCTGAACCACCAGGAAAGGTATAAAAATTGTTGTCTTGACTCAGGACCTTAACAGGTAGTCACTCACTCCTTGTCAGTAGAGCTATCTCTGGGTTGAGAACATTCCATAATGTGCATACAGATGACTGTAGACTCACTGTCAGTATAAGTTGTTCCTTGAAGGTTTCTTCTCATTTGGGTTCGAGGTTTTACTCAAAAATCCACACACTCACAACTGGCCCTATCGTAGCCTTTGTCTCCACTGCTCTCGCTCTGGCCACAGCCGCTCTCGGGCAGGCTCCGCCGCTGCTGTCCCCCCACGCCCGCAGCTGCGCTCCCCAGCGCGCTCGCCGCTCAGTAACTTGTTAATATGAAGAAACTGCTCCTGATCAAATGTGGATGACTTGGATTGTTGTTGAGCATTAAATGAGATACATGTAAATAGTGTAGAAGAACTCTTTGTTCATTACAGGCATTCAATAAATGTTAACTATTATTATCGTTCCTTTTTATACCCTTGACACCCAGCATAGTGTTTGGCACACAGCAGATGCTCAATAAATATTTGCTGAAAGAATAAATGAAGGGGCCAGTCATGGGAATAGCTTGGTAAAGAGAATCTAGGCAAAGGGAAAAGGAGGTGCAGTGGCCCTTGGGCTGATGCTCCTGGTGGAAAAGAGACTCACTCACAAGCATTAGCAGAAAACTGAGCCTTGACATCGTTTTGTGGAAGCTGAGGGCTAACAGGGATTCATGCTTGAGGAAGGGCAATCCCACTTCCTCTTAAAGGTGAACACTGGGAACGGGGTCAAGATCCTTCCTAGGAGAAGGTTTGGAATTCAACTTGATAGACTTGAGCAATTGAAGTCCATCGCCCTATTTCAATAGCCTAGAAAACATTTCGGGCAAGTGTGACCGGCGGCTCACTCCAGCCACATCCATCTCCCTCAAGTTCCCATAGAAGGCCCACTTTGGAGCATGCTCCATCTGGTGTGATGGCTGGGACAAGCTTGTTTTTTTCAAAGCTAACTATTTGAGGCAATTTACTGAACCAGGTTATTTACGAATAAGCTAAAAGCTAAGAGGGGATCTACCAAAAATAATAACTGTAGCTTCAGAACACTTGCTCTGTGGTCTCCTTCTGGCAATGATTAGCTGGTCGAGCCAGCTGGATATTCAGGCCACTCCTAGTTCGAGATAATAAAACCGTAACTCTGGCTCACAAATGGATGCTTGTTTTTCTGTTTTTATAACAGGAAGGCGTTCTTCCAGCTCATTACAAAGTGGTCTATGCTCGTTAAGAGGCTAATTAGATGGAGTGAGGGGGAAGAGCTAAATCTCAGTTTTCCCTCCCAGTAAATGTTTTCCAGTCTTGCCGCACCTAGACTCTCAAGGCAGGACTAAGCGTAGGTTCTGTGCTTACGTCATTAACGTCAGGCCATGCTTACAGAGCTTAGCTCAGAATCGTTCCTGAGCTCTGCATCAAAAGCTTCAAAGAGGTAAATGTGAGTCTCAAAGAAGCCAATGCAGAAATTCTGAAACTTTCTGGATTTATGATGCCCATCTCAGGAATGATTTCAAGGCATTCCAAGGCCAAAAGAAGTACTAAGCACCTTCATTTGTTAAGTAGTTAGAGCTAAGTAGCTTAATAAATATTTATGTTCTAACAACTTAGTAACTGAAATAAACAATGCACATAATATTTTTATTTCATTCTTAAATAACTACAGTTACTTACAAACGAGATGTGTGTGCTTGCTGGGCACTGCACAAATTCCCGAACCTTAGAATCAGAGAGGGCTCTTCACCCGCATTTCCTGCTCCACACTGATTTTCAGAGCACTTGCCTTTTAGCACAACTACTGCCCAAAACCCAGTTTTGCAAAGATGTGATGTCATCGAAAGGAACATGTTGTGATCTAATGTTGAAACTGTGAACCACCTCGACTAGTAATTTGCATGGTGTCTGACCGTTGCCCAGAACTGCTGTGTTTCCCTTGAAAATTAAAATCTACTCTGCTGCCCTAGGGCGTTGGGTGCAGGGTTTGGGAACTGTAGGCCTAATGTTACTACTTTTGGCACCCTCCCCCCAGCAGTGAATAACACAAGCCTCTGGTGCAACATCCCTGGCGAACAGCCTGTCTGCTCCTCCTGTGAAACGTAGGTCTGAGAAACCCACGGGGGCGGGATATCCAATAAACCCTTCTGTGCTTTAAACCAGTCCCTATTTTAGGAAAATTACAAGGATACTGCGCTTTTTAAAATGATGTAAATTCTGTTCTAGATTGACTCATCAGGACCAGGCTCTTAGGTCAAATGTGGGTTAGTTAACGAGTGTAAGGAGACTATTTGGACTAGTCCTTGAACGTATCTGAAATAAAATAAAATGTTATCTAAGTGCTGTATTAAACAGATAATCAAGGCACAAGTCCCTGCCATTGAGGAGTTCACAGTCCATGGGAGAGACAGGTACACGGACAGGCAATTCAACAGAGGGTGATGGATGTTGCAACAGAGGCCAGGTGTGCAGCACAGGGACCCTGATGCACCCTGGGGTGGGTGCCAGGGAAGGTTTCCCAGATGAGGTGATGGATTCTACTCCAACTTTCTTTGTCATGATTATGAAGAAGAGGATGAATTTAAACACAAAGCTTCTCTTCTCTTTTAAATCACAAAGAAACAGTTTGAAGTGGGTGTTGGCGCAGGGCTTTATATGTATCTCGTTATTTTCACATGTATTCTTTCAAGATATCTATTTCTCATTGAGCACTATCTATGTGCCAGGAACTGTACTACACAGTCCACCTACAGTATCTCATTTAATCTTCACAAACAACCCTAAGTGCTTCCAGTCACGATGTACCCACCCGAGCCCTGTCTCTGTAAACAACCATAAAACTGGAAAAAATTAACGAGGCAACTGTTTGAGGCAGTGGGAACAGGCCATGCAAGGCTGATCCCTGAGACAAAGGACATCGGGAGGTGGGCCCCATGTGGGCCCGGCCCCTTTCCCAGCCTCCTCTCAGGCTCTCTGCATGCGGTGGTGACACTGGCACTCCCTCAACTACCCCAGCTCTTTTCTGCCTCTGGGCTTTTGCATGTGCTGTTCTCTCTCTGCAAGGTTCTCCACTCTTGTCCTTGCATGGCCAACTCGTTCTCATTCCTCAAAGCTTTGCTCATGTGTCACCACCTCAGAAGTTCCTCCAACAGCTCTGCCATGTTTTTCTCTTTTAACAACCCGTTCTTCTCTGGCCTAGTACTGAGTAAAGTTTACAACTGTATTTCTTTGCTCATATATACCCTATCTGCCTCTCCCACTAGCCCATGATTTCCAGCGCTAGCACAGCACCTGGCATGCAGTAGGTGCTCAATAAAGAGATGTTGAATGGGGACTTCCCTGGTGGTGCAGTGGTTAAGAATCTTCCTGCCAATGCAGCAGACACGGGTTTGAGCCCTGGTCCGGGAAGATCCCACATGCCGTGGAGCAACTAAGCCCGTGAGCCACAACTACTGAGCCTGTGCTCTAGAGCCCATGAGCCACAACTACTGAGCCCGCGTGCCACAACTACTGAAGCCCGTGTGCCTAGAGCCTGTGCTCCGCAACAAGAGAAGCCGCCGCAGTGAGAAGCCTGCGCACTGCAACGAAGAGTAGCCCCTGCTCACCGCAACTAGAGAAAGCCTGCACGCAGCAACGAAGAACCAACGCAGCCAAAAATAAATAAATAATAAATTCATTAAAAAAAAGAGCTGCTGAATGAATAAAGGAAGGACGTATCAGATTGGTCTCTCCCTTTCCTGTGGGAGGTGGGGGAAATGGGGAGACAGGGAATTCCTCCTCCCCTTTTACAAAAGTCACAGAAACTCAGAGACCATATAGGGCAGATCGGAGAAGGCTTCGTTAAGGAGTTGGGACTTGAAGACATGACCACTCAGTCAATCCTCCTGGTATCCATGAGAGGGAGATGTTATCCTCCCCATTTCACAGATTAGGCTCAGAGAAGCGAAGGACATGTCCAAGTTTTCCCAGCGAGTAAGTGGAGGGATAGAGACTCAGATCTGGTCTGGTGAGTTCAGAACCCCACGATCTGTTCACGACATTGCCCTGCTTTGAAAGCAAAGGATCGAGGCAACTCTTCTCCTTCCTATCTTTTTCTCCCCCCGCCCCCCGCACCCTGTATCCTCGCCTGGCTTTTTGCAAACTCTACTGACAGATGGACTTGAGCTGGCATTGTGCTCCTGAGAGCACAATGGGGCAGGTGCCCAGTCTCTTCCTGGAAGGACCTGGGGAGGACAAACTCTGCCAGCCAAACTCCACAGCTGAGGTGTCCCCCAGCCGGAATCGTGGCCTTGATGACTCAACCCAAGGGCCCCTTGGCCAAGGCAGCCTATGCCAGGGACCCCGGCATGGCTGAGGCTAAGAGCTGACTCACAGGGCAGGCTGCCACCACCTGAATCACCCACTCCACCTCTGGCTGGAGAGAAGAGGTTGGGGGCTGGGGTGGGGCACTGGGCTAGGACCACGTGACTCATCTGGTGAATAAATAATAACAATGATTGTAATAACAATAATGATGGACCATGACAGCTACTCTTAATGAGTACTTTTCATGAGTCAGGTGCCATTCTAACAGCTGTATATTAATTCACATAGCCTTCGTAACAATCCTATGTAGTAAGAACTATTATTTCCCTATTTCACACACGAAAAGACTGTGGCCCAGCAAGGTTGTGTAATTGGCTGCAGGACCCAGAGCTGGCATGTGGAAGTGCTGAGATTCCAACCAAAGTCTGTCTGACTCCAAAGCCCAGCCATTCATTCAATAAATATTGAGCCCCTGCTATAAGCCAGGCACTGTCGTGGGCACCAGGGATACACTGATGGGGTTGAGAAGTTAGTAAACAAATAAATATATGACATATTAGGTAGAGATGAACATTATGGGGCAGATAAATTAGGCTAAGGGGGTGGGGCTTACAGGGGTTAGGGTGGGGATGTGATTTCATTTCGAGGTTGTTGGAGTTCTCCCTCATAAGATGGCATTGAGCAGAGACCTGGAGGAAATGAAGGAACGAGTGATAGGCCTACCTTAGGAGGGGAAGGATGAATGCCAAGGCCTGAGGTTGACCTTGGATTGCTGAGTGTGTCTGACGAGCAGCAGGGAGGCTGGTGTGGATGCAGATCAGAGCAGTGGGGCAGGGGCACAAGTCACGTGGGGTCCAGAGCCATTGGGAGGATCTCAGCTTTTACTCTGATGCTGGGGGGAGCCAGGGAGGGCTGGGGCAGGGAAATGACACAATCTGACTTACAATTTAAAAGGATTCCTTTGCTGTGAGAAGACTAAAGCCAGGGCTAAAAGGCAGGGAGGCCAGCTGGAAGGCTACCTTAACAACACAGGTAGGAGACATCCGTGGCTTGAAGCAGGGTGGCAGATTCTAGAAATATTTTGAAGGTAGAGCTGAACGGATTTGCTGATGGGTAGGACGTGGGATGTGAGAGAAATGCAGGACTGAAACATGAGCTCAAGGTTTCTGGTTGGAGCAACTGGAAGGATGGGTCCCCTCTCCCCCTGGCCTCCTCCCCAAATGGGAAAGGCTGTGGAAAGAGCTGATTTGGGGGGAAAACTAAGTGCTCAGTTGTGTCCATCCTCCGAGGTCCTGGTGGACGTCTGGTCATGCAAGTCTGGGGTTCAGAAGGGAGGGCTCCCCTGGAGATTTAAATTCATGAGTCAGTGATGTACAGATGGTTCCGAAAGCCATGGAATTGAATGAAATAGCCTACGGGCGGGGAGGAGCTAGAGGGGGGTCAGAAGACTGAGCCTTACAAGCCAGAGTGTAGAGGTTGGGGAGATTAGAGGGAAGCGGCAGAGAGGACAAAGGTACAGCCACGGAGGCAGGAGGAGAACCACAGCTCTCTCTGTGACACCATCCTGTTAAGGAACCCAGTGGGCTGAGGCTTCCCAGAACTCTGGACTTTTCTGTGCAGGAGAATGGATCTGGGTGGTCATTCAGGGGCCACTCGATTGCTCTTCAGCCCTCTTCTCTTCCTTACGGTGAGTCTAGGTCCTTCCCTCCTATTCTCTCCCCCTCTCTCCTCCCTTCCTTTCTTCTTGCCTGCTTTGCAAAGTGCCTTCATGTTCAGTTCCCTCCTGTGGCTGCTCAGGGGAAGCTGGGGGTGTTCAGAGCAGGGCATCATGGGAAGGACTGCCATGTCACCCCAGAGCCCACCTTGGGTTCTCAGCAGAGATAGATACTCTAAGACGGTTCCTGCCTTCTGCAGTGAATCCTGTGGTGTGCCACCCGGATCCCCCCTTAAGGACAGAGGCACCTGTTCCCCGAGCTGCCTGGGGTGGTGGATGCTGAGGGCTCATGGCCGCATTTCTCCCCAGGAACCGCCCCAGCTAAGGGGAGATGCCTTGCCCAAGTTTACACCACATTCCTAGGACAGCCCACATCCAGTGACTGATTGCGGCAGGAGTTCAACGGCCCAGTCCCTTGCCACGATTTGGGACAATTCTGAAGGGCCATCTCAGCTCTGGAACTCCTCATGGAGCCAGCTGAGGTCCCTACTGTAACTGCGCTGCAGTTCAACTTCTCCCTCTGCCTAATCTAATCCTGCTTCCCTCACTTCCCAAGGCAGTGTTCCCAAGTGCAGACCCTAATGCGCAACGTGTAGCAAGTCCCCATCTCAGAGTCTACTCAATATCGATTCCCCGCTTCCTCCATCCTAATAGAACCCCAATTTTGTTTAGGTATCTACCCATCTCCACTCAACCATGGGTTTCAGGGGGAACTGAAGCTACTCCCCATACAAGAGGTGAATCCTGATTACATTCAGTCAATCAGAACACAGCACGCTTCTCTCACTGGCCCAGGGCTGGACTCATGAATAAACTGTCTCAATGAGGCAGAAGAGAACATCTCACTCCATGGTGGACGTGAACAGGGACGCACGAAGCATATAACCCAGAATGCCACTAGCAGCCAGGGTAGGACAGAGGAAGCTGCCCAAGAATGAAGCTGGGCCTGAGGCCAGCCAGCAGAGACAGAATGAGCCTAGGACCTTGGTGACACTAAGACACTAATCCCCAGGCTTTCAGAGTGTTTAAGCCAGTTTGAGGTGGAATTTTCTGTTACCTTCAGGGTCGATTCATTTACTCGCTCCTGGCTGTCTAAACCTGCTTTGCTGGCCCATGGGTGTGTCTGCAGGAAGGTGTTCTCGTTGAGGCTCTTGTCTGAGGCACGATTTTTCCCTCCGAAGGGACTTGGGGGCACGGGGTCCTTTTCTTCAGCAGCAGCAGAGTACCTTTATGTTGGGGGAAAGCTATCAGGGGACTCTCTTATTTCCAAACTCCTGCAGTTTCCTTCCATGTGGAGGGAGTGACACTGCTGGCCCATCTGCCCCTGTCATTCACTCCTCCTCAAAGGGTGTGACAGACTCAGATCAGAGGGTCTGAAGGAGAAACGGGGCACACGTAGGAGCCCAGCCCATTCTCTTCTCCTTTATCTTTGGGAGCTGTCTTTCCCACAAACAGCATGTAATCTGCTCTGCTTCCCAGACTGTAAGTGTTTTGAGTCAGGCCCAACATGGGGAAGCCTGAGGCAGCCCAGCAATGTCTGTGTTTGATGGGCAAATCTGCTAATTCTGGGGTTTGGTTTTGAGAAGCCATTTGCCTGCACACTTAAGCCACAGTCTTTAATACCTTTATTTGTACTAACGCACTTGATTTTTCAAATTCCTTACTATTACTACACCCCGGCAACTCCCACAGAGCCTGCAACATGGCTGACTGGCTGGAAAAGGGTACTGTAGGAGCAAAGTCAAGCATGAGGCTGGTCGATGACCTTTAATGCTTCTTCCAATCCCAGACTCAGTGATTCTATTATCTGACAAAGAGAAGTACCCCAGTTGTGTTGAAGAGACAACCCCCTAACACTTAATTTCAAAAGGCATTCATTCAGTGGTTCCTCATAAGAGACCTTCCACAATGAATAGCAAAGAGCACCATTGCTAGTGGTTTTATAAAAGTTGCCGGAATCTTCCCTTGACCCAACTGGAACCTCTCTCCTGCCCTTTCTCACCTTCCTTGCCTGACCTCCTGGCTTTGTGGGCTGAACAGAGGGCAGCAGGCTCCTTGCAGAGCTCATTAAGGTCTGCTTTTTACTTGCCTGAAAGCCATGCTTAGTAAATCTCCTTTCTGGGATCTGAGAACTCGACCTTCGGGCAAGGCACCATCTTGGTTGACTTGCAGGGTTTTGACTCACCGTGAAATGATCGCCCTCTATGTGACAGGCCCTGACTGCAAGCCCATCTCCCCCGTGTCCCTGCCTAGCACCCCCCTTTGTCTGGGCTTTTCACAGGGAGTGTCTCGACGCTGGACTTGACCGCTCTGCCTCCCCGTCAGCACTTCTTGGCTAAGCGGCTCCACCCCACTCTCTTTTCTGCCCAACAGGAGAATAAAGGGAGCCTCGGAGCCTCCTAGCCGGATCAGATTCCAGATCGTTGTGATGAAAACACGCTAAGCCAGGCAAACAAAGCAGCTGCTTCCTCAGCCAGGCTTATTATGTCCACCTCTCTGTGGACATTTCACTGCTTCAGGCCATGTCTGTCTGCCAGCCGCCCAGGGTCCCTCCTTCCCATCGGGGCCATCAGCCTGGGCTTTCATGGCAGGGGCACACGACCAACCAAAACCAAGAAAAAGAACACTGAGAGCCAGGAGGCTGGGAAGGGACCTCACTGGGTGACCTTTGGCAAGTAACCTTCCCTCTCTGAACTCCTGGCTTCAAAATGAACCATGCTAGCTTAGGTTATAAAAGTAAACCAAGGGCAGCATTGTCCACAATAGCTAAGATATGGAAACAGCCTGTGTCTGTCAGTGTATGAATGGATAAAAAAATTTACGGGGTGTGTGTGTGTGTGTGTGTGTGTGTGTAATTGAGCCACGAGAAAGAAGGACATCCTGCCATTTGTGACAACATAGATGGACACTGAGGGCATTATGCCGAGAGAGACAAATCAGGCAGAGAAAGACAAATACTGTGTGATCTCATTTACACGTGGGATCTAAAAAAAGCCATTCGATAGAAACAGATTGTAGAATGGTGGCTACAGGGGCTGGGTGCAGGGGAATCGGGGAGATATTGTTAAAGGGTGTAAGTATGCAACTAGAAGATGAATAAGCTCTGGGGATCTGATGCACAGTGAAGTGATTATAGTCAACAATACTGTATTATATATTTCGAAGTTGCTAAGAGAGTAGACTGTAAACGTTCTTACCACAAAAAAGAAATGATAATTATGTGATGGGATGGAGGTTTTAGCTACGCTAAGGTGGTAATCATATTACAATACATAAATGTATCAAATCGACATGTCGTACACCTTAAACTTACACAATGTTATGTGTCAATTATATGTTAATTTTAAAATGTAAATTGAGGTTAAGAGTGTGGTCTCTGAAGCCAGACAGCCTGGCCTTGAACTCTGGCTCACCAAATGCCAAAAGGGGGTTACCTGACCTCTATCTCCCAGCTCCCTCAACTGTAAAGTGGTAATTAGTACCCAACTCAGGCGCTCTAGATAAGAGGAGTAAGTTAACCTGTGTCCAGTCCTCAGGCAGTGCTGGCACATAGCACGCTCTCAATAAATCATCATCACCCTCATTGTTCCTAAGAGGCTCACGGTCTGTAAGGGGAGTCTGGCATGTAGCTGAAAGTGCACCTAGGGTTCCGATGGGGCGGCAGAATTCTGCACAGGCACGGTGCAGGCACAAAGTCGGGGTCACATCCACTGAGGGCTTGGGGAGAAGTCCAGGGAACTCTTGAACTTGAGCTGAGCCTAGTGTTGAAGAGGCTGACACGGTGTGGGGTGATCATGGAAGATAAAAGAGGGAGGGAAAGGCAGAGGAGCGTGAAACCATCTGGCGTGTTTGGGGACTGGAGAGGGAGTGGGTGTGAGGGGCCCTGGGTGTGCGGAGGCCAGTGCTGAGAGGACCCCAGAGGGTTTGGTGGATGCTGGGGGACCTTGCAGGCTTTATTCATGGATAATGTGGAGCTACTGCTGGGTTTTAAGCAGAGGAGGGATGTAGCAGTTCTGCGTTTTAGGACCCCAGTTCAGCAGACACTGTGGAAAATGGATGGGTGGGGCCCTCCAGGAGCCCTGGCGAACATTTATAGGCAGTGATTGCTGTAGTTTAGACCAAAAGTGATGCAGAACTGACCTGAGGCAGAGGGAAGATAAAGGCAGGGAAATGCAGCGAATGCTCGTGGTGGATGTGGGGTCCAGGGAGCCAAGCAGGAGAACCCTGTGCTGAGTGCTGATCACACGGCGGCCATTGCTGGGAGCCCTCTGCACCGGGACTCTGGCCATGCTGCAGTGAGGCCCAGGGAGGGTGGAGTAGCTTCAAGGTCACACAGCTGGTGAGCAAAGGAGAAGGATGCCTATCCACAGTCTGGTTTCAGAGCTCCCAGGCGTGACTACCGTGCATGGCCGCCTCTCTACAAGGATGGCTTTTATCCAGTGCCTTGCATGCGTCGGGCATTGCTCTAAGCCCAAGATCACCCAGCTAGTAAGTGGCAGAACTGTGATTCAAACCCAGACAGTGGAGCTCATGCCTTATCACCATGCTGAATTAGTTTGGGTGTCATGTGTGGCTCGTGGCCACTGAATAGGACAGCGCAGGCCTGAGGAGTCACCTACAGTGAGAAAGAGGGAGGGACAAGGATGGGACCCCAGGGCACCCAGACAGAAGGGCGGAAGAGGGGAATGCAAAGGAGGTGAAGAAAGTCTGGCTGGAGAGGAAGGAGGAAAGGCGGGTGAGAGTGGTGTTCCAGAAGACGAGGTAGAACTGCATTCCAGGAGACAGGGCAACCATGACAAATGGCCAAAGAGCAAAGCAAGGGGCTTAGGACTTTATCAGATTTGTCCATCTGGAAGGCATGAACGATCTCTGCCAGAGGAAGTTTCGGGGAGTGGTGGCAGCTGATTTAGGAAGGCTTCACAAAGACATATTTATTCTTTGCAAGTCGGAGTGAGATTTGAACATGCTGCAGTGTTGGAAAGATGCCAGTGGAGAAGGAGCACTGAGAACCAGGGGTGAGAAGGAATGGACAGGTAGCCAAGTCTCAGAGGATACGGGTGGAAATGAGAGCCAGAGCTCAGAGGGAACACGAACTCGGAACAGGAGACACGACAGCACTGAGACAGGGAAGATGGGTGTGGGGGAGGGCAAAGGCATGGCAAGGTGTACACACGTGAGGGCAGAGGTGATGAGGTGACTCTGCCAGCATCAGTGAGCTCTGTGACAGGGGCGTGGTCCTCTTTTGGGAGGAAAGATGTGGGACTTGCAGAGTGCAGTGAGGTTCTGAAAACACCACCACGGGGATGGGAAAGGCAGCTGACTAGGGAGATGTAAAAGCTTTGCCAAGACAACTGGGGGCTCCTAAGGCTAGAGGCCATACATTTGTAGTTGCAGCATCAGATCAGTGGTCTTGGTTTAGAAGAGATGAAGGTTCATGGCCGGACTGATCCAAGGTTGGGAGTTCCAGGGCAGGTGTGACAGGAGGACTAGAGAGATTGCTCATTGATTCAGCAAACAGGTATTACATGGCTACTCAGTGCCAGGTACTGTTCTAGGTGCTAGAGATCGTACGCAGTGTCAAACGAGACAAGATTCCTGCCTCCACGGAGCTTATGGGAATGGTTTTCTCTAAACGCGTAGTAGCCTCCTAACATAGAAGGAAAGAGAAGTGTTCTGTGGTGGGACTCAGCTTGTTTGGCAAACAATTGAGATGGACTGAAGTTTAACATTCCACATGTGGAGTTGACGTGCTCCACTGTCAACTCAGGGGACAGGGGAGAAGGTGGCTGCTCAGGACGGTGCGTACTGACCCTGAAGTCATGGAGGTGGGGATTACCACCTCCACATGCCTGGAGGGGACTGATGAGGCTCAGAGAGGGTCTGAGACCACACAGCCAGTAAGTGGGAAGATTGTCTGGGCCCAGAGCCTGCTGCTTTTACTTCTCCATATTCTCAAGTTGATGAAGCCCCAGAAAGAACAGGTTTGTTGAGCCTCTTGTGGACGTGGGTTCTCTACCTCTCTCCTTCTTCTCTTGCCAACCCTGGTTTGGCCAGAGCCATGGCCATTTTATACACAGATGGAGGTGTCAGGGGAAGCTTGCTAATGAGGATGGTCCCCAGGTCCAGAGGGGACTAGACAAAGGTGAGACAACTCCTCTGGGTGATTCAAGCTCCTAAGGGGGAAGGGGCTTCCTGGGGTGGCCAGGACAGAAGCACAGTCAGACTTTGCTTCTAGCTGTTCTGAGGCAGCTCTGCCTCAACGTCCTGGATGATGTTGGACGTCCGCGCTCTCTGTGCCTTGGCTCTGGTCTCTTTTCTGCCTGGAATGCTCTCCTTGCTCCTCTACCTAACACCTACCATCCGTCAAAGCCCTAAAACTCGTCGCCTTCTCCAGGAAGCCTTCCTGGTTCACTCCAGCTCATTAGAGTTCCTCTCCCCACCCTGAACTCCTGCAGGGTTCTATACTACTTTATTTCACTTTAAGCAAAGTCTTTATTTTCAAGGAAAAAGTGCATTTTCTCATTTTCTGTTCTAGGCATAAACTTTAATTATTTCCAGTGGAAGTAAAACCTCCTGAACCCCTTTCAGTGTTATCTAAAACTTGAACTTCCTCTATTTCTGGGTAAAATATGTGTTCACAAATGAGATGTGCAATTCGATCACACTTTCTGACTTCAAACTTTTCTTTGCCGAAATTAAACAGTACAATACCAACGTTTCCTCTATAATCTTCATCTATGACACTGGCTCCTACATCTATGAAGTGGTTTGCAGCCAAGCCAGAACGTGCAGCTACTCTCCCGTAGTGCCCAGAAGGAAGAGCTATCTGAATGTTGGTCTTCAGATGCCAAGTAGTATAGTTCAGAGGTGGAGGAGGAACAGGTGTTTACTGTTCACTTAATTATGAGCATATGTTCATTCACTTAGTCCACAAATATTTATTGAGGGCACTGTGCTAGGCACTGAGAATATGGTAACAAACAAGACAGATGCAAGGGAATGTTCTGGTGGGGGGGAGGTGGAGAATAAATAAGCAGATAGATAAAGAAGTGGTTAGGTAGATGGAAAGATAGGTATAACAGGTAGGAAACAACTAGTTTGCAAGTGCATTGAAAGACACAAGCAGGAAAGTGAGATAGAGGATGTACTACTGTGTACTGATGGAATTTTCAGGGACTTCCACAAGCTGATTCATCAGGCCAGGTTTGTAGAATCCCATTTAATAGGATATAGGCTCTACTACATCACACTTTTTTTCCCCTCACACAAGTCACAAAGTTGTTAGATAAATCAGATGAAATTCTACAGGCAGCACAGTGAAAGCACAGACTATGGGGTCAGGCTGATCTCGGTTAAAATCCTGCCTCAGGCATTGTAGATGCCACGACCTGGAATAAGTTCTTAAATCTTCCTGGGGCTCAATTTCCTCATGTGTAAAATGGGGATGATAATATTTATACCCATCCTCACAGAATTGGGAGATTAGAAATGACATCTCTGTCTATGTCTATCTAGCCATCTATCTATCATCTATCTATCTAAACATCTATTTCTCTAAGTGATAGTTATTATTAAATGCGTAAGAGTTCTAAAAAATACAAAATGACCCACACATGGAAGGTATTGCTTTGAGCATGGGTTTGGGAATCAGACTTTACTGCTCACTAGCTGTGTGACCTTGGGAAATTTCTCAACTTCTCTAAACCTTGATTTTCTCAACTGTAAAGTGGGGTTTATAATAGTACATACCTCATAGAGTTACTACAAAGATTTAGTGAGATAAACTATGTAAGCAACTGAATGGTGTCTGGCACAAAACAACGAATGTAAGCTGCTTGTGATTAACTAAAAGGACCTCTACGGATAAGGTATCTAGAGATTTTGTAAAGTCACTATACACAAAGTATAGAGATACACAAGTATCTCTTTTACTTTCCTGGCCCTAGTGGCTTATATTTTCTGGGTGTGGAGGCCTCTCCCCCGGTTGTCTGTAGAGTGGTTTTAATAGGGGCAATGCTGAAGGCGTGTTAGGTATAGAAATGCCATACCTAATCTTGCTCGTGGGCAGATCCTGCGGTCGATTAAACATGGTATTTAACTCCCCTCCCTCCACACACTGCCCTTTTAGGGAGGGTTCGAAAACCTGCTGACTTTCCTGAAGGACTTAGATGTTGTCTGTCTCCGGTCAGACAGTGGAGGAGGATGCTGAGTGTGGCGGTCCTACCAGGGGATGGTGAGACTCCGTGTCTGTCTGGCTCCCTTGTGAAACACTGAGATATTAAAGGCCATTGTAAACATTTTTCAAAAAACAATAGAGAGATTTCCTTTGTGTGGGTTGGGATGTGACTCCCTGGCAAGGCGTATTATTCACTTTACCAAAGTTAAGGAAGTTAAGAGAGCTGTGCTGAGGTTTGGAAAAATTGAGGTGTTTTTCTTCTAATTAAAAAACTTAATTTTCATTTTGGGGTTGGATCTGCGCAGCTTTCTCTCCCAGGAGGATGTTTCTTGTAGTAAGGAAAGGGGGTGTAACAGGGAGGTGTGGGGAAGCTTTGGTGGAAGGAGAGAGGGCAGGGTGCTGGAAGCCCTGGCCTGGGTATGTGGCCTTCAATAACTATGTTTATTCAGTGAACAGCTCAGAACCTCAGAGTGCGAAGGGACCTGAGAGGGCATCTGGTCAACCCTCTCATTTTTCAGATGAGGCAAATGACACATAGGGAGGGGTTAGAATCAAGGACTGAGACTGTCTCCAAGTCTGCCAACTTCTCTCCACCAGTGCACCACAATGTGGAGTGCATGGCATTGGCGGTCCAAGGGATGACTTAGAGGGTACGCAAATGAACATTTAACTTTTAACAGCTAGATATTTATTTCAATGTGTATTAGGAAAAACTATCTGGGCCATAAAACTCATAATCTATGATTATGATATAAAATATCATTGAAAAATACATTTATTTAAGCAAAGACAGAGGGAGCGTGTTTGTGTGTATGTGTGTTGTTTTAAAAATGCTGGATAAATAATGGAATAGGTCTGTAGGTTTGTTATAAATCATGGCTACGGTCCACCTCATCTTTCGGGTTATGGTGCTGCACAGTGAAGACTGGGGAGGCCCTTCTAGGTTCTCCTAGAGTTTGGCATTTTCACTCTGAGAAGCAGCAAACCTCTGACTCCTCAACCCCCAGCATCCCCTTTCCTTCACCTCATCCTCTCATTCAACTTTCTTCACAATTTCTCCCTTCCCTTCCCTTTGTCTTCCTTCTGATCCCCAGTGCCCAAAATAACCAGCAGGCAGTGGGAATAGCTGCTAATTCTGTGACCTCTGGGCTAATCTGTGATCTCTCCTCATCCCAGGATCTAGGATTCACACAGAGCCCTGGCTGCTGGGAGCCAGAGTCGGGGGCCTTTTTCTCATCCTGTCTTCACGAAATTTCAAGCTTACCCCATCTATTTGCCTTCTTCCCAGATCTGCCTAAACTGTAAAAAACAAAACAAAACAAAAAATAAACAAAAAAACCCCCCAAACCCCAAACAACTCCCCTTAAAATATTAATGGTTGATGGGATAAATATGTCACCAGCAGCCTCCTCCTACAACCCCTAGTCTGTGACAATGGTACATTAATAGGCCTTGGGATATTCCCAAATCATAACTAAAACACAAAATCAAAACACTATGAAGCTACAGTGAAACATCACTGTCACCCAAAGTGTACACCATCACAGTATCATACAGAATACTTTCGCTGCCCTAAAACTCCTCTGCGCTCTGCCTATTAGGCCCCCCCTTTAGCCCCTGGCAAACACTGATCTTTTTTTTTTATTAACATCTTTATTGGAGTATAATTGCTTTACAGTGGTGTCTTAGTTTCTGCTTTGTAACAAAGTGAATCAGCTATACATAATACATATGTTCCCATATCTCTTCCCTCTTGCATCTCCCTCCCTCCCACCCACCCTATCCCACCCCTCTAGGTGGTCACAAAGCACCGAGCAGATCTATCTGTGCTATGTGGCTGCTTCCCACTAGCTGTCTATTTTACATTTGGTAGTGTATATACGTCCATGCCACTCTCTCACTTTGCCCCAGCTTCCCCTTCCCCCTCCCCGTGTCCTCAAGTCCATTCTCTACATCTGCATCTTTCTTCCTGTCCTGCCCCTAAGTTCTTCAGAACCATTTTGGTGTCTGCACCCAGTGGGTGGCTTGCATAGGCTTCCTGGTGGAGGGGACTGGTACCTGTGTTCTGGTGGGTGGGGCTGGATCTTGTCTTTCTGGTGGGCAGGGTCGCGTCCGGTGGTGTGTTTTGGGGTGTCTGTGAACATAGTATGATTTTAGGCAGCCTCTCTGCTAATGGGTGGGGTTGTGTTCCTGTCTTGCTAGTTGTTTGGCATAGGGTGTCCAGCACTGGAGTTTGCCAGCCATTGAGTGGAGCTGGGTCTTCGCGTTGAGACAGAGATCTCTGGGAGAGCTATCACCAATTGATGTTACGTGGGGCCGGGAGGTCTCTGGTGGACCCAACGCCCTGAACTCGGCTCTCCCACCTCAGAGGCTCAGGTCTGACACCCGGCCGGAGCACCAAGACCCTGTCAGCCACACGGCTCCAAACTCCGGAACTCCACACTCCGGATGCAGCCCTTTGGACGTGCCAAAACCTACAAATTTTATAAGTTGTGCTTTTAACTTTTTCCTTGCTAAGAGTCTATATGGGGAAATGGCAGGGGTTAGACTGGGGAGAAATATGAAGGGTTAAGTGTCCAAGTTTGAGCAAATTACGTTCCAACTCTTTGCTTATTGTCTTTTCCGCTAGTGGCTTTCAAACTTTATTGACGCAAAAGTGATGAAGCAGGTTCTCTTTGTATTATATGGTGTCAGTCAGCACGACAGTTTCTTCCTCTCAGCTCATTAAATTCTGGATTCCCTCTTTCCTGATCTTTATTTTCAGCAGGGCCATCTCCGTGTAGTCAAATACCGAGCTGAGTACCTGGAGAACTGGGCTCTTGCGTAGGCTGTACACTGGGTGTGAATATGGGTAATTTCTCTCTTCTGGGCTTTAGTTTCTGTATCTCTGTAAAACTAGGGCTCAGGTGTTTGGATCTACTGTCCAGGCCAAGGGAAAAGTTTTTCTACCAGTCTCCAAAACCTTGCTAAGGGGGAACAGAAAACTGCCAGAGGTATGTATATTGTTCAGATCAACTCCAAAGAAAGTCTCCTCGAGCCAGGGATCGTCTCAACAGAGGACATCCCTTTGTGGCCTCCTCCTCCAATTCAAGCCTCAAAGGGGCTGACGGTGCTGGCTGTGGCTAGGCAGCCGTCTGAGCCTCACCACTGATCGTTTTATTGACTTCATAGTTTTCCCTTTTACATGTATTTGAAATCACATAATATGGAGCCTTTGCAGAGTGGCTTCCTTCACTCGGTAACATGCATTTACGTCTCCTCCATGTCTTTTCATGGCTTGACAGCTCGCTTCTTCTTAGCACGGAATAAAACTCACCAGTTGCAACAAACGTACGACTCCGGCGGGGGTGTCGATAATGGGGAGGCTGTGCACGTGCGGGGCAAGTGGCCACATGAAATAGCTCTGTACCTTCTGCTCAAGTTGGCTGTGAATCTAAAAATGCTCTAAAAAATAACTTCTATTTAGAAAAAAAAAAAGACTATGAAGTGTGGCCACGTTTATGAGTGGGTTCTATGCTAGGGTTAAAATAAAATAAATGAAAACTCTCATCTCCTAGTCTTTTTAAGAGTAGTGATCATAGGGGCGATGAGACAATAATTTAATATGCATTGAGTGCCTTCTAGAATCAAAATCCTCATGAAGGCAGGGATTTTGATTTGATCTCTACTGTATTATCAGTGGCCAGAACACTGCCTGGCACTTAGTAGGAGCTCAATTAGTACTTGTTGAGAAATTAACAAAAATATCAGGCCCTATGCTAGGCGCTGGGGCTCCAACCATAGTTTCTGCTCTTGCGGTCCGGCCCAGAACACTGACAAGCAGATGTAGAACAACAGGACAGTAAGATGATGCAGTAAGAGGGAGCTGGACTAGGTCCAGAGCTGGCTCAAAGGAGGGCAAGACGATAGAAGGCTTTAAAGGGGAGAAGTTGCTTCAGCTGGGTCTAGAAGGATGAGTCCCAAGGTGGAGACATCCCGAGGTATGATCTGAGGTGTGTAAAGTACAGGTAGGTTTGGGAGGACTTTAGCTTAACATGGTGTCACCACACCTGTCCCTGGGGTCACACTCTGACCATTTCTGACAACAAACCAGGCCCTGAACTTAAGGACGCCAGCTCCTCTGCTCTCCAACCCATTCTAACTGTCCCGTCCCTGGCTCCAGCCCAAAGTCTCAGGGCCTTGTGTGCCACTGCAGGTGTCAGTTTTTGGGTGATGGCCTTCAAGTGGGCTCTACCCAGAAACACCAACTATGCATAAGGGCTGGAAGCAGTGGTATCCTGGAGCTGGCTCATATTGACTTATAAGAGGCAATTCTTAAATACTTAGAAAATTTGTGAGCCAGTTATTAAACCATTGTTAGCTTCATGCTGTCCACAGTGGAAGGATTTACACCCTAGAAACTGGCAAACACTACAAATTTGGGCACTTTTTTTCCTCCCAGAGAGCCAGTTTGCCAGAACACTATTTGCTGGAAGACAACTGATGCTGACTGTTTTTCAGTGTCCCATGGAAGGATCTGAAGTATTGCAACAAAAATTTGATTATTGTTTTGTTAAAACAAAATATTTAAGAGCTTGATTTTTGAGCATCCAGAAAGCAGACTCAGATGTTTACCACACATTAACTTGAGCTTCCCGGGCAATCCTTATTTGTTCAGCCCCCAGAGTAAGGTTTCTCCTTCCATTTTGGTTTATTTAGAGAATAACCTCAGATTGCAGAGCAAGTCGGTAAAACACTACTGATTTTCTCAAAACCATGCCGTGCAAGGACACAAAATATAACGGGAGGCTGGGTGCTGAGGCTGATACAAGACCAATTTCATCAGAGGAGTCTCAGTGTTCTCCTGGTGGACTTGACAATAGATGGTGTGAATTAAAAGCTACAGAATGAAATGACAGCTAATATAATACTACATTTATGTCTGTTATCATTTCAAGTTCTGTGTAGTATTTCGTTGGAAAAGAGAGTTTTGATGTCACCCAGTCAACTTATGTTGCAGAAAAGGAATCTAAAGCCCCCTGGAGAGCGACATGGCTACTGTGCTTCTGGTGGTGCAGCTTCTGGAAAGGAAAGGGAAGGGAGGAAACCTGGAAGGAAGGAAAAGGACTTTCTGAAAGTTAGAACTCCTGGCCTCCCCATCCAAGGCCATTTCCTGTATGTAGGAGGAATGTGTCCAAATTTCATTACAGATCTTCCTTGACTTAAAATGGGGTTGCATCCTGATAAACCCATCCTAAGTTGAAAATATCATTAAGTCGAAAATGCATTTAATGCACCTCACCTGCTGAACATCAGAGCTTAGCCCAGCCCACCTTACACATGCTCGGAACACTTACACTAGCCTACAGTTGGGCAGAATCATCTAACTACAAAGCCTATTTTATAATCAAGTGTTGCATATCTCATGTAACTTATCGAATACTATACTGAAAGTAAAAGACAGAATGAGCATCTGGGTACAGGAGGGTTGCAAGTGTGTCTGTTGTTTACCCTCGTGATCATGTGCTGACTCGGAGCACCGTGGCTCGATGCTGCTCCCCAGCATCATGAAAGAGTATCACAGCGCATATCACTAGCCTGGGAAAAGATCAAAATTTAAAATTCCAAGTACGGTTTCTACTGAATGCGTATCACTTTCGCACAATCATAAAGTCAAATAATTGTAAGTTGAGCCATCCTAAGTCAGAGACCATCTGTATTTCAGCAGGGAACAAAATTACCATAGTGGTGGGTGCCCAAAATATCTGAACTTGACCCATGCACACTAGTGTTCCGTAAACATCCACATACAAGGGCCAACATATCTTGGCCCTGCTGATCTCTCTGATCTCATTTCCTTCCATCCACCCGCTGATTCTCTCTTTCAGTTCCTAGAATTTGCCAAGCTCAGTGCTGCCTCAGGGCCTTTGCACTCATTCCTTCTGCCAGCAAAGCTCTTGCTGCAGACAGTCTCACAGCTGGTTCCTTATTGTCTTTGTTCCATTGTTCTCTGTCCTCCTCAGAGAGGCCTCTCCTGATCTAGAGCAGCTCTTTCACTCCGCTATGGCATTCTATGACATCACCCAGTCTCGTGTTCTTTCTTGCACTTATCATGGTCTCACGTTATCTTATACTTGTCCATGCCCCCCACAAGGATATAAGCTCTGTGAGAGCAGGGACTTGTCTGTTAGATTCACTACTATATCCTTTGCTCCTTGTACATAGTAGGTGTTTGGGATCTATTTTTTTGAATGAATAAGTGAACAACAACTGCTGACCATGACCTCTGGGCACTCTTTTGACCTAAGGGAGTGGTTTTCGACCTGGACTCCATGGAGTCTTGAGGTACCTTAGAGAAGCTTGGGGGTTCCATCTTTGTGGGCATGGACCCATGCAAGGAGACCAGTTGAGTGGAACTCTAGATCTCCTCCCTTCATCTGGAGCTGCTCCACACAGATCTGGTTATATACATTGAGAGTTTTTATTGTTCATTGGGCAGAGGGCTCAGAGACCAAAGAGCAAGGCCAGGTCATTGCTGAGGAAGTGTTGTGGATACTTAGGAGTCCATGAATGGGACACAGGTGGAGTAAACATTGATAGGGGCGGGGGGGTGGGGGGGTGTTCTCCAGGTATGAGGAGAGGGTCTTTGGGGGTGGTGACCTGATTCTAAGTCTTCCTTCCAGCTGCCTCAGCTCCTTGTCCCTGAGTCACTAACTAGCGATGGGCTCGCAGATGCTTTTTGCTGGGGCCACATGAGAGACACTGGCATTTTCTGACCACGACTTGAAACATAATGTTTGCTTCTGCACTCACCAAGTGAGCAACAGCCTTGCTCTCAGTGGCCTCATTAAATGGGATTCTATTTTCATAGCACTCACTTTTAGAACATTCCTATTTGCTGTTCCAAGCTCTTGGAGAGACAGCCCAAGAGGCTCTGCTGATAAAATGACTCTGGGCACGATAGAGATGGGGAGATGCCGAAATGAATAGCAGCTTTGTTTACTTGGCATTGGAACAGTCGAGAGGAGTTATATTTTAAAAAAATAAATAAAGTTTCCCTTCTCTCCACAAGAAAAAAACCTACTCTGGCTGCATGGCCAGCAACACAATTTCCCTCATAGAACAGAACAAATGTGAGTAGACTGAGATTAACTTTGGGAGAAAAATTAAAGAAATAAAATAATTATGGGGTGGGCATGGGGTAGGACTGGAGAATGGGTAAGATCAAGAGGCATTTGAGATGTCTAATTAAAAAGCCAAAAAGAAAAAGCAGCAACAGATGGAGTATGAGTATAGCGACATATATACACACTAAGGCATTTAAATATACATCTCTATATACTATATACGTACATACATACTAAGTATATATACATCTATATAGAAACAGGGCTTCTAAATATGATTGGTTCCCTTCCCCGCAGACTTGGCCTGTGTTTCCTTCCCACGGTGGAGAGAAGATAGTAATAATTAATATTACTGCCATTTTCTGAGCCCTCACCACGTGCCCAGCTCTGCAAAGTGGCATGTGCATACAATAAGTTATCATTCTTCTCACTTACCGAGCTTCCCCTCAGTTTTCCCCTCTGTAAAATGGGGACAGTCAGATTATCTACCTCATAGAGCTGTTGTGACAATTAAGTAAGACAATGAATATAAAGCATGGAGTACAGGGCCCAGCACCTAGTAAGTGCTCAATAAATGGCTTGTGATTACTATTATTGTTGTTATTTTCCACTGGTACCTCCAACTCAAAATGTTAAAAACTGAACTCATTATCTTCCCCCTCAAGCCTAGCCTTCTTGATCTCATATTTCAGTGAATGGAATCATTATATTCTCAGTTTTCTTCTCCTGCTCTGCATCTGGGCAGTCCCTAAGTTCTTTCAATTCTGCTTTTCCCATATCTCTTGACTGCATCCTTATCTCACCCCTCACTGCCTTGGTCCTGCCTGGGTGCAAATCCTTATTTCTTCTCTGAACTGATGCAGTGTCTCCCTAATAACTCCCAGGGTTTCTAATCTTCCCCTCCTGGCCCCCACTCCTCTCCTCTCCTCTTACACTGCTGCCAGAGTGCTTTTTCTACCTTATAAATCCAACCATGCCCATTCTTTGCTTAAACCCCACCAGTGGGTCTCTCTCTTACCTAGAAGATAAAGTCCACATTGTAGAGGCAGCATAAAACGCATCTATGATCTGGCCATGACTCCTGCCCAGTCTCACCTACTCTTCCATGTCTCCCTCCAGCCCAGAGCTCTGAAGTACTGGTGTCACATTAGCATCTCCTGGAGATAAAAAAATGCCAGTGCCTGGGTCCTCTTCCAGCCAATCACTGCAAAGTCTGGGGGTGGGCCCCGGGTAGAAGTATAATTTCAAAGCTTCCTGGGTGCTTCTAACACCCTGCCAGGCTTGAGAACCACTGTTCCCACTGTACCAACAGCCTGCGATGCTCTCTTGGGCCTTTATGCCTTTGTGTGTGCAGGTCCCATTGCCGGGAATGCTTTTCTCGGCTGTATCAACCTGCATTATATCTCCTCATCCTTTGAGATGCAGCTGAGGTTTCCCATCGTGTGGAAGTCTTCCCTGGTCCCCCCAAAGGTGCTCCTGCTTCCCCTGACATCTCCCTCTGTCGTGATGTATTTGCTTGCATGGCCCCTGTCACTGTGAGAAAGGGAGCTCCTTGAAGGAGCTTAATTGTTGCCTCAGCACAGTCCCTACGCACACTTACAAGACGTGATTTTTGGACAAATCAATAAATCGGTGGAGGTTCCCCCTGCATCATGGTTTAGTTTTATCTGGACCTCCTTCTCAGCGCTTGGCTTGTCTTTCTGCTATAGGGTTTATTCATTCTGCTCTGACTGCAGTCAGTTGTCTACATGGCCTTCTACCACCTCTCCCCAACTCACCAGCCTTACTTCCATCACTTTTCACCTCAAGCACTCACTCCTGCCCCAGGGCTTTTATGCATGCTCTCCCCTTTGCTGTCATGCTCTTCCTCTACGTGTCCACGTGGCTCACTCTCTCCTTCCTTCACATGCCACTTCACAGGAAGGCTTCCCTGATAGCTGCCCCAGCCCCCTGCCCCCGTCACGCTCTCTCCCTCTTATCCTGTTTCTGCCTCCAGGGCCCTTCTTGTCACCTGACATATTGCAGTTTAATCTGTTTATTTTATCATCTGCCTCCTCCTACAGGATGTATTACTTACTGGGGTTTGCTATACAAATACTTGGAAAAGCATGGCACTAGACCACGGATTGGAGAACTTTTTCTGTGAAGAATACAGTGCTAAATATTTTAGGCTTTGCAGGCCATGAAAATGATTCAACTCTGATGCTATAGTGTGGAAGCAACCATAGACAATATGTACACAAATGGGCAGGGCTGTGTTACAATAAAACTTTATTAACAAAACCAGGTCCGGGACTGGGTTTGGCCTGTGGGAGGTAGTCTGGCAAGCACTGCCCTAGACTGTGGTCCAGTGCGAGCCTGTGTCTTTTGTGGGTAAATTTCCTGCATTCAGGAGCCATGTCTTTTCCATGTCTGGATCTTAACCAAGAGTCCTCCATCCCAGGGTCTAGCCCATTCCTTGCACATAACAAATGTTCATAAACATCTGCCAAAATATTCAATAAACATTTACCGAGTCCCTAACTCAGAACAGCTGGGCACCAAATCCATTAATGTTGGTTGAATGAACACAAGAGCCCTGGTCTCAAATTCTCAAAAGCCTTTGCCCCTCCCCCAATCCTTCCAAAGGCTGAGACCCAGAGTGCAACGGATGTCCTCACCCTGGCTGCCTGGGTCACGTGTTGCCAGGGGTCGGAAGGGGTGGTGGGAAGTGATGGGAACAACGGAGGGTTTGATGGACTGTTTAGAGAACTGCCTAATTATCCTGCTTATCAGTTTGCTGGTTCCTTTCTTTTGCTCTTCCCCTTAATAAATCAAACTCCTTCTGTTGTTATTGAGCTCTGGGTCACTGATTCTCTTGCCCGTGTGTTTATAGAGTTAAAGTGTGACCGTGAGATTGAATGGAAGGGAAGGGAGGCACCTGACAAGTGTCAGCTCTGAAAGGCAACACCTCAGCTTCCCAGGGCCCCGTGCAGGGTGCAGCGGGAAGGAGGGGGCTTCCCGCTGTCCAGGGCACTGGCCAGGTCAGGAGGAAAGGTGGACTTAGCTGGTGCAGCTTGTGCACCAGCGAGTTTATAATCCAGTGGGGGAGGCTGACTGTAGGCTTTTGTGAGGTCCATGGGTTAAGAATAGTTTTTAAATGGCTGGGGAAAAAAAATTGAAAGAAGAACGATAATCCCATGACACGTGAAAATTATATGAAACTCAAATTTCAGTGTCCATAAATTTATAGTGGAACACGGCCACATGCTTCATTTACCTCTTGTCTAGGGATGTTTTTATACCACAATGGTGGGGTCCAGTAGTTGCAACAGACCATTTGGCCAGAGAGGTTAAGATGTTTACCATCTGGCCCTGTACTGAGAAAGTCTGCTGACCCCTGACTGGCATGACTAACTGACTGGGACCAGCATCCCTGACATTACCTGGGAGCTTGTTACAAATGGAGACTTTCAGGCAGGCCCCACCCAGGCCTAGTGAATCAGAATCTGCATTTTAACGAGGTCTCCAGTGATCTGTAAGCACTGGAAAGTAGAGGGAGCATTTAGGCCCTAGAGGAAGTGAATCAACATCTCTTTAAGTATCCACAGATTTTTAAAGTGCTTTATCTCAGTCAGGCTGCAGGGCAACTCTTCACCCATTAGGGAGACTTATTAGGGCCACTTTACAGATGAGAAAACGAAGACTCCAAGTCAAGTGCTCACCCAAGGTTATAGAATAGACCTGGGAAGTGGCCGAGCTGGGATTTGAACTCCTGGGGCTGTTGCAGAGTCTGTGGCGTTAATCATTAGGCTGCATGGCTCCCTGTAAAGAGAGGGTAAGACCACACTGACTCTAAGGTTGGAGCCACCCAACTGGTGCCCCGGGGTGTTCGGTGGACTACAGATGTGTTTTACTTGGCCTGTACAGCGTTTCAAAAGATTTTAAAATTAGTTTTCAATACGTTAAAATCAGGAGAATTCATATCAGAGACCCAGCGAATTGGCTTAAGAAAGAATCAGGTGATCAGGCCTGCACAGTCTCTCGGGGCTTTGTCCGGCTGGGACTGAGTTGTGTGTGGCTGCCCATGCAGGCTGGCCTGGGCTCTCCAGGTCAGCACAGTCCCCACCTGGACTCTTGACTCATTATGGTAACTATCTTGACCCGGTGAGCATCTGAGTTCAAGTCCTCTGAGCGTGTAGAGCAGCATGCGGGTCACTGGGCATCTTGTTAAAATGCAGCATCTGATTCAGCAGGTCGGAGGATATGTCTGTGCTCTGCATTTTTAAGGGGCTCCCAGGTGACGCTGAGACTGCTGGTCCTTCTACAAAGGTCCCACTTTGAAGAGAAGGTTGTCAAGGAGCTCAGGCCTGTCTGACTCAGGGGCTACACTCAACTTGGCTCATCACCCAGCACATCCCCATAGGTGCTCTTGCTGCTGCTCCCTTATCCCTCAGAGTGGCTGGAAGTCCCAGGCTCTTCTCTTCAGCTGCTGGTAGCCCCTGCCACTGACCCACTCAATCCTCAATAGAACCATTTTCCACAAGCGTCATGATATGGGAAAGCCTGAACAGCATTCATTGTCCCACGTGGCCTCCCTTGCATCTTATGGCCTCACTACTGGAGGATGGAGTGTTGGTGTGAAGGTTTCTTGGGGCTGGGGGCCAGTAGTCAAAGTGAGAGGACAGGTTCTGCCAATAGTGTTCATTTGTCTGGAGGCTAGGTAGAGGATGCTGATAACTGTGTGTAAGTGTCTGCTCACCCTGCCCCCAAACACACACACTCTCTTCTCTCTCCAAAACGCAGTAAGCCCACTGTTTACATCCTTCTCTGGTTTCCTCCCACAAACAACCCTGCTGCTGCCACCTGTTGGCAACAATGCCAGCTGCCTCCAAGTGGATTTATTTCCAAGAAGCCAGAGGTGTGGCTGGTCTAATCTGCGGGAAGCAGGGTGGGAGGCTGGCCTGGGCTGCGGCTGCAGTGAGCAGGTGGCATCTGCTTGTTTCAGGACATCACTTCTACTGCCTGCTGATAGTGACAATGGGCTGCGCCTGCACATTTTGGCTGAGGAAGACCTCAGTGGACACACAGGCTGTGTTCCAGGTGGGCTGGCAGAACTCTCTGGAGGCTTCCCTTCCCTGGCATGGGTGCCAGGACCAGGGGAAAGAATGTGCAGCCTTCCCAGCACACAATGTGCAACCTTGTGCCCAATCATTTCGCCTCCTCGATCTCTGCTGGTCTCATCTGTTAAATGGGTATCATGATAACCACACCCTCATCAGAAGACTGTTGGAACCTGAGCAGGCTCCCAGTGTGGATGAATTTTGTAAATTGCACGTGACTGTCTAATGTTGGGGGAAAAAGTATGGAGCTGGTCATCAAGTTGTGGAAAATTATACAGAGTACCCCCCAACAGGCGATGTGTGCCCCCTCCTCTTTTGGGGAGACTCCTAGGGAATGACTTCTCTGGCCTTTCTTGCATACTATGCCAGGATGGGTCAACAGACGTTGCCAGGAAAGGAGAGAAAAGAAAAAGGAAGTACTGTTTTTCAATGTTTGTCAGCTCAAAAATATTCTGTTTTCCATGGAGGAGTGGTGTGGTCAGTGCACACAAGAGCAGGTAATTTATTCTTTCCAGATGAGTCTGTTCCTGTGTCTCTGTCCCTCGTGACAAAATGGGGCCTGTGATTGGGGGTGTACACTGTTTTTAAGACACAGTGCCAGGGGGTGATATTCTTCCTTTTCTTCTTCTCATTCTCTTGCACAAGGGTTCTTATTCTTGGCTTCAGGCCTGGGGTGAGATCAGTCCAGCAGACAACAAGAGCAGTTCATATGCAAAGGTCAGTGC
Organism: Aethalodelphis obliquidens; assembly: GCF_003676395.1. Taxonomy (NCBI): domain Eukaryota; kingdom Metazoa; phylum Chordata; class Mammalia; order Artiodactyla; family Delphinidae; genus Aethalodelphis; species Aethalodelphis obliquidens. The sequence goes on from NW_020837952.1 coordinate 50,428,040, forward strand.
TCGTCTCCAAGGTACTGACATGTTTCTTGGGTGGAACCCTGTGAAATTCTTCATAAATCAACTCTCCAATTAAGTTGGCTGGTCGCCTTATGATGGGAAGAGGTGATTCCACCAGGGCGTTCCTGAGGGTCCCAGGCAGCAGGAAGAAAAGAGCTGAAGAACCTGACAACCTCAGTTCGAATCCCGCTTCCGTCATTTACCTGTGACTTTAAGCAAAACAACTCTTGGAACCTCTGGAAAGCTGGGATCAGAAATAGCTCTCAGGGCACCTTTGAGGGTTAGAGATGTTGAAGGCACTTATCCTGCTGCACCAGCTGGTGTACCTTTGTTCATCCCATCTGATCTGCTTTGAGTTATCCCAGAGAAGGCAAGGAATTCGCACCAGGTCACAATGCTAGCTGACGGCGGAGCCCAGACCAGACCCAGTGAGGGCTAAGTCCAAAGCCCACACCCTTCCTCGTTTTCCTCTCCGCCTCACCTCCGCATGGCGCTTCATACTTTTTAAGGCACTTCTACTCGCTAGCTCTTCCGAGTGATTGGTGAGGAAAATCGTGTATATTTGACATATTTGGCGCCCTGCACTTATGTGTTTAAATGACTTGCCCAGGTGGATACTGTGGGCCCCAGGGAGTGCAAGGCTGGCAGGAGGACCCAGGTTTCCTGAACCCAGGCCAACCAAGGATGGTGTAAATATGCGGGGATTGGCAGTGTAAGCGTCACCAGTAGAGATCTCAGCCTTAAACCCTCGTAAGGAAAACGAGTTGATGATCCAGGTGATGTCATCTTCAACATGACAGATGTCAGGCTGGACAGAGTCATGAAATAACTGTTTTAGTTTGCTTCTGTTTGTGCTTAGAATTGTGGCAGTTTGGCATCCAAAGGAAGAAAGAGGCCCTTAGGACTCTACAGAATATGTGTGTTTGTGTGTGTGATATATACACATATGTACACACACACACAGAGTCCATTCTCATTATTCACAGTAGTTACATTCTGTAACTTTGCAGCAAACACTGAATTAGCGAATCCTGAGCCACTGCTCCTAGGGTTCGTTTCCTGCAAGCCTATGGTCACATTTTCATCAACTCATCAATATATCATCTTGTTATGTGTGCTTCCTTTTAAAGACAACTTATTTAATATATATGGTTGATGCATTAACATCGAACTCATAGCCAACAACACCATAACTCATACGTGAATGAAGCTTATCTAACACATACATTTTTTTCCATAAGAAACATCACAGCCTGCTTGGGGTTAGCAACACCAGACAGCACTTCAGCCCTACGCTTGGGAGTCATTTTAAACAATGAAATCACCAACACAAGGGACAAAAATGCAAAAGCGTGGCACTAAATACACCAAGAAGAGGACACTTGTTTACGAGCTGAAACAAGAAGAGTGTTTCCTGCTCGACATCAGTTGGGAAGGAACACGCAAATTATTCACCGCTCTGCACGTGTCTGTGAATGACCACGAAAACACTATGAGAATTGATTCTGGGGTGACGAATATATTCCTAGTGAGTAGGTGAATTCAGAAATACAGAATCCATGAATAATGAGGATCGAGAGTATTTATCGTGCTTATAGAGAGGGCAACCTCATGCCAGAGGCTCTGAGATGCAGAGCACAGTGTTTACAATTTTCACTACGGTGTAAAGGACAGATGGAAGCCCCTTAAGGGCCCATTTTGTTCAAGAGAAGCAGAGAGTAAAGGAGGCAGTGGTCATCTGCGGGGTGGGGGGGACTTGGTGGGTGGTGGAGTTGAGAGGGAGGCTGCTGGAGGGAGTGTGTGTCCCTCTCTCCTCTCCTCCTACACAGCTTGGCAGCGGCCCTGAACACTGCTTGCCCGGCACGCCTTGCAGGCTGGAGCCCCTCCCCCGCTCTCACTTGATTCAGCTTCTGCTGAGCATGAAACACAGAGTGACTTTCCTCCCTGGTGATCTCCCAGGTGCTGGGGAGCACTTGATTTCTTAACTGTTCCCCTGGGTTCCATTCTCCCATTTGCTCATTTTCTAGCCCTTTCTCTCCATTACCGTGTTATCTGGCCACCTACTCCCACTTTAAAAAGTGGACAGTGCTGGGAAGTCTTATTAAGTGAGTCAGCCTGAGGGAAGAGAGCAGAGTCCACGTCGCAGGGAGCTGATGACAGCAGCAGCCCTGGGCAAGCAGGGGTGTGCAAGATGCCGGGGCGACTGGAAAACAGTGCATTTAGGAGCTGCCACCTGGTCCCTCCAGAACAGACAGGCTGTCTGCCAAGGCGCCTCATCCCTGTCCCTCATCACTCCAGGCTCCTCTTAGTAGAACAACAAACCCTGGCCAAGCCCGCATCTGGGCTTACTAACCTGTGACCATGGCAGTGCCCTTTACCTCTCACTGAGCTTAGGAGCCAGAGCCAGACTGCCCAGGGTTGAACCCCATTCCACCCCTTACTCCCTGCGCCTCAGTTTCCTCATCTGAAAAGTGGGGATACCCACAGTATCTTCCTCATAGGGTGGTTCTGAGAGGATAGTAGTCAATGAGTAATTTATAAAGCACTTAGAACAGTGCCTGCACAGAGTAAACTCCATAGAGCATTAGCTTTTATTATTATTCTGGCTATTATTACTACTACTTTTCTTATCTGTAAAGTATGCAATGGGGTTGAATAATCTCAAAGGATTTTCTTTCCCTTCCTGTTCTGTTACTGGGGATGCTTCCTCACTATGTGGCCTTGGGCAAGACCCTTCTCCTCTCTGGGGCCTCAGGTTCTTATCTTTTAAGTGGGGTGCTGGGACTTAAGTCCTGAAGGTCTGTGAATTTATGAAACAAGGATAAGGTGACGCCCAGGGTGGGGTTTGCGTGTTATCTTGGCCTCTCCTGGGAATGCTGGAATCCCGTTTTCCTTACTTTAAGAATTTACCCAGAATTTAATTCTCCTTCCCTTTTTGTCTATTATGAGCAACTGCTTATCTCATCTTAGTTGAGATAAGCAGTTAGGTAATCAGAGTAATAGTTTATGTTTGTAGTGAGTTTTTAAAGCTCCCATTCACTGAGTGTTGACCAGGCACCTTCCTAAGCCTGGGCTGATTGATTCTATCATCAGTACAATTCCAGGAGGGAGATTATTGTCCCCATATTAGAGATGAAGAAATTGAGGCACGGAGAGGTTAGGCAACTTGCCCAAGGACACACAACTAGTAAATGGTTAATCCAGATTCAAACCAGAAACATGCTTTCAGATTCTACAAATGCTACCCCCACACTATACTGGCAGTTGGCCTTGAACTTGACCTCTATGATAATAACAGATATGCCATTCCTTTCAATAGACGGCTCATAGTATTGATCAAAACCAGATTCTTTTCATTGGAAGATACTGTAGCAGTCACCTTCAGGGTATGTTAAACTTTGGCAGGGTCATGGGCCCCTGTGAAAAGGTGGAAGAAGCTATGTACTCCTTTCCCCCAAAAACATTCATATCCCATCCACACATAAACATACGCAGATGTGTCTCAGTTTTACGGGGTTCAAACATCTCAGGCTAAGAATCTCACATAATACTTAAATTCCCTTGAAACTCTCCAGTAAGTATTCATCTTTGCTCCAGTTCTGCATTGATGAGAACTTCCTACACAAAGGGGCTCTTCATTCCATTAATATTCACCTCTGATTGTCAGAAAGTTGCTCTTTCAATACAACCCTCATGCATTTCCCCCTGACCTTGGTCCCATTTTTGGCTGCTACATGTTATATAGAAGCAGCCCAGCTTACCTTCCCAGGACAATTCTCCATGTTTCTGGGGACGGTGGCCCCACTGTCTCTAGCCCTCCTAGCCTGGATGCCTCTGCCCTCCATTGCTCAGTTCATTTTCCCCTGGACATACTCATGTGTCAATGGCTCTTTCAAACATCCGGAACTGGTTTACAGCCCAGAACCGAATACAATGTTCTAGCCATGGAGGAATCAGTGCAGTGCAGGACTCTCACTTTACTTTGGAAATCAGATCTCCATTAATATGTCCTAAACAAGGTTTAGAAAACCTTATTTTATTTTGAAATATAACACACATAGAGAATTGCCCAGTATAAAAATGACAGTTCAATGAGCTGTCAATCACAAAGCAAACATCCACATAACTACTACCCAAGTCAAGAACTAGAACTTGGACCACTCCTGCTGCATCCCAATGACCACACCTCCCTCCTCCACAAAGGTAACTTCTATTTTTTTATGGTAGTAATTTTCTTGCTTTTCTTAAAAGTTTTATCACCTTAATATGTATCCCACTTAACACTACAGTTTAGTTTCCCTGGTTTTGAATTTTATATAAATGAAATCATATAAATAGGCATCCTTTTGTACCTGACTTATTTCATTCAATGGTGTATTTGTGAAATTCATGCACGTTGTTGTATATAGTTGTAGTTCATCCATTTTCACTGCTGGAAATTTTCCATTTGTCTGAATATACTGCGATTTATTTATCTATTCTATTTCTAATGGACACATGGACTGTGTCCAGATTTTGGTAACTATGAATAAGCTGCTATCAACACTGGAGCACACACGCATGCATTTAGGTTGGGTATACCCAAAAGAAGAACTTCTGTGTAACTTCAGCTTAGTAGATGATAACAATCTGTATTCCAAAGCAGCTGTATCAATTGACACTTTCACTAGCTCTGTGTTTGTGTTCCAAATGTTCCATGTCCTTGCCAACACTTAGTATTATTAATCTTTTTAGTTTGAGCTAGTCTGGTGGTTATATAGTGGCATCTCATCATAGTTTTCATTTGTATTTCCCTAGTGATGAATGAGGTTGAGCCCATTTTCACCTATTTATTAGGTGTTTATGGATTAGAGCTTTTGGCAACTCCTTACTCATCTGATTCACATTGAACTTGCAGCCAAATAAAATATAGTCTCTGACAGAGGATGCTGTTTAGTCACATCTCCCCTATTGACTTCAATTGGATTTTGGGTTCTCAGAGCAGGTTCAAACATTCTTAATAATAATGACAGCTAATATTTATTGAGTGCCTATTGTGTTCCAGGCACTGAACTATGTGTTTGACATGAATAATGTCTCTTAATCTTCACAACCAGCATATTAGCTTGATACTATTAATATCCTCCTTTTACATAAGATGATGAAACTAGGGTTGGGGAGGGTAAGTAACTTAACCTAAGGTCTCACAACTAACAAGTAGATTCAAATCAACACCCTTAGCCACTATAACAAACTGCCTCGCAAAGTTGGAAACATGTGACTACAATTGAAAAAAAACCTTTAAAAATGGTTAAGTACTGAATAAAAAAATGGATATGTAACTGTCAAATGGAGAAAAATCATTGCAAAGTATGACAAAGGATGAATGTCCTTAACGTGCGAAGAGTTTTTACAAATTAAGGAAAGGACACGCATCTCAATTAAAAAACGGTGAAAAGTTTCTTGAGTCAGGTAAATCTGGAAAATTCTGCACAAGTTTTCATGTTCTTGTACCCCTAGGAGGTATATGAGCAAATTTACGACTCTAAGAAGTTCTGCACTAAAAACCTACTTTAACATGGAATTTTCGTATTTGACTAAAATAGTCTTTAGCATAGTCCTTTGGAACAGACTTTGAAACGTGTTGAACTCCATAATAACCACTGCTTCCTCTGGTTTCTAGTCTGGTAAAACTTTCCACAAAGGAAATGAAATTAGTTTTGTCCAGGGTTTCTTAACCTTGACGCTCTTGACATTTTGGGCTGGATAATTCTTTGTTGTAGGGGGCATTTTAGGGTGTTCAGCAGCATCCTTGGCTCCCACCAGGTAGATGCCAGATGTCCCTAGCACTTCCCTCACCCCCAGTTGTGACAACCAAAGCTGCCTCCAGACATGACCAAATGCCCCTGGGGGAAGAACACCACCCTCTTAAATTGGTCTAGCCTTACTGGTTTCTTAGAACTCCTGGTGTGTCCCACGATTACCTCCTAACTATCTAAGTGCTCCCCAAACTGCACAGCGTTTCACTATATTTTGATTTCTGTGCCTTGTGACATCCACTATTCTTTGTTTTAATAAAGAGGGTATTGGTCCATCTCTTGTCTTCGAGTCTTTCTTGTTTGTTAGAACTCCTTAAATCTCCAGGCACACCAAACCATGCAGTTACCCTGACAGGGAACTTCTTTCCATCCCTTAGGTGGAATTAAGTTCCTTCCTTCAATCTCCACACTCCCTGCACAGCCTTCTATCAGATCCTCAGCACATCTTATACTTATTTACTTATGTGGTTGTCTCCTCAGTTTCTTGAGAGCAAGGACTGGGTCCTATTCATCCTCCGATTCTTAGCACAGAGTAGGTACGAATTCATATGTGTGAACAGAGAAGCAAAATATAATTGAGGAGGGTCAGGAATTTCAATCATGGGATCCTGGGTGGATTTCCAGTAAGACTGAGTTAATTGACAGCCTCTTCACCAGTTTCCTCCTAGAAATGTTCTCCTTGCTTCTCTCCAGACAGACAATCTTCCTTCTGGAGAGAAACTGGAGGTACTGTAGAAGATACCGTTCTGTTTTTCTCCCCCTCAGCCACGAATATGACATCATTTGCTCAGTCGGCATGTCCAGGCCGTTGCTGATACTTTTCTCATTCCAGACAGAAGGAGAAAAGTCCTTTCCCCTTGATCTCAGCATTTTTGCAAACCTCAGTTTATTCCAGCGGGTGACACTTCTTATCCTCGGAGATGTGGCCTCCTTTCCATGTTCTGGGAGTTCCTTTTGGGCTTGAGTTTCTCAGAGGCATCCCCTCCCCCGACATTGCGTCAGTCTCTTTAAGTATTTCCTTCTTTTTATTTCCTGTCTGGGATTATTTTAAGCTTTAGAAACGGAATTTAATTCTTGGGAACCCTCTAACTTTACCAAAGCTGTCCAAGATGGCGACAGTAGGCGGAAAGAAAGGGACAGGTTTGAGAAACATTAACAAAAGGGCAAGTGACAAGACCTGATGACCATTGGGACACAGGGGAGGGGAGATGACTCCCAGATTTCTGTTTCAAGACAACGGAGGGACTGGTGGTTCCTGTTGTAGAGATGGTCCCAGGAAGAGGAGGAGGATAAAGATGAGGAAGGAGGGCGGGCTGTCTGAAAACAAAATGGACATGGTCTGGGAAGTTCAGAGTCGGAGGTTTCCATGGGGCATGCAGTGGAGATGTAGAGGAGGTAACTGGGTATAAGAGCCTGATGCTCTGCATAGGAAATGTGACTGGGGGGCTGTTGGTGTGTAGATGGGAGCTGAAGCTGAAAGAGCAGACGAGAGCTCAGATGGCGTGTGCTGATGGAATAGATGCGGCTAAAGATGCAGCAGGAAGGAAAGCCCTTGAAGGAGACTGTGAAGGATGGGTCAGAGAGAGAGCAGAGAGCCAGGAGAGGGGCATGAGTTTCAGGGCAGAAAGGATGGCCAGCAGGTTTAAATGATGTAGAAAGGTAAATTCAGCTATGGACAGAAAAGTGACAGCTGAATTAGCAGCAGAGGGTCATTGAGGACCATGGGGAGGGCAGCCTCAGGAGTGGAGGGAGCTATAGCCAGATGACAGGGGATGGAGGAGGGGTTGGGAGAACAGGCAGTGGGGAGCAGACTTAGGGTGGCATCTGAAGAGGGAGTTACTCATTTATCCACTCGACCAACAAACTGAGAGGCTAGGGGTACACCAGGAGCCATTCGGAGCCGTAGGTGCAGTAGTGGGCAAACAGGTAAAAATCTCCGCCCTCACAATGTGTCCTTTTCAGGGAGAGGTAGTATGGCGGGAGGATTAAAAAAATTTTTTTTCTTCCAGTTTTACTGAGATATAATAGACAAGGATTCATTTTAAAGGTGGTTATAAGAAGTATCATTGTTTGTGCAAACTATTACATTTAGAATGGATAAACAACAAGGTCCTAATGTATAGCACAGGGAACTATCCTCAGTACCCTGTGATAAACCGTAATGGAAAAGAATATGAAAAAAGAATGTCTATATGTGTATAACTGAGTCACTTTGCTCTACAGCAGAGATGGGCACAGCATTGTAAATCAACTAGATTTCAATTAAAAAAAGTGTCATCATTTGTCAGATGAGGCCAAGAGAAGTTAGATGGCAACCTGCTCCACTTCACACAAAGGTCAGAGCTGAGGTCACGCCCTGACCTGCCTGACTCTTTCCATCCTTTGCTGCTTGAAGGGGTTGAAGTTTAGGTGGAAAGAGGTGATGCAGAAGGCATAATGGGGTGGGAAGAATGAAGGTGCAGGGTGTAGGGTTATTCGTGGCTGGGCTGGGCCTACACAAAGCAAGGTTTCTACTGGCCCCTGCTGTCCTTTATCTAGGACGCCCGGGCTGGGCCTTGTGCATGGGCTCAGGTCCTCCAATGGGGACGGCAGGCACTGAGATCCACATGTTCTCACACGGTTCTGCCTGAGCCAGAAGCTTGAGAGGTGGCCTGTGGTAGCCCCCGACACTTCCCCATCCCCACTCCCCTTATTTAGGAGTGAATCTCCAGAAGGCCAAGCACTGATCAGTATCCCTCCATGAGATTTATGCAGAGATGCTGGAAAGAGACATGGTCTTCCTTCCTCTGGGACGGTGAGCTTAGGGACCAGAATGGGCCACCCACAGCCATCTATCTCGACTATTTGAAGAAACAACAAGTAGAGATAAACAGAGCCAAGAGCTCTGATATCATTTGAGCTCCTGGATCCAGCTCTGCCTGAATCTATCAAGAACTATTCCAGACTTCCTGATCCTTGAACCAATGAATTATCTTTTGCCCCCTAATTTGATTTGCGTTTCTACACTTGCAACTGCAAAAATCTGACAAGTACAATTTGCCATAATATGTTGTAACTGAGCAGGACCCTATAAGGCCTTCCCAGGACAGACTCCTCGCCCATATCTTCTGCTGTAGCTCCTCTCTGAAGGACCTAGATAATAGTATCTGATGCACACTTCTTGGGTTGTTTTACAGATGCTAAAACCACCACCAAATGGAAGAAATGAACTATCTGATGATCATGAGTCCCCAGACCTACTGGTGCCTAAGGACTGATCATGTTAACCACTCTGTTACCTCACCATCAACCAATCAGAGAATTGTGCATGAGCTGATGACATTCCCTGCGACCCCCTCCCTCACCTGGCCTTTAAAAATGCTCTGCTGAAGCCTTTCAGGGGGAGTTCGGGGTTTTAGAGCAGGAGCCACCCGTCCTCCTTATACTGGCACCTTTACAATAAAAGCTGCACTTTCCTTCACCACAACCCAGTGTCAGTAGATTGGCTTTACTGCACGCGGGTGAGCGGACCCAAGTTTGGTTCGGTAGCAGCGTCAACTGTGACTATGTAAAATATGTTATTTCCTTTTGTAGAAACTGACTCCAGGGGCTTCCTCCTGGGAGCCATATGCATTTGCCACCTTCCAGGTGCTAACGCTGCAGGTGATAAAGAGATGAGTAAGACATGAGCTTACACGTAGCTGTGGAGATGATGACAGGAACAGAAGAATCACCATCTGCAAAATGCTTTACACCTATTTCTCTGAATTCACAATGACAGGAAACAATTAGCCAGGTAGGGTTTGGCTAGTATGGCCTGAGCTGGAGAGATGCTCCGTGGGAGCTCAGAGAAAGGTGGGCTGGGGAGGAGAGGGAGTGAATTTTGGTCTCCTCTAATACTCTGATCTGGGTGGCTGGGCTCAGGTGGGGGTGATGGGGGATACAGGGAGAGGAGAACAGGTAGTCTGGGGAAGCCGTGTGAGTATTAACATAAGCGGAAGAGCTGCTTCTCATACCTTTCCCATTCCGGCGTGGGCGTGTCCCAGCTTGACCACCACAGGGAAGTGTGGGGCTGTGAGCTGAAAGAGACAAGAAGAAATTACTCATTAGCATCCCAGAGCATCACCACCAAGACATTGTTCACTGCCTGTTCTGTAGAAAGGTATGGTCATCTGATATCACCAGCAATCCCCAAAAGAATGCTTGGACAGATGGTCATCTCTCTGTGGCTTAAACACCCTAAATGACATTGCTTTCAGCTTCCAAAGGAAGCCCCGAGCTCCTAAAACCAGGCTGCCTGGGGCATCCACCAACCTGGGGAGAATGCAGAGCAGAGCAAACTGACTGGCTTCAAATCCTGGCTTTACCACTTGTGCAACCTCAGATAAGCTACCACATGGATCTGTGCTTCAGGGTCCTCATCTGTAAAATGGGGATGATGAGTATCCATCCCACAGGGTTGCTATGAGGATTAAATGAGTCATTACATATGAAGGCTTTACATTGTAAACACTCAATGAATGGCAGCTTAAATATTCCTGTCTTGGCTCTGCCTTGTGTGATTCCCGACAACAGCCTTCATGTATCTGGAAACTCTCATTCCCTCCCCCAAGCTCTCTCCAGGCCACGCTGTGAGTTCTCTTAATGATAGCGGTCATGCTACAGCACAAGCATTTATGGGCTGCGCTGTGTGGGTGCTGTGCTGAGCAACTGCCCTGGGTCATCTCCTTCAGAGAGCAACGGGGCAGCAGCCTGTCCTGGTTGGTTCCCTGTTGCATCCCCAGCCATTAGAACACTGCCTGACCCAGGGAAGGTGCTCGATATGGAATCTGTGCCTTCATCAGTCCTCTGAGCAAGACCTACGAGGCATGCATGCCTCTCCCTATGATACAGAGGAGGAGAGGGGCTCAAATGGTTAGGTGCTCCCCCATGCCCACGCTTACTCAGCTAGCAAGTGAGGGGACCAGGTTTGAACCTAGGCTATGCATTTCCTCCTCATTCTGTTCATGTGTTGTTTGAGATGGGTTTGCTTGGTGTCTAGAAATATATTTGGAATTGCTTGAGGGCAAGGGTTATCCCTTCTCGTTATTTAGTAATAATACCACTCCTCTGACTTGAGCCAGCCCTACCCAGAGGTAATCACGTCCCACTCTCTGTGCTGTGCAGTTGTCTCTTCTGGTGCCTGTCACTCTGTCCTGGATTGCCCCCCGACACTCTGGACGCTTTGAGAGGAGGAACCCAGCTCTTTCCTCCTGGTGCCCAGCACCTAGTCTGACACTTAGGAGTGGCTGTAGCTGCGGCAGAAGGGTCTGCTGTGGGTCACAATCCCACGGGATGGACCTCATCTCATTTTACCACCACAATGGTCCCATGAGGCGAGCAGGGAAGGTATTCTTGTTACCATTTCACAGGCAGAAAATTGAGACTCAAGGAAGCTGCTGGGAAGGGGTGGCGCTGGCTCTTGAACTTAGGTCTGTCAGACTTCAAGCCTGATGTGAATGGTTTCCTCTAAGACCTAGTACAAGGGCTTCCTGCAGTACGTGCTGAATAAAAAATTTTCTCCCTGATTTTAGGCTAAAATTTATCATATCCTGGTGTCTAGAGTTAACAAATGTATCTATTTAAAAAGGGGCAATATTTATTTTTGATTCCAAAAGCAACATGTACTCATTATAAAAAGTTTGTAAAATATAATAAAGTTCTATGTTGTTATGTACAAAGAAGACAATAAAAATCACCCTCAAAATTTGAGCAGTTTTGGTGTATTATCTGGTGGTCTTTGTTTTTTTTTTCAATCTAAATTTTTTCTTTTGATTTGTTCTGTTCTCACAAAATTGGGAGTATGGTGCATACCCAATTTTGCTCGTTGCTCTTTCCGCTTAATGTTATAAGTGGTAAGCAATTCCTGGCAGTAATTACTTGTCAGTTTAAGAGTTATTATGGAATATTTCACATATGAAAGAAGACTTAAAGAGCAATATTGTGGACATTATCTAGCTTAAGAAATAAGCCATTGTCCAAACAGTTGAAGCCCCTGATGTACTTCTTTCTTACCAAATTTCCTTGTATTTATTCATATTTTAACTATTACATATGATTCCCAGTCAATATACATTACACGTGTTAAACTTTATGTAAGTGGCATCAAAAGAACCTATTCTTATCGGGAGATTGGGATCGACATATATACGCTATTGATACCACGTATAAAATAGATAACTAATGAGAACCTACTATATGGCACAGGGAACTCTACTCAGTACTCTGTGGTGACCTAAATGGGAAGGAAATCTAAAAAAGAGGGGAGGGCTTCCCTGGTGGCGCAGTGGTTGAGAGCCCGCCTGCCGATGCAGGGGACGCGGGTTCGTGCCCAGGTCTGGGAAGATTCCACGTGCCGCGGAGCAGCTGGGCCCATGAGCCATGGCCGCTGAGCCTGCGTGTCCAGAGCCTGTGCTCCGCAATGGGAAAGGCCACAACAGTGAGAGGCCCGCGTACCACAAAAAAAAAATAAAAAAAATAAAAAAGAGGGGATATATGTATACATATAGCTGATTTACTTTGCTGTACAGTAGAAACTAACACAACATTGTAAAGCAACTATACTCCCCTAAAAAATTTAAAAAAAAAGAATCTATTCTTTTTTTAAATAATTTAAATTTGACCCTCTACTTTTAAAAAAATCTAAATACATAAGCTTTTTAAAAAATGTATTTTATTTATTTATTTATTTTTGGCTGTGTTGGGTCTTCGTTGCTGCGTGTGGGCTTTCTCTAGTTGCGGCGAGCGGGGGCTACTCTTTGTTGTGGCACGCGGGCTTCTCATTGCGGTGGCTTCTCTTGTTGCAGAGCACGGGCTCTAGGTGCGCGGGCTTCAGCAGTTGTGGCTCGCAAGCTCTAGAGCGCAGGCTCAGTAGTTGTGGCACATGGGCTTAGTTGCTCCTCGGCCTGTGGGATCTTCCCGGACCAGGGATCCAACCTGTGTCCCCTGCATTGGCAGGCAGATTCTTAACCACTGCGCCACCAGGGAAGCCCCCCCACCCCCCGCCAAAAAATCTATTCTTTTACAACTTCGGGGTACATCATGTTTGTGAGGCTCATGTATGTTGATGTATATAGCTCAGATTTATGTTTAACTACTGCAAAGTATTCCACTTTATGAACACTTTGCCATTTGTTCATTTCCTGCTGATGAACATTTAGGTGATTTCTGTTTTTTCCAATTATAAACAATACTAGTAGGGGAATTTCTCCAGGGCACACACACCGGAGCAGAATTGCTGGGGTTGGGCAATGCTTGTCTCAGCTTTGCTAGATATTGTCAAATTGCTCTCCTAAGTGGTTGTACCTGCTTACGCTCTCACGGACAGGAAAGAGAGCCCAACACTTGAGGTCGAAAGACTTAAATTTTACCAACCCAAGGGCTATGAAGTGGAATGAATGGGCGCATTTTCACCAAGTGGCTGTTGTTCCCCGGCAGCATCGTCACACCCAGCCATTCACCCACAGACCCTAGATATCGACTCCCCCTCCCCCAGCAGTCCAAGAACTGCCCAGGTCACTACTGGGGCTTCATCTCCATCACATTTTAAGGTGAAGCTTGAGGTGAGGGGAAACGTTGTGCTCTCTCTTCCTCTCCATCCCTCCCAGCCTGATCATTTCACCACACGCTGACAGGTACTGGAAAGAATTGAATGTTGGAGTTAAACTTACTCTCTGTTTGACCTTGGACTAGATATTTAACCTCTCTGAACCTTAGTGCTCTAATCTGCAAAATGGGGACAATAATGGCCAACTCACAGGATAACTGGGGGAAGAAGAAATGACATAAAGAATGTAGGGTTCCCCTGGTGGTGCAGTGGTTGAGAGTCCGCCTGCCGATGCAGGGGACACGGGTTTGTGCCCCGGTACGGGAAGATCCCACGTGCCGCGGAGCGGCTGGGCCCGTAAGCCATGGCCGCTGAGCCTGCGCATCCGGAGCCTGTGCTCCGCAACGGGAGAGGCCACAACAGTGAGAGGCCCGCGTACCGGTAAAAAGAAGAAGAAGAAGAAGAATGTAAAGCTGCTTAGCACCAAGTGGAGGTTCAAAATCAAAGTGTGAAGTAGAATTGAGAGGAGGAAGGAGATGATTCTAGCTTTGTGAGGCAAGGAGAGAGATAAAGGAAGGCTGGATGATGGAGGAAGGAGAGCAGAGGCTCTAGCTTGGCAGTATTTGATTAATAGCCCAGGAGGGAGTGAAATGAAGCCCAATGAGGGAAAATCAGGGAGCTACACCAGAGTGAGTCATCAGAGGTGATTAAAGCTTGGTAATTTTAATCTGTAAGAACCTTAGTAATCTACTTGCCTACCCCCCATGTTACCATGATGCAGCAGGTAGAATTTCTAGGAATGCTCCCCAAGATGTCCTACCCTAATCTCTGGAGCCTGTGAATGTGATGAGATTGTCATACAACGATTGTTCTATTATATGCACAGGTGACCGTAAAATAGGGAGATTAATCAAATTACAATGAGCCCTTAAAAGCAGAGAACCTTCTCAGGCTGGCGGCGGAAGAGGAAGGCAGAGAGGTTCACAGCATGAGAAAGACTCAACATACCATTCCTGCTCCAGGAGCAGCCCCTGGCTGATAGCCAGCAAGGAACTGGGGGCCTCAGACCTACAGCTGCAAAGAACTGAATTATGCCAATACCAAGAATGAACTTGGGAGAGAACCTTGAGCTCCCGAGGAAAATGCAGGATGCCAGCACCTTGATTTCAGCTGGATGAGGCCCTAAGCAGAGAACCTTGTCACGCCATCCCAGATGTCTGATATACATAACTGTGAGATAATAAAGAGGTGTTCTTTTAAGCTGCTAAATTTGTTAGAGCAGCAACAGGAAACTAATACATGTGTCCTCTTAGATGCTGAAGCCCAAAGAGTGAAGTGGTTGTTTTCATGCCACACAACTGGAGAACCGGTCAAGCTCATGTGTTTTGACTCTTAATCAAGCCCTCTCTCTACCCAGGCACACTTCCTAGGGATATGCATCTCTGGGATACAATAAATGCTCATAAGAATCATAAGAATCAATAAAATAATATTAAATCTAACCAATTCAGTGGGCACTAACTGAATGAGAACTCTGTGGCTGGCTCTGTATTTCATGCTGTGCAGGACACACAGAAGATTGAGACAAGATTTCCTATCTTAGAGAGATGAGCTATGCAATGAAAGACCAGAATAAGCAGCATGGTGGGTAAGTCTGGGCAGGTGGAGTCATGAGCTAGTCTCCATAGGAAAGGAAGACTCAGTGAAGGATTCTGAAGGATGAGTAGTTTGTGGCTGGGTGGAGGGAAGGCTCAGCATTCCTCAAGGGCTGAATGGTGTAGAGTCTTGTGGTCTTCTCATGAAAGGTGTAGAGATTCTTCATGAGCTCTAATGAACAAAGACTCATAGGAAGGGAGGATTTATTTTATGATACTTAATATGAGTTTATCATCAATGAAGTTATTTTGGACATAATTGCTAAGTGGAATGATATATTTGAACTGAGTGCCCTTCTCTAACACTCTTAAATGAAATTGGAGGAACGTATTAATTGTCAAAAACAGTGGGAGTAGAAATTGCATCTGGATTTACAGGACACAGAAAGTCAATCTAGAAACATCTGAGAATTTACAGTAAGGTATTTCAAAGAAAGCATTTTGAGAATATGTTTAAGGCAATGAATTTTCCTGATACCAGGGGAGCGTTTCCTTTGCCATGTTTTGCTTTGGTTGAGAAGAGCATTGTTTTTAGAACCAACTGGCAAGACTCTGGGCTGGTGTTGGGTTGAGGTAGAGGCAATGTGAGGCCAGATTACTGGGGGCCTTCAAAGCTGAAGGGAAGAATTTAGGTTGCTTGAATGGGCTGGGGATATAGCTCAGTTCTGGGACACGAGCGTGACCTGTAAGCTGAGGGAAGGTTAAATTGCATCAGGAGAGGCTGAAGGGCCAGAGACCAGTTTGGAATTAGTTACAACCAACACGAAGTGCCACTGGTTGGGCTTGGACTGGGGTGGGGATGGTGGAGAGGGTGGGGGCACTCCCAAGAGTTCTTCTTTTTTTCAAGTGACACTTTTGAAAAATAGCAATAGTTTCTTCAAATGACCTTAGAAATTCAAGGCTAGTTTTGTCTACGACTTCAGCATCTAGTCAAATCAGTGTTTGCTTTGGCCCACTTTACTTTATAATCCTCATTTAAATGTCCAATTAAAAAAAGGGATACTCTGCAATAATATTAGAGATAGAATTTGAAGTTTATTCACTTAACATTACACCATAAGTTTTCTCCTATTTTGCCACAATCTTTTTTTCTTTTTTTTTTTTCCTTGTATCACTTCCCACCCCAGGTAACTGATCTCACCTTCTTGGTGATTTCTGCCCAACACTTGTCATGCTCCATCTTTGCAAACGTGTATGCACATATATGGTTGAGGTTGATTTTCTTTTAGAAATGGCTCTTTTCACTTCACATCACACCATGTGGACCCCCTTCCCCATGTCAGTAGCTACACTCCTGACCCAATAGTTTCAATAACTTCACAATATTCCACAGGGTACATGGGCTGCAATTCTTTGGCCATTTTCCTGTAATGGACATTTGTGTCATTTTCTTTCTCTCTCTCTGCTACTACAAGGAAGACCACTAAATGTTTTGTTTACATGAGCTTGTAAACTAACATCTTAATATCTAGTGGCCAGGCCAAAAGCTTTTCAAGGGTAGAATCAGCAGAATTTGGAGGCATTCTGATAGGTCTCTGAAGTCATTTGTTAGAGCTCAAGAAATGTCCATGGTACTGCACACTGGGTGAGTCTACTCACCACATGCTCTCCCAGGCTAATGACAACTACACTTACTGAGTGTCTCATAAGGGCCAGGGATGGTTCTAGGTACTTTATATATGTGAGCATTCTTCCCTTTCCCCATGTGATAGATAAGGAATCAGAGGCAAGACATCTGTCAAGATCAGGCAGTTAAGAAGTGGTAGAACTTCTCCACTGCCACCCAGGTCTTCTCCGCACTTTTTCCCTTTCCTTCCCCAAGCTGTTCAAATGGGTTTCAAAGGCCACTCTCATTTCCACTCATCTGCGACATGTCAGCCCCTCCCCGAACACAGACAGGTCACAGAGAACAAAAAACATCTTGTCGGCTATTTTCTCTCTTCCCTTCCCAACAATAGCTTTATTTAGTTCCCCTGGGGATGGCGAGGCCTGCACCAGTCTCTCACAGGCTCCCTGTCCCCGCTCACATGCCCCCGGGGGCTCCAGAGTTCAGCATTGCCCAATGGCGTGAGAGACCTGACATCCTGTTAGAAGGGGCAGATCAATTTTTGAAACCAGAGATCCCCACCCTGATAAGGGCCCTATTCAAAAAGTCTCCCAAGAAACCAAAATAAGTGGGGGTAGCCCAGTGCTCATGCTGGGCGTTCTCTTGGGGGGTTGGAGTCGGGGCAGTGTGAGCCCAGGAAGCGGAGAGCTGGGACCTGAGTGCCCCGGTGCAGTTTCCCAGTGAAGGAGGCACTTCCTTCTACATTCATGACTCTCTGGAGATTTAAATACGTAGTGTCTGGTCCTGGCTAAGTGATGGAGAAAACAAGGCCTGGAAGAGTCTGGAGGAGGAAATCAAGGACCAAAAACAACTGGGGAGATTTCAAGGAGGAGCTGGGCCTCCATTCCATGCCTTGAAGCTCTGCCTGATCTAGTTCTTGCCTACCTCCTCTGCTTCATCCTGTGTTTCTCCCTCCTTCCCACCCCAACTTCTGTCTACAAGCTATGTTCCAACCCATGGGCCTTTCAGTTCTTTACCGAATGGGCCACATTCCCTCCAGCCACAGGGTCTTTGCACATGCTGCCCCTTTTCTCCGAAAGATTGTACCTAGCACTCTTCTAGGCCACCCCTTTTCATACTTGAGGTCTCAGTTGAAATGCTCTATCCTGAGAGAGTGCTTCCCTGGCCACTGGTCTCACGTAGGTGCTTCCTGTAGTCTTCTTTATCACACCGTGAACTCTCCCTTCATAGAGACAGCCACTATTCGTAATTGCACGTTTATTTCTTTTGTGTCCATCTCTCAACTCCCCTGTAGGTGCTCTGACAAAACAAGGTGCTTTGCATGTTTTGTTTACCACTGTATCTCCAGGCTCCGTCCAAGGCCTGGCATACAGTAGACTGTGTATGCAGTGTATTTGTTGGATGGGTGTTACACAAAGCCTTCCATAACACGGAGAGATGTCACACACATACAGGCAGAGTCAGACAGAATTTGGGGAAAAGCTGTTAATAAAGTTGGTTTGCATAGAGGCTTGTTGGGGAAGCAGTGGGAATTAGGGTGAAAATATGGGCAGTGGCAAGCTTGGGGGGCCCTTACACCAGAGGAAGGAATTTAGGACGTATTCTGTGGTCACTGGGCAGCCATTGCGGGTTTGGGTGCAGAGGGTAGACACAGACAAAGCAGGTTCAGGAAGACTCTTCTGGAGGCTGTGTTAACAACAGTTCCCACTTTTGGAGCACTTACAGTATACCACGCATGGTGCCAAGCACTTTACATATATCGCCTCATTTAAATCTCTTGACCCTTCTATGAGGTAGCTCCTATTTTTAGCCCCATTTTATATACAAGGAAGTGAAGGCTGAGAGAGGTGACGTTTCTTGCCTAGGATCACTTAGCAAGAAAGGGGAAGAAATAGGATTTGGCCAGAGCCCACTGTCCTGCTGCTGCTTCTGGAAAATCACGTTATCCATCATCAAGGGCTTCCATGTGCCTATATCTGTGTCTACTCACTGACTTTGTTGGAGAGGGTAGGTGGAGGCCAGCAGACTCCTTAGGACATGACTGGCTGCTGTAATAACCAAGCATCTTGGGACATGGTGAGCAGCATGAGCTGTGGAGCCAGAAAGTCCCCAGATTTCACGTCCAGCTCCGACACCTATGCTTATGAGCCCTTGGGCAGCTCACTGGCCACTCTGTGACCCAGTTTCGTCGTATCCCAAGTAAGATCACTTGATGAATTGACATTATAATAGGTGACTGTCACTAAATGGTCACTGCCAGTGAAGAGGCTTAAATCAAGTTTGGGGAATGTCCAAGGCCTGGCACATAGTAGGACAGCAGTCCACACTAGTTCCCATTCCCTTCATATCTGTGATCTCAGGGGCACAGTGACCAGTGTGGGTAGGGGGATATCAAAGGCTGATGGACAGAACTCAGTCGTTCCTGGGACACAGGAATGGGAGAGAAGGGGGGTGATGCCATATTGTCAGCAGGGAACACGATGAAGCTTTGACAGAAATGGAGCAGCCCAGAAACAGGGCTTGTTACAGGCATTTAAAAAGATTCATTTAAAAGAGAGAACAGAAACATCCCGACGGCTGCTTGAAAAACCTTAACCTTGATATGTAGTATCTGACAGAATCTCCTTGGAGTTTAAGCACTGCACACCAAGAAATTTCTGTCTGGCGGGAAGAGAATGGACAAGATGACCTTTGACAATCCTTTCCAATCCTTTAATATTGTGACATCTATAAAATACCACCTAGGTGACTGAAACATGTCACGACAAAACTCCTGATCACAGCTTACAGGGCTCTGTGATCTGGCTCCAGCCTCTTCCCCCAGCCACATCTTACCCATGCTCCCCCATCAGCCTCTCTATCCCAGCCTTACTCGCTTTCTTTCTGACCCTGATACTAGCTTTGTTCCTTCCAGCCACAGGGCCTTTGAACATGCTGTTCTCATTGCCTGGACCACTCTCCCCGCTCCTCCTTTCCATGCATCAGATCACAGCTCCAATGTCACTTCCCTGAGAAGCTGGCACTCACTTTCCTGCCTAGGTCATGGCCCGCTCACCTCTGTTTCTTTCTTAGCACTTTGCCATTTTAAATTTATCTGTATGATTGCTGGGCAAGAGTCTGACTCCCTCACTAGCCGGTAAGCTCCGTGAGAAGCTGTGGGTCTGTGTCTGCGGTTGCTCATCACTGAACCCTCAGGCCTCTCCTGAGTTACAGACCTGCCTCCCGAACCCTGCCTCAGATGGTCCCACAGGCACCTCCAACCCAACACTTCCAAGCAACCTCATGAACTTCCCATCAGAAAGGCTCTCTCCTCTTCCTATATCCCGACCTCAGTCAATGGTCCCACCACTCACCCACATGCCTGAGATGGAGGTCCCGCCTGCCTTCTCCCTTTTTGTATCTGCCCTAGACCCAGGTCTGGCATATAGGAGGGGCCCAGGAAATGTTTGCTGAATGAGGTCTGTGGCCTCACCGCCCAGCTTAATGCTCTCTGCCCTTAGAACCCCACCTCTGAACTCTCTGCATCACCTCCTCCTATTTTAGTGTCTCTTGGAAAAACACTGGTAGCATATTTAGAAAAATTAAACTAAACCTGCCCTACCAAAATACAAACATTCCTTTCTCTTACATTTCCTGTTTCCCTGAGAAATGGAATAGTCAAAAATAAACACACAGATAGGATGGCACTATTTGTCTGAAAATGCACTTTTCTTGTTCTCACCCCTGTGATGTTGATGGCATCGAACAGGCTTGGGCTGCCAGCTCTTCTCCCATGAAGGTTCTCCTGGGTGCTGCCCACAGTTCGGACAACATCCCAGCAAAACCGTGGCTCTGGGAAGGGTCTGCCAAAGACCACCCTGGACTCATGGATATGCGCAGCCATGTGATTTTAAGTCCCCTAGGTTTTCCATCATAATTTACTTTTATTCGCAATCTTGTTCCAGATCCATCTCTAGGTGTGGAAAAGCCCCCTTTACAATCAGATGATCCCTAACATGGAAAATTAATTACTTCAGAAAATAGCTAAATAATAATTGTGCTCCTTCAGTATCTGCATTTCTTTGCTTCAGTTTATGTTCACACTTAATGTCTTAAGATTAAAGATAAATGTAATATTTTGGTTAAAGCTACCTTTGTTGACGCTGCATAGAACTTGCTTACTGAGGGCTACAAGCAAAGGGACATATCATTTCCTCTGGTTCAGGGAAGGGCTATTCGTGGAATGCCATAGAAGGAGGAGGAAGAGCGAACGTAGGCTTTGAAGCCAGACAGAGGAGCTTAAATACTGCTGTATCACTTCCTATTGAAGCACCTTTGGACAACTCAGTTCTCGGGTGGTTCTTTTGTAAGTGGGAATAGGCATACCAGCAATTAAGGTTATTGTGAAGATATGAGTTTGTATGTAAAATACATGCTACATATAGCTGGATTCTTGGCCAGAAATTCTCTGGGGATAATTTGAACTAACATTCATTTAAAATCAACCTAAAACCCCCAAATTACCACCTGATGTAGTCACGGATATTTTTTTTTATTTTCAAAAGTTTTCCTTTTTGTACTATGTATTATAAAAACCTGCTCTGAAATTATTTTAAAAATTATCATTAAATTGAAATAATGGATTGACCTGATATTCCTTATCTATAGAATGACTCTGTACTTATTTTCCTGTGCAGAAATGTACTCAAACTCTGATGACTGCACGCTGCCTGGTTTTTTATCCTGTAAACCTTGCATAACATTTTATTTAATACTGTGAGATCTGACCTACCACAGTTGCAGTGATGGTGTCTTTTTTTTTTTTTAAAAAAAAACAGTTTAATTGAGATAAAATTCATATACCATAAAATTCACCCATTTTAAAGTGTACAACTCAGTGATTGTAGCATATTCACAGAATTGTGCAACCACTATCACTATCTAGTTTCTGAACATTTTCATCGCTCAAAAGAAACCCCATACCCATTACCAGTCACCCCCCATTTGTCCCTCCTCCCAACCCTTGGCAACCAATGGTCTACTTTCTGTCTCTATCGATTTGCATATTCTGGGAATTTCATCTGAATGGAGTCATACAATATGTGATCTTTCGTGACTGGCTTCTTTCATTTAGCCTATGTTTTCAAAGTGCCTCCGTGCTGTAGCCTGTATCAGTACTTCATTCTTTTTTATTGCCTAATAATATCCCATTGTACGAATGGTGCCTGACTTTTAAGTACATCTTGGAATGGGCTAGATGTGTATCTCCAGTGACTGCAAACCATGAAGGCAAATGAATGTCTTAGCAAATTTCAGTGAACAAGGATAATACTTCGGCAACACCATGGATCTGAAATAAATATAATATCCAGTTGGGCATCTTATGAATTTATAATACTTGGGAAGGAGGAGGATTTTTTACTGGTAAAGTGACACTGGCTTGCAGGGATTTGCATCCTGTGTGTGCCAAACCTTGTCTGCCTCATTCCCCACTGTTTCTTCAGCCCTTACAAGCACAGGGCCTGAGCCAGATCATTACTGAAATTTGTCATCCCGTGAACAAGTTGATAAAGACAAGGGCTAAGAGGGGAAAATGTCTAGGGGCCAAAGAAGGAAGTAGCAAGAAATACCAGTACTGGGGACCCATGAGCAGAGTAAGAGAGAGAAAATTATATCTGGTGCTCGCTCCCCCTTACAAGACCACTGCCCCTTCTTGTCTGTAAACCACCTTAATTTTCCAAACCGTCACGGCTAACTTTGAAGCCATTCAGAGAGGAAGCTTTGAGGTGTGGATTTTACAATCCTACCAAAAAAGCTGAAATTGTGATTTTGCTCATATACGTTCATTTTCACATTTATTCATTTGAGCTCCATGAGGGCAAGGCTAGTGTTTATTTTGTTCATTGTTTGCCGAGTACATAGCAAGTGTTCTGTATTTGTTGACTGAACTTATTGAGCGAATGGAGAAACGCAGTGATAAGAGCTGTATAAATCTTGGGTGCTGTTATTATTACCACCACCATCATCATTGTTATGTATAGACTGAGCTGCTTTTAGAGGTGCCCTCTCTCCTGTATTGCCATTCTAGGTGACTGGTTTTCTCTTGGTGTCTCTGCCCTTATTTGGGCCCCACTAGAGCACTGCCCTTTCTTTAGCCCCTCCTTCTCATTTCCTTCTATCTATGGAAGAGGCTGCGGAGAATAGTGAGCACTTAAAGATACAGGTGGCCTGGGCCGAGCACTGGGCTCTACCACTGCTGAGCTGTGTGTCCTTGGGGAAGTTACTTTACTTCTCTGTGCCTCAATTTCTGCATTTATAAACAGGGCTAAAAGTAGTATGTTCCACATAGGTTGTCTCGGGGTTTAAATGACTTAATATACATGAAGCACTTAGCTGGGTACACAGGGAGTGCTAGAATCATGCTCGTTATTGGTATTAGTCATGTTAACACAACGCTATTCTTGCAACTACTGTTTTGTTCCCCTCCCTCACTGCTCTTGACTTTCCAAGAGGGCACCTGCCGGGAGGAATCTGGGCTTCCATGTTAGAGGCTGGTAGGGGTTTAATGGGTTACCCACGTGGCCATAAATCTGCAGCAGAGGAATGTGTGCTGGCAACAGGGAAGGACATCATCAGGTGAGGACTCTGAGCCCAAAAAGAAAGATGGATGAGGGTCAATCCGGCTCTTCCCTGGGCTGGGGTCAGGCAGCACTGCTTGGACACAGGAAAGGGATATGATGACCCTCAAGGGTCATCTCAGCCACCAAGCCCCTCATGCTTCTTCATTACCCTATATCAGGGTCTCCTGCCTGACCTGACAGAGAGATGAGCCCTGTCCCATCCAAGGGGGTCACATGTGGGAAGGGGCCCCCAGACCAATCAGCATAGCAGAGCCCCTTCATTGCCTACAGGGGGGAAACTGAGGCTGAGAGGCAGAGACCCTGTGCAGGTCCCGTCTCCAGCTACCATCCTTTATAGATAAGGAAACCGAGGTGCAGAGAGGAGGCACTTGCCTGAGGCTACAGAACGAAGCTGTGAAACCAAGCCTTCAACTCCGGGGTGAGGGTCCCCGTCTGAATCAGAATTATTTCTGCCCCAGCGCCTGTCTTCTCCACTTAAAAAAATTTCTCTTATGGAACACATGCTGTGCCTGCCCCACGGAAGTGGCCCCTGACTCCAAGGAGCCTTTTATTCTGCAAGTTCCAGACAAATGTTGAAAAACAATTGTTCAGTGAGGAAGGAAGGTTGGAAGCTTAAAAGACACCCCACCCTTTGTCAAGAGCTGATGCTAAGTGCTGATGAGCATTTCTCCTTGGAGCCATGGAACAGCCCTATGAGATGGATGGATGGGGTCCACACACACACAGTCACAGTGAGAGTCAATGGCGGAGCCTCGGTTCCATCCCAGCCCGCCTTCCTTCTAGAGGAAGTGAGAACAACCACCAGTGGAAACGCTGCTCTCGTTTGGGGTCCATGCTACAGGGGAGAGTATGCTGTAATAAAGGAAGAATGCTGGTCTCAAAGGCTGGCTGTTGCTCAGTTTTAAAACCAGCTAACGTCACCTCAGTGTTCACAGAAGATATCAGACAGTCTTCTTTTTCCCACTTGCCTGCAGGCAGTGGAGAATGGGAAGAGGAGGGCCAATCTGGGCTCATTCTTACCCTCCTTTCTACGCTGCACAGCTGGGCCAGGCCGGAGCACCCCTGGTGCTCAGGAGTCGGGGTGGGGAGAAGGGGTGGGTGCCCAGACTGGCCTGGGACAGCATCTCAATGACAAAGCGGGGGGAGCCAACGGGGCTTGGAGTCTCCCTAAGTTGTGGG
This sequence comes from Aethalodelphis obliquidens, assembly GCF_003676395.1. Lineage (NCBI taxonomy): Eukaryota > Metazoa > Chordata > Mammalia > Artiodactyla > Delphinidae > Aethalodelphis > Aethalodelphis obliquidens. The sequence goes on from NW_020837952.1 coordinate 50,452,420, forward strand.
AGAAGGTGGGGAATGGAGGCAGCTGGAAGCAAAGCCATGAGACACACCTGATACCTGGGTCATGACTGACCTGCAAGATAAGACTTTCCAGAAGGGAGGCTTCTGGGGAATGCTGGGTGACAAGAGATCTGAGCAGTCAGGGGGAGAGGGGAGCAGTCTCTGCACCCAGCTGGGAGGGGGAGGGAGGGGTATCTGTGGATGGGACCCTGTGGGAAGGGTGCAGGGTCCCCAGGCTGCTCTCTGGCTTGGGGGAGGCAGAGGGTGAGGGGTGAGCAGGCCTTTGAGGCAGCACTGCAGCAAGCTGGCCCCCAGCTCTCCACTGCAGGGGCTGCAGCCCAGGATAAGCGGGGGCATTTCCATCATCTCTCACAGAGGGGAAAACTACCAGGACCCGAACAGACCTGGGGCCTTGTGCCAGAGGGCGAGACATGTCTCTGGATGTAGGGGCCCGTTTAAGGAAGGAATCACATTGAGAGATGATAGAGGCCAGCAGTTATGCAGTGTCTACCCATGGTGGACTCCACAGCGGCTGAATAGACACACCTCATTTAATCCTCATGTCGCAGTGCTACCATTGTGCCTAATTTACAAATGAGAAAACTGAGATTGAATTAAATATCCTGCCCAGGTTGGCCAAGGCCAGAGTACAGGCTCTGGAACCAGACTACCTTTCCCAACAGCCCCAGAGACGAAGAGAAGACCCAGGCTACCCTCAAGGGACTCACAGGCTATTGGGGATGGCAGATCTATAAATGAATGATTTCAACTCAACAACGTAAACATTCAAGAGAATTAAGAAGAAAATGCTGTGGAAGCCAAAAAGAGTCAGTGTCACCTGTGGGAGAGGGGGCGTCTGTTGGAAGAGGCATCACGGACCAGCTGGCATTTGCACTGGGCTTTGACGTCAAGCAGGAGTTTGCCAAGCAGAGGAAAGGGCCTTCCATGCGCAAGTATCCACAAGGGAAAGGGCACAAAGGAGGGAAATTTCCTGGAGCACTCAGGAAACATCAGAGCCGACCACAGGGGCAGAAGGTCAGTAGAGGGTGATCCTGGGAGAGCAGGGCTGTCAGGGTTTCACATTCAAGGACCTCACATTTGGGCTCTTTAATGCTCCCTCCAAAGTAAGGATATACACACAGTCATTGTCGTGTGTGTGTGTGTGTGTGTGTGTGTGTGTGTGTGTGTGTGTGTGTG